>NC_092373.1:184519574-184851042 GCF_030028105.1 Mobula birostris | reverse complement strand
TGACTGCTTACCCTCCTCAAGAATATTCTGCAGGTGCTCTGAGGCATCCTAGAACCTCGGAGGCAACACACATCCTGGCGTCTCTTTCTTGGCCAGAGGACCTCCTGCCCATCATCTTAACTATCAAGTCTCCTATCACTAAAACTCTGCCTTACTTTATTTCTTGGTGAGCCTCAGTGCTGGCCATGGTGTTACTGGCCTGGCTGCAGCTGTAGCTGTGCCCTGATAGGTGATTCCAACAACCCTTTCAGCAGCATCCAAAGAGGTATACTTGCTGCTATGGGGAATGGCCAGAGGTGAACCCTGTACTGACTGCTTACTGCCCTTACTTCTCCTGGTGGTCGCTACTGTTTGAAGCCTGCACTCGGGGACTGACAACCTCAGTAAAAGTTTCATCTTTGAGGTTTTCAGTCTCTTAGGTGCTCCTGAGTACATCCCACTCCAGTTCCAGTTCCTTGACCTTGTCAGTCAGGAGCTGAGGTTAGGTGTACTTCCTGCAGATGTAGTCATCAGGGAGACTCTTTAGGTACCCTGACATCCCACATCTCACAGAGGGAGCATTCAACTGCCTTGACCGTCCTTCCTACTCTGAATTAAGACCATAAGATATAGAGGCTGAATTAGGCCATTTGGTCTATTGAGTCTGCTCCAGCCATTTCATCATGGCTGATCCACTATTTCTCTCAACCCCAATCTCCTGCCTTCTCCCTGTATCCCTTCATGCCCTGACCAATCAAGAATCTTATCAACTTCTGTCTTAAATATACATAAAGACTTGGCCTCTGCAGCTGCCTGTGGTAAAGAATTCCACAGATTCACCACCCTCTGGCTGAAGAAATTCCTCATCTCTCTTCTAAAAGGAGCCCCTCTATTCTGAGGCAGTGTTCTGTGGTCTTCAGCTCTCCCACCATAGGAAACATCCACTCTATTAAGATCTTTCACCATTCGATGGGTAATTAAGGACTAAGGATTTTGCAGGCAATTTTTTTTTAAAAAAAGCTTACCTGTGCCTTCTCTCTGAAATCTTTCAGTTTTGCATTCACTGAGATCACTTACTCAGCCTCTTCTCATTGAGTTTGTTATAACATTATCTCCCAGTTTCTCAAGCTGAAGTTCCACACACACTATCTAAAACACATGATAGCAAGCAACTTGCCTTTGCCTGTTCTCACCAAAGTCTGCTGAGATTTTGCTTGACCACTTTAACACTGGCCTTTCTCACAGTGCCATTCTGCTCACACCTCACTTCTTTTCATTGACTCAAATGAAATTCACTCCTGATGAGGCATGTTCTTTTTAAATGTCTTCTGCCCTGTAATGATATTGCTCTCTCACACTACTTCAAAGAATGATTCATTCCTGATGAGAGTTCAAAGTACCGATATGCCAAAAGAAAGTTCATTAACATGGTAGTCAATCATTTATGAAGAGTTCATGGCATCATTATTGTACTCTTCATAAATGATTGACTGCCTTGCCCTTATCTTGATTTTTGCAGTACAGTGGTACAGCTAGTAGAGCTATTGCCTCATAGCTTCAGTGATCTGTGTTCAATCCTGATGTCTGGTGTTATCTGTGTTAAGTTTGCATTTTCTCTCATGACTGGGTTGCTTTCCATTGGGTCTCCTGTTGCCCAAAGACACATGGGTTAGTAAGTTAATTGTCCATTGGAAGCTGCCCTAGTGTGTAGCTGAGTGGTCAACAGTAGTTGATGGGAAATGAATCAGAAATTACATTGCAGACTTGACAGATAAATTACAGTAGATTTTCTTTACTGAAGAACATTAGTAAAGTTGGTTTCATGGCCACTGTAATTGAGACTGGCTTCTCTTTAAATTACAGATTTATTTAAATCTGAGGGCAAAATATTTCTGATTTTCAATATGATAAATGTGCTAAGGTGTTTCCTGATTATTTTGAAATAACTTTGAACTTTTAAATTTGTTCCTCCTTTTGTTGCTATCCTGATTAGTCTTCATCAATTGAACTATGTCAGTTCAGTTACCTCAGTCAACAAAAGGCAAAACAACCTTATGTAACTCTTCATGATGTAATTTTTACTATATGTATAAAAATAAAATTGGCACTTCATGATCAATATGAGAAACTGCTTTGTGCAGAAGGTGATGAATCTTTGGAATTCTCTACCTTAGAGGGCTCTGGAACCTCTATCATTGAGATCATTCAAAACACTGAGATTGATAGATTGCTGAATGCCAAAGGAACCAATGAATATGGGGATAGTTCAAGAAAATAATGTTGAAGTAGAAGGTCAGCTGTGATTTTGGCAAATCGCAGATGTGGCTTGAAGAGCTGATGACCCACTATTTAGAACATTTTTGTCCTCCCCTACCACCCCACCAGCCTCCGTGTCCAGCGCATAATTCTCTGTAACTTCCATTTCTAATGGGAGCCTACCACCAAGCACATCTTTTCCTCTCCTTTCCCCCCCACCCCCCACCTTCTGCAGGGATTGTATCCTTGTCCATTCATCCCTCCCACTAATCTCCCACCTGGCACTTATCCTTACAAGCAGAACAAGTACTACTCCTGCGCCACCTCCCTCACTACCATTTAGGGCCCCAAACAGTCCTTCCAGGTGAGGTGACACATAACCTGAGAGTCTGTTGGGTTAATCTACTGTATCTAGTTCTCCCAGTGTGGCCTCCTGTATATCGGTGAGAACCAATGTAGATTGGCAGACTACTTTGCGAGCGCCTATGCTCCATCTGCCAGAAAAAGTGGGATCTCCTAGTGGCCACCTATTTTAATTCCACTTACCATTCCCATTCTGTCATGTCAGTCCATGACCACCTCTACTGTTGTTTTGAGGCTACACTTAGGTTGGAGGAGCAACACCTTATATTCCACCTCGGTAGCCTCCAACCTGATGGCATGAATATCGATTTCTCGAACTTCCAGTAATGCCCCACCCCCATCCCCTTGTCCATTCTCATTCCCTCCCTCACCTTATCTTCTTACCAGCCCATTACCTCCCCCTTCCCTTTATTCCATGGTCTTGTGCCCTCTCCTATCAGATTCCCCCTTCTCCAGCTCTGTATCACTTTCACCAATCAATTTCCCAGCTCTTTGCTCCACTCCTTCCCCGTCCTGGTTTCACCTATCACCTTGTTTCTTATTCACCCCCCTCCCCCAGCACACCTTGTGCTTATTCCTCTTCTCCCCTCACTTTCTTACTGACTCCGTTTTTTCCTCCAGTCCTGCTGAATGAAGGGTCTCGGCCCAAAAAGTCGACTGTATTCTTTCCATGGATGCTACCTGGCCTGCTGAGTTCCTCCGGCATTTTGTGTGTTGCTTGGATTTCCAGCATCTGCAGATTTTCTCTTCTTTGTGATTTATAACATTCTATTGTATTTCCTATTCCTTTAAACATTTTCAATCTTTGGAGCTGGTCCTACTTGCACTATACATTGCAAATTCTGCAACAGTATGCTGAAATGAAAGTTTTTTTTTTTATCTTCAGGACCCTGGAAGCTTGATTTTAAATCTTTATTAATAGAAAGTATGTTTTTAATTTGTTTAATGCTTATATTTTAAACATTGAATACATTTGAGTATTTTCTGTACTATCCTGTTGCTAGCAACAATTTATTTTTGCTTTATCCAGTACCAACAATAATTAAAATATTACCCAAAAAACTAGAGTATTAATAATCACTTTTTGCAGAGAAAATGCTTGTGTACTTGGCAAATTTTCAGATAATTCTGCTATTGACACTGCAGTCAACAGACTTCCCCTTGGAAAATCTGACAGACTGGTTGAAGATCTGTGGCTGACAAGAATAAATGTTTTCCTCCATGTCTCCTGTTTATTTTTGAATAAATGAATCACGTCAAAGGTACAAATAACAGTATGAAGTAACTAGAGAGTGCAAAGGCAGTTGCAGCAGGTTTTGTATCAATCATTATTCGTAGTTATAACTAAGATTTTAGTTGGATCTAACTTGGTTGGAAATAAATTGATAAATTACTGCTTTACATTCTTGTCTTTGCTTATTAACTGTTTTTATTAGAATTCTTGGGACAAGTAATGTCATTTAATTTTCTATAAGGGACTATAAAGTCAGAATTGGATTTATCACTGACATGTTGTGAAAGTTGTTTTGTAGCAACAGTACAGTGCAATGCATAAAAATTACTTAAGTTACAACAAGAAATAGAGTGCAAAAGAGGAATAATGATGTTCATGGTTCATTCAGATATCTGATGGCTGAAGCTCTGTTCTCTGACACTGAAGTAACTGCCAGTTTAAATGAGAACAGCTAGCCAGAGGAGGGCATCAGTGAGAGGGCAGAGCTGGGCTGGGCTGATGTTATGGAAAGACAAAGGAGTATCTCGCCCAATAGATTTGTGGGAGTGCCTGGGTTGATATAGTGGGCACCTATCAGATACCCAAACTTTTTACTGTAATTGCACATCTCATTATTTTTGACTGAATTTTACCATGTTTCTGTAACTCAATGTCTAGTTGCAAAAAAAAACAGGCAATTCTTGAGTAATTTGATAAACAGAATTCTCGGAGAATGGGTGCATTTAGAGAAGCGCTTGTTATTACTGAATTATGCAAGGAATGATATCTCCTTTTATATACAGTGCCCATAACAAGTATATATCCTCCTCCCCAGGAAATTTTCATGTTTTTTTTACAATATTGAATCACAATGGATTTAATCTGGCTTTTTTAACCCTGATCACCAGAAAAGACACTTATGTGTCGAAGTGAAAACAAATTTCTCCAAATTAGTACACAAACACGAGGAAATCTGCAGATGCTTGAATTTCAAGCAACACACATAAAAGTTGCTGGTGAACACAGCAAGCCAGGCAGCATCTATAGGAAGAGGTACAGTCGACGTTTCGGGCCAAGACCCTTTGTCCTGCCTTCTTCACTAGTCCTCTTCTTGCACAGTCATTCAGCTTTTGAGGATGGCCTGCTCTGGGCAGATTTACACCTGTGCCATGTTCTTTCCATTTCTTGATGATTGAATTAACTGTACTGCAATGGATATTCAGTGACTTGGAAATTTTCTTTAATCCATCTCCTGACTTGCGTTTTCCAATAACCTTCTCGTGGAGTTGCTTGGAATTTTCTTTTGTCTTCATGGTGTAGTTTTGCCAGAATACCTGCTCACCAGCAGTTGGACCTTCTAGTTAACAGGTGTATTTTTACCTCAATCAATTAAAACATCTTGACTGCACACAGGTGATCTCCATGCAACTAATTATGTGACTTCTAAAAACCAATTGGCTGCACCAGTGATGATTTGGTGTGTCCTATTAAAGGGGTGAATACTTATGCAATCAATTATTTTGTATTTTATGTTTGTAATTAACTTAGATCACTTCGTGCAGATCTGTTTTTACATTGACATGAAAGTGTCTTTTTCTGTTGATTAGTGTCAGGAAAAGTCCTATCTAAAACCACTATGATTCAATGTTGTAAAACAATAAAGCATGAAAACTTCCAAGAGGGGGTGAATATTTTTTATAGGCTCTGTATAATTTAAGAAGAAAATTATGGGCAGCCATGATATTGCCCAAGAGGAGCTAATTCCCTCCCTTGTCCAATTTCTCACCAGGTCAAGCAAACTTTTTGTTAAGGTTCTATTATCCGTTGTTCCCCACCTTAATCACATTCAGCAGCTGAACGTTCATACCCTCTGGCACAAAAGTTTCAAAGATTTGCAACCACTTGAGTGAAGAAATATTACATTACTTGAGTGCCTCTCTTGGGTTTTTATTCTCTGGATCTGGAATTGCCCCAGAACAGCATGCTGATTTATCTCGAAAACATGAAGTTTTTAATGAGATTGTTTAGGTTCTAGTGAATACTGGACAATTGTACTGAACCTCTTCTCACAGGTCATCCAGCTTTGTACTCAGAAGTAAATGGTCCATCTCCAAGATTAGTATATCTGTTATTCAATGCAGTTTCACTAGAACCCTGGGTGTTAATAGTGAGACTGATTTGTATTCCAACCCTCTTGCTGAAAAAAGCTAAGATCCCATTTGGCTTTTTAATTGCTTAGTGTTAAGTTCCAGCATTCTTTTTATACGAGAACTGGCTATTGCTCTGCTCATCAGCATTCACTAGTTTCCCACCAGTTCTTGCCATACTCCTTTCTTTGTTCCAATTGCAAAAGTCAATAATTGTACATCTCATTCATGCTGCCCACTTTGTTAAATTACCTATATTCTCTAGCAGGTCTTTGCACTTCTTTATGGCTCATCTTGCTGCTCTGCTTTGTATAGTTAAATTTGATACATTTGTCTGCTTTTCATCCAAATCATTAGCAGCCCAGAAAAAGCATTAATGTGTACTTTCATAACAATATCTCAGTTTGAAAGTGACCCATTTATTACAATTATGTTTTTATCCTGCATTCATTGCTAATATGTTAATTATCCCCAGCACAGTAGAGCAACACACAGTATATCAGGCATCATCAATGGAGGGAAATGGATAGTCTACAAGTTCCATTGTGTGGTGTCTTTTGAAAATCTTGATTAAGCTGCCTCCACTGGTTCCCTCTTAATCAATACTTCAAAAAATTGCAATTAAAATTGCCAAATCAAAATAAAGTAACTACATTTGCTAGAAATCTAAACTAAAAGCATTGAAAATGGTGAAAGTACTCGACAGTGTACATCAGTGGAAAGAGATACAGAGTTAACATTTAATGTCAAATACACTTCAGAAGTCTGAGTAACTTGTTAAATCTGCTGTCCTTTTTATAAAGTTGAGTTCACTCTGTTTGAATTTAGGAAAAATCAAGTTCAAACGTTTAGACAACAGTTGATAGCAGACTAACAGTCTGCTCTTTCCTATTTTCTCTTGTCTTTCTTCTTGAAGACCAACACTACATTCTAATCTCCTAGCACTGGGAATAGAACATAGAACACCGAACACCTACAGCATACTACAGGCCCTTCGGCCCACAATGCTGTGCTGAACATGTAATTACCTTTGAAATTACCTAGGATTACCCATTCTTTTTTTTTGGCGTGTGCCTGCTTGCGTGCGAGTCTGTGCGTGTGCATGCGTGCGTCCGTGATGTCTTTTTCATGGCTTTTTACAAGGCGCGGAGCGAGAGAGAGAGAGAGAGAGAGACTGTGTGTGGCGCGCCAATCCTCACACAGACGTTTTTGTAGTATTTTTCCCTTTATTTTAAAAGGTCGAGTTGCGATCTCGACACTCTACCCAGTATGGATGGAAAGTGTACTCGGGAGTGGACCCGACTGGTTTTGATCTGGGGAACCTCTGCTCCCAGGTCCGGTGCCAATGTCATTGCGCCCAGCTGGCCCAGCCTTCTGTTTTTCTAAGCTCTGTGTACCTATCCAGGAGTCTCTCAAAAGATCCTGTTGTATCCGCCTCCAATACTGTTGCCAGCATCCCATTCCATGCACTCACCACTCGCTGCATTAAAAAAAAACTTACTCCTGACATATCCTGTGTACCTACTTCCAAGCACCTTAAAACTGTGCCCTCTCGTATTAGCCATTTCAGCCCTGGGAAAAAGTCTCTGACTATCCACAAGTGCATAATCTACACTTGCAGTTTAGAGAGATTGAGATTAGGCTAGCTATTAGGTTAATGATTAAATTCATTTTAATTCCTTTAATTTCTCTGACAATTTTAAAAAAAACTTTGTTCTTCTCTATAATACTTGTTTTCAATTTTTGATCCATTTATTTTATGTTGTACATTGAAGGCAAACAGAATATTCATTAAGGGAGCAACCTTTTCTTATTCCTTAATTCTACTCCCTCTTCCTATACTATTCTTTGCCTCTTATATATTTGTAGCAAATGCACAAGCAATTTCTGCAGACAAGATAAATCAACCTGCTGATGGACTATTTGTCCCACTCCCATCAGGGAGGAAGCTATCTAGCATCCACGTTCACAGCACCAGACTCAAAAGCGGTTACTTCCTCCAAGCAGTAAGGCTGATCAACACCTCCACCCAGCAACCTACCTCTCCACACCCCCAACTAGCAATATTTTACTTTCTTTTCAGTCACCTTATGTACAGGCACTTTACGGACATACAATATACCTATTTATATAAGCTAACTTGCATATTTATATTTATTGTGTTCTTTATCTTGTGTTTTATTTTATGCTGCATTGGATCTGGAGTTACAATTACTTTGTTCCCCTTTACACTTGTGTACTGGAAATGACATTAAACAATCTTGAATTATGATATTTAACCAGAATGGAAGCATGGTCACATTGATCCTTATAGACTGGAAGAAGATGACAACGTGTGGATACAACTTTAATATTTGTTGACATGACTAATTGTTTTTGATGCACCATAGAAAGCATCCTATCCTGTGCATCGCAGCGTGATATGGCAGCTGCTCGCCTCATAGCTGTAAGAAACAGAGAGAGTTGTGGACAAAACTCTGCATATCATGGAAGCAGGACTCCCCTCCGTGGACTCTGTCTACATTTCTAGCTGCCTTGATTAAACAGCTAGTGTAGTTAAAGATCCAACCCACCCCATACATTCTGTCTCCGTTCCCTTTGGGCAGAAGCTACAAAAGCCTGGAAGCACATGCCCATTGCTCTAGGACAGCTTCTATTCTGCTGTTCTGAGAAAGACTATTGAGTGGACCATAAGACAGACTCTTAAACCTCACAGACTATCTCACTATGACCTTACATCGTACTGTCTACCTCCACAGCACTTTATCTGGACTGTAACACTTTATTCTGCACTCTTTTAGTGTTTTCACTCGTACTTCCTCAGCACTGTTGCAGTGAATTGATTTGTATGGACACTATGCAAGATAAGTTTTTCACTTTATCTCAGTACAGATGACAATAATAAACTATATTAGTTACACTTGGGAAGGAACCAGAGCACCAGATCAGAAATAGGAGGGATGCAGAGGAAGGTAGCACAATGACCATATAGTCTGTACGAGCAAAGTAGTAGATGCAATGAGATGGACAGGTTCAAGTGTTTATTGTAATGCTAGGAGAATTAGGAGTCAAGTTGATGAACTTAGATCAGTACATGGATGTTGTGGCCATTACAGAGACTTAATTGAGAGAGGGCTAGGACTGGATACTTAATGTTCTAGGGTTTCAGTATCCTTTTAAAGATAGAGATGGAGGAAATGCCAGGATGGGGATTTGGTGCTGGTGGGGGAGTTGCACTGTTAATCGGGGACAGTGTCACAGCTGCTCTGAGAGTGGACATAATGTGGGGCTTATCACGTGAGTTGTGGGTAGATCTCGAAAATGCAGGGTGGTGGGGAAAGTTGCATTATTAATCAGCGACAATATCACAGCTCCACTCAAAAAGGGGATATAATGGATGGGTCATTCACTGTGTGTACCTGGGTAGAATTCAAAAAATAAGAAATGTGCAATCACTCTGGGATTATGCTACAGACCCCACCAATAGCCACTGAGACATTGGGAACAGATATGCAGGTAAATTAGGGAAGGGTGTAAAAACAATGGGTTAATGTCATGGGTGTCTTCAACTTTCCCAGTACAGATGGGCATAATTTTTAGGTGTATACAAGATGCTTCTTAAATTGCAATGTAGCTAGTCCAAAGAGAGGCGATGCCAATACTGGACCAGGTGTTGGGAAATGAATCTGGCCAGGTGACTGATCTTTCAATTGGAAAACATTGAGGGAACAGTGGTCATAACTCAAGCTTCATAATGGCTATGAATAAGGATAAGCGTGAACTTTATGGGAGAGTATTAAATTAGGGCAACACAGATTGCAAGAGTATTAAGCAGCATGTAGGGATAATTAATTGGGAGCTTCCTTTTTTATGCAAGTCTAAATCTGATGTGTATAGGGTATTTAAAGAGGGCATGGTGAGAAGGGAATAAATTCAGATGAGATGTGAATGGCAAGTTTTTCTTTTACACAGAGTGGTGAGTACCTGGACTGTGCTGCTGTGGGTATAGGTAAATGCAAGAGAGATATTTAAGATATTTAGGCACGTGAATGTGCAGAGAGAATGGAGGATTATGGATTTGTGTAAGCAGAAGGGTTAGGCATTTAATACTAAATTAGTTTGGTACTACATGGTAGGCTGAAGGAAGAACCTTTTCATGTGCTGTTCCTTTACTGCATGTTTGTTATCCATTATTTTTAGTACTATTTTCCGAATTCCCTTTTTTATTTATCAGCTTTTATACTTGAACATTTATTTCCCAAACTTGGTTATAATGTTATCAATTCTCTGTAATGGATCAAAGATCAAACACATTTATTTCTTTGCACCATTAAGTATTCAGTGTACTTTTTTCTTTTAACTTTTTATCTCACTTCCTCGATGTAATCTTTCTCATTGATACATATAGTTAATGTCAATGTTCCTTCCTGTTGCACTCTGGGTTATTATTACCCCAATTGTTACTTGTTTTGTGGCCTTGACTTTTCTCAGTCTGAAGCTCTGATGTATGCAGGCAAAGATGAAGCAATAGCGCTCCCTGCTGACCTTGAAGAAAACTGCCTATAAACATCTCTTGAGGCTTGAAGGATGCTTTTCCCAAGCTTGTTGCTTTCAGGAAAGCTCTTGGCGTCCAGCCAAGGTTATCAAGCTGGCTGTGTATTCAGCTGCATAAAACAATCTGGAGACAACAAACCAGGAAAAAAGGCACAATTTTAAATTAACATTTTTAAGCATTATATGAAGTGTTGAAGAGCAGAATATACCAGGTTAAAGTTTTTTAACAAACAGGTTTTGGAAATTATTTGAAAATATTTTATATGTAAACATTTTGAAGGAAATTCAAGCAATAGTTCTAATGAAGGATCTTCAATCAAAGTCAATGTTCATTTTATTATCGTATTCACAAATGCATACGTATGTACAGATAAAATGAAAAATGTATTTGCAGCAGCATCATAGGTACATAACTTCATATAAGCAGCATTTACCAGAAAAGCAAGAGTTGAATGTAAATTATGCACAATTTTTGCAAGAAAGAACGTAATTATAACAGAAAAAAACGAAGTCCATTTTAGTGCAAACTGCTCATAGTGTTGCCAAACTGTAGTGATATCAGTTTTACAAATGGTTGAAGGGAAGTAGCTATTCTTGAACCTGGTAATGTGGAACTTAAGGCTTCTGCACCTCCTGTCTGCAAAAAGATGGCATGATCTGCTGGTGGGGATCTTTGGCGATATTGCCTTCTTGAGACAGCACATCCTGTAGATTTTACTGATGGTGAGGAGGGAATGTACCCATGATGTGTTGGGTGCAATCCACTATTCTCAGTCTGATAGGCTACTGAAATAATGCTTGCTCTGGTGAGTGTTTCCAACATTTTCTATTTATACAAGTATCAAGTTTATTGGTAATTCAGCTATACACATGTGACTCTCGCTTTGGCTAACGGCTTAATATAGGGGGTCATAGCCCCCAGCCCGGCCAAACTTTAAGAAATCTTGTGTAACGCTCAGGGCTATCGGCTCGTGTTTATCTAGGGGAAACCCAGTCCGCCCATCAAACCATGTCTCATGGTTGCGTAGTTGATGTGTAATGCCACCTGGTACAAACTCACACATCAAATATCAGACAGCACACAATGTATGATTTACAGATTACACTATAAATCTTACTGGAACTATGTGATTAATAGAGATACAATATAAAAGGGAAAGTAAAAGACGCCAAACTTACGAGAGTTCAACCACTTTGTGCACAACCGTTGGGAGTTCAATTAACGGGGTCCTCTTTCCACCATCCGATCCCCTCCAACCCTCTCGACTCGCTGCCTGGGACCAAGCATGATGGTCAACCAGAGTGTGTCCAGCACGTTCTTCCTCTTCGGTTCTTCTCCCGAAAAACCTGCCAAACCACATGGTTCCCAACCATATGAGGCAGAATATCACCCACAAAAAGAATAACATGGACACTCATTGGTTCGTTCTCTCTCTTATCAATAATATAACTGAAACCAGCAGGGAGAGAGAGAACTCCTTACATTGCAGTTATTATTACAGAAAAACCATTTTATATAACATACAAAGAAGCCATTTTAGACACCTGATCAGCCAGTGTAACCAAGACCCAGTTACACTCGTTTGGGTGGATGGTGCATGATTTGTCCCGTTACAAATCAGTACCCCAAAATAACAAACAGTACACAATATGCGATTAAACCACTAAGCTTTGTAATTCTTACTTTGACTATATGGTTAGTAAAGAAAACGATAAAAAGAAGGGCCCAATCTTATGAAACAGTCTATTACGCAAAGTTGGAGCTCACTGATAAGCCGATCGTCCACCATCAACCTCCTCCGATCGTCGCTGCCCTTCGGACCCTCGCTCCAAGTCCATCCTGTCTGGCAATCTACGAACACTCTCCATTCGCATCTTCTCTTCTCATCTCTCGCCAGCAAAAGACCATGAAAATTTCTCTTCTGGACTCACGAGAGAATAACAGCATTCCAAACCCCATTATCTCTAGTCGTAACCCAAACATTGTTGCTACAGAGAAGCCATTACATTATCAGTGAAACCCTGCAGCATGTTACACACATGCAGAGAGCTAAATGAAGCAGCATTCCTCTGGGGCCAAGGTGTAAAATGCAGTGCATCCAATCACACACAGCACATATAGCTGCCATAGTCACTTACAGATTGATGGTGCATGGGATGTTGTCCTGGAGCCACGTTTCTACAAGAAGAAGCATGTAGCATTTCCTTTAGATTTCTAGCAATATAGTTTTCAATTTCAATATGTGAAAATAAAATGAGTTTCTTCAGACCATATTTTTAAAACTTATTCTGATTTAGAATTAATATAGAAGAAAAAATAATAAATTACAGTATACATATATTGAATAGATTAAAATTCATGCAAAACAAAGGAATAATATATATTTAAAAAGTGAGGTAGTGTTCATGAGTTCAATGTGGGGAAGAAGCTGAGGGTGTAGCTTTGTCTTGCCATCTCGGTAAAGCAGACAGTATAATCAAGGATCTTATTCACTTCAGGCATTCTGTCTTCTCCCCATTTCCATTGGATAGAGGATACTAAAGTCTGAAAGCATAGTGTCAGGGTCAAGGACAGCTTCAATCCCACTATAGTAAGTTTATTAAATTATTCCCTAGTATAATAAGATGGAAGCACAAGGAAATCTGCAGACGCTGGAAATTCAAGCAACACACACAAAATGCTGGTGGAATGCAGCAGGCCAGACAGCATCCATAGGAAGAAGCACAGTCGACGTTTCAGGCCAAGACCCTTCATCAGGAGTGGGCAGCCACAGAACAAAGAAATCCGATAGATCCAATTGACCTGCACCTGGACCATAGCCCTCCCATCCTCGTACATCTTCTTCAGCTCTTTATCTCTTCCACCTATCCTCTCCCAGCCTTTTATTTTATCCCCCTCCCTTCGACACCCACCCACCTTCCCCCTCACTTGGTTTCACGATCACCTGCCAATTTGTACTCCTTCCCTCTCCCCACTTTCTTATTCTGGCTGCTGCCCACTCCTGATGCAGGGACTTGGCCCAAAACGTCGACTGTGCTTCTTCCTATGGATGCTGTCTGGCCTGTTGCGTTCCACCAGCATTTTGTGTGGGTGTTGCTATAATAAGATGGACTTGTTATTTGTACCTTATTATTTACTTGCACTGCACCTTCCCTGTAGCTGTTACATTTTATTCTGCATTATTATTCAGAATCAGATTTAATAATACCAGCATATGTGTTGAAATTTGGTAACTTTATGGCAGTAGTAAAGTTACCAAATAAATAAATAAATAAATAAATGAATTGAATGAGGAAAACAGAGTTACTTTAAGGATGTGTGTGTGTCAAGTTGGATTTCTGTTCTTCTTTGAACATGTGCAGCTTCCCCACTTGAAAGAGATTGAATGCGTCTACCCAAAGGTTCTTTAACTAGATTCCATTCAATGACCAAACGACTTTTCCTTTTTCCTCCTCTTATTTTTCGCAAGTGTGGCAATTTGATAGTTCCATTAGTTCCATCAACCATTAGACATTAGACATTAGTCACTAGTCACTAGTCATGAGACATAAGACACTCCACTAGTCATTAGGTGAAAAAATTGGCTATCTCTCCGGACTTTGTAGATGGATTCCGACCTGCACTTCTCCGCTCCCTAATAGACTGTTATGTTTTCAAACTGTGTGACCCTTACCGAAAGTTCCCGAGCTCTTGTTAAACCTCGCGTCATTTCCCAGAAGCGCCTGCGTGCAATGATCCCCGTGACATGAAGCTAGCGCTGATCCAAAATGCAGTGATAGCAGTGCTCTTTTCCATGAAACAGTCTCTCAAGTTACTTAAAGTTCAGCGTCTTACCGCAGATTCCAACACTGCTCCCGGACTGCCGCTGTGATGCTGCTGGGTCCCCCCAGTGTTCCAGGCAGAAGCAGCACTTAGGCTGCGGGTTCCATCCGGTCTATCAGTGGATTCTTGTTATTACTTTAAAATTTTATTTCCTTTGGCCTCTAGGTCCCAGTACTTTCTAGAAACTGTAGTTTGACTTGACTGTGTGTGTGTGTGTATAATCTATTAAATAGTTACGATAAGTAGTGCAGAAAACAGAAATTAAAAAGGTAGTGAGGTAGTGTTCATGGTTTCAATGTCAATATAGAAATCAGATGGTAGAGGGGAAGAAGCTGTACCTCCTTTACAGTAACAGTGTGTAGGGGACATGTCCTGGATGGTGTGCATACTTAATGATGGACTACACCTTCCTGAGGCACCGCTTCTTTGGAAGTTGGTACCCTTGATAGAGCTGATAATTTTACAAGTTTCTCAGATATCTGTCTCAGGAGCCAACGCCAGAACATCTTTCAAGAGGATGACCAATTACAAGGCAGTAGGCCCCGATTCGAGTACCTGGAAGGCACTAAAAGCCTGTGCCAACCAACTGGCTGGAGTGTTTTAAAGATATTTTCAACCTCTCACTGTTGCAGTAGGTTGTTCCCATATCCTACAAAAAGGCATCAATCATACGAAGATGAGCAGGATGAGCTGCATCAATGACTGTTGCCCAGTAGCACTCACACCTATTGTGATGAAGTGCCTTGAAAGGTTGGTCATGGTTGTAGTTGCTCCTGCCTGAGCAAGGATGTGGACACACTGTATTTTGTCTACCACTAGCAATCTCACTAGCTCTCCTCGGCCTTCAACCACCTGGACAATAGCAATGCCTACATCAAATGCTGTTTATTGATCATAGCTCAGTGTTCAACATAATTATCCCCTCAGTACTAATCTACAGACTTAAGAACCTGAGCCTCTGCACCTTTGTCTGTAACTAAATCCTTGATTTCCTCATTCGGAGACCACAGTCAGTGCTGATCGGAAATAAAATCTTCTCGCTGATAGTCAACACCAACGCACCTCAATGATCTATGTTGTACTTTCTCTACACTCAGGACTGTGTGGCTAGGCCCAGTGCTTTTGCTATCTATAAATTTGCTGATGACATAACTGTTGTTGACAGAATCTCAGTGATGGCGAGGGAGCATATGAGAGTCAGATATATTGGCTGGTTGAGTTGTATCGTAACAACAACCTTGCACTCAATGTTAGTAAGATCAAGGAATTGATTGTGGACTTTACAAAGAGGAAATCTGGAGAGCACACAGCAGTTCTCATTGAGGGGTCAGCAGTGGAAAGAGTGAGTAGCTTCAAGTTCCTTGGTCGTCGTCTTATTGTGTCCATGGATAGTCTGTACATGGCCCAGCCAGAAATGGACACATTTTTGCGCCTTGTTGTTGAATTCAGCAAGATCTGCAACAGTACAGGGTTCCTCTATGGGCATTGCAGGAGATGTTGAATAGTTTGTGGCTCAGTTCCACATTTGTAAGTTGTCGGGCTGGTTGTATATCCCCATTTGCTTAGTGACATCATTGAATGACCTACACCAGTCCTAAGTCTGTGAAGGGCCATGGTAGAAGCATTCATGTCGCGGCCCTGTTTCAACCAATTCTACCATCAGCACGCACAGCAAGTTCCTTGGTATCAACATTTTTGAAGATCTGTCCTGGGTTCAATATATTTTTAGATTATGAGAACACTCAGTCCTCTTTTATTGTCATTTAGAAATGCATACGTGCATTAAGAAATGATACAATGTTTCTCCGGAGTGATATCTCAGAAAACAGGACAAACCAAAGACTAGCACTGACAGAACCACATAATTATAACATATAGTTACAGCAGTGCAAAGTAATACTATAATTTGATGAAGAACAAACCATGGGCACGATAAATAAAGTCTCAAAAGTCCCCAAGTGGATCGACTCCCGAGTCCCCGATAGCAGGCGGCAAAAGGGAGAAACTCCCTGCCATAAACCTCCAGGCACTGTCAACTTGCCAATGCCTTGGAAGCAGCCAACCACAGCTGACACTGAGTCCATCAGTCCGAAAACTTTGAGCTTCCGACCAGCCTCTCCGATACAGCCTCCCGAACGCCATCCTCTGCCGAGCACCTTCAACCTCTCCCCAGCCGCTGAAACAAGGAAAGCCGAGGATTTTGGGGCCTTCTGCTCCGGAGATTCCGGTTACCACACAGTAGCAGCGGCAGTAAAGCAGGCATTTCAGAAGTTTTCCAGCTGTTCCTCCGTACTCTCACGTCCGTCTCCATCAAATCAGAATTGTGTACAGTCCCCTACTTGACAGATAACAGACATCACCACCGAAGTGGCCACACGCGCCGCCATCTTTTCCGCCTCCTCTTGATGTAATTATGAAGAAGGCTATATTTCATTAGGAAATTGAGAAGATTTGTATGTCACTGAGAACTCCAGCAAATTTCTACAGATCTACCGTGGAGAACATTCTGACTGGTTGTTTCACTGTCTGGTTTAGAGGCACCAGTGTACAGGATTGGAAAAAGCTGCAGAGGTTTGTTAACTCAGCCACTTCCAGCACAGGCATTAGCCTCCTCAGCATCGATGACATCTTCAAAATGTGATGCCTCTAGAAAGTGGCAATCCATCTTGAGTTACCCTCAGGACATACAGGACATCCATAGCCTACATCCCCTCCTCGCCCTGCATGTACCATCCACACCTCCACATACCAACTGCTATTGTCCCGAACTTTACCTCCCCTAGCCCCCATCTTCCACCAACTCCCCAGTCACCATGGACTCACCTTCACTACTGAACAGGTGAGAAGGGCTCTGGGGAAACTCAGACATGGCAAAGCATCGGGACCGGATGGTGTGAACCCCAAGGTCTTGAAGGAGCGTGCTGAGCAGCTGTGTGGAGTTCTCCAGTGCATTTCCAATCTGTGTCTCATCCTGGAAAGGGTCCCTTCTATGTGGAAAATATCATGTGTGGTCCCAGCACCCAACAGCACCCAAGAAGGACGACGTGAAAGTCTTGAATGACTCCTGTCCGTGGCCTTGATCTCTCTCATCATGAAAACCCTAGAGAGGCTGGTCTTGGCTCATCTGCAGCCCCTGGTCAGATCAACCCTCAATCCCTTGCAATTTGCCTACTAGGAGCACATTGGAGTCAATGATGCTGTAACCTACCTTTTGAACAGAGTCTACTACCATTTGGATAAGCAAGGCAGCACTGTGAGGATCATGTTTTTTGATTTCTCAGGTGCCTTCAATACCATACAGTCCTTATGGAGGTAAAAGCTCCATTCACTGCAGGTTGGTACTTCCAGTGTAACCTGGATAACGGACACCTGGTTGGCAGACCACAGTGTGGCTTCAGAGCTGCACGTCAGACATGGCGTTAAGCAACACTGCTTCCCCACAGGGTACTGTATTGGCTCCCTTCCTGTTTACCCTGCATAACTTGGACTTTAGATACAACACTTGGTCATATCATCTGCAGAAATTCTCTGATGACTCAGCAATAGTAGTGTTTATAAAGGGGGAACAGGAGGATGAATACAGGGCCCTGGTGGAGGACTTTTCATTGACGGGGCAAGTGAAGTTATCCCCTTTTGTTCAGGAGCCTGATGGTTGAACCTGTTCCTGAACCTGCTGGTCTTGAGGGCCCTGTACATTTTTCCTGATGGCAGCAGCAAGAAGAGAGCATGATCTGGGTTGTGGGTGTCCCTGATGATGGATGCTGCTTTCCTGCAACAACACTTCATGTAGATGTGCACAATGGTGGAGGGGGCTTTAACTGCAATGGACTGGGCCATAGCCTCTACTTTTTGTAGAATTTTCTATGCAAGGGCATTGGTGTTTCCATATCAGGCTGTGGTGCAACCAATCAATAATACTCTTCCCCCACACATCTGTAGAAGTTTGTCAAGGTTTTAGATGTCATGCTGAATTTTCACAAATTCCTAAGGAAGTAGAGGTGCTGCCGTGCTTTCTTCATAATTGTTCTTACAGGCTTGGCCCAGGACAGGTCCTCTGAAATGATAACTCCAAGGAATGTAAAGTTGCTGAACCTCTCCACCTCTGATCCTCTAATGAAGACTGGCTTATGGACCCTTGGTTTCCTCTTCCATGAATAATCAGCTCCTTGGTGATGCTGACATTGAGTAAGAGGTTTTTGTAATGGCACCGGTCAGCCAGATTTTAAAACTCCCTCCTTTCTGCTGATTTGTTCCCACTTTTGATTCACCCTACGACAATGGTGTCGTCAGCAAACTTAAATATGGCATTGGAGCTGTGTTATCTACACAGTCATAAATGAGTAGATCAGGGGACTAAACACACAGCCTTGTGATATGCTTGTGCTGATGATTATGGAGGAGAAGGTGTTACCAATCCTAATTGGGGTCTGCAAGTGAGGAAATTTTGGATCCAGTTGCACAAGGAGGTATTGAGACCAAGGTCTTGAAGCTTATTGATTAGTTTTGAGGAGATGATACTTGCAGTGCTACAATGGCAAGGTGCAGCATCATCTGCATTTAATACTGAAGAGGTTTGGCTAATGGCTTCTGGTAAAACTTAACTCATAAAGGTTAACATACTAAGAAATTCAACTTAAGGTTAACAAATTATGAACGTACATGCAAGATATAATAGCTTTAAATAGACGAGGTTGATAGGTCTTATCGCTGCCACATGGTAAGTTTCCCATGTGCACTAAACATATTGCTGCTAGATAACTGGCCTGTTTCGACAGACCTTCCACATTAGCATACAAAATAGTCTGCACATGGAATGAAGTTAGTCACACTGAAAATGGACACCCACAATATGTACAGGTCTTTAAAGGCAAGTCAGCATGACACTTTCTGAATAATTTCAGTTCTTAACTGCTTAAAATAAATTGCATTTGGTCTCTGAAATTAGTCATGTACTGTATTTTTTTCTAACTTGCTGCTTTGTTTAGTTACGACATTTTTACAATAAATCTTCCAGAGAAGTTACTATTTTGATTCCAGTTTATTGTGTTAACTCACGTTACAAGTGTCTACAAGCTCTGATGATGTCACTTTTTATAATTTCAGATATCATCATCAAAATCTTTTATGGATCCCAAATGAAGTAATCCTGAAAGGTAGGTGTTTGTAGCTATTACGGTATTAAATTAGGAAAAAGGGAAAATAATGTCAACCTGATGTGTTGAAGTATATGTTGTGCAGTGTTGAATGGAATATGGGAGAAAATTATGCTTTTTTTTCTCGTACATCAACATTTAAAATTTGGGCAATGTGTGTAAAATTCTGTGCCATTTTTTGCAGTTTTTGAATGTTGAGGGTGTTAATGTAAAACAAAGAAAGCTGAGTTGTATGGTAGAAGAGCAAATTTGGCTGTTTTTGTATGTTATTTGCTAATTTTTGCTGATGTAACACAGCTTATCACAGTCAGAAATTTAAAAGGTTAGCGAAGTTCTACTGTGTTATGACTGGCCTGTGTAAATGGAATAATGTTTGGAGGCTATGATTTTAATTAAAAAGTCATCTTGAAGTTATTTTTTTATTTTTATCTCAATGAAAGCAGCATATAATTTTCACAAATGGTTGGTAAACTTTGAGCAATAATTGTAAAAAGTGACATCGTCAGAGCTTATAGTCATTTGCAATATGAGTTAACAAAATAAACTAGGAGCTAAAGTGGAATCTAAATAGTAATTGACTGCAAATTGGTAAACATTATGGTAGTAATGAAAAAGAATAAGGTTGAACCTAGTATTGAAGTATTGGGGGGGTAGGGCTGAATGCTCTTCCAAGAAAAAAAATGGTGGTAAGATTAGAGAACCTTGGTTAACAAAGGAAACTGAGAGGTTGATCTTGAAGAAGGAAGCATATATCAGATTATGGAAATTGTTATTGATTGAGTTCCTTGCGGTTTTTAGGGGACATAGGAAAGATGTTAAGAAGGTAGATGGGATGCTAAAGGTAGTAGTGGAGAGTTGTTTTTCTAAAACCTGTGCTATATCACAGGGATCAGCAGTTAGATTTTCTTGTTTTTATGTATACTGTGTGTGTGTGTATGTTCAAAATAAGTTCAGAATTTTTTTTATTAATATATGTCACCATATACCACCCTGTGGCTCATTTCCTTGTAAGCGTACTCAGCAAATCTGTAGAATAGTAACTATAACAGGATCAATGAAAGATCAGCCAGAGTGCAAAAGAGAACAAAATTGTGCAAATACAAATATAAATAATGAGAACATGAGATAATGAGATAAGAGTCCACATGAGATAATGAGATAATTGGTTGTGGATATATTTCAGTGATGGGACAAGTGAGTGTACCTTTTTATTCAAGAGCTTGACGGTTGAGGGGTAGTAACTGTTCTTGAACGTGGTGGTGCAAGTTCCTGAGCCACTTCTACTTCTTTCTGATTGCAGCAGTGAGAAGGGAGCATGAGCTGGATGATTGAGATCTCTGATGAGTGCTGCTTTCCTATGAAAGCATCTCATCTAGATATGCTCAGTGTTTGGGAGGGTTTTACCTGTGATGTGCTGGGCTGAATTACTACCTTTTGTAGGATTTTCTGTTTGAAGGCATTTGTGTTTCCATACTAAGCTGTGATGTACCCAGTGAATATACTCTCCACCACACGTCTATAGAAGCTTGTCAACATATTAGATGCCATGTCGAATCTCCACAGACTCCCAAGAAAGTAGAGACGTTGCAGTGCTTTCTTTGCAACATCCTCCACCTCTGATCCTCTGATGAGGAACTGACTCATGGACCTCTGGTTTCCCTCTTCTGAAGACTACAATTTTGGTCTTGCTGATATTGAGTGAGAGGTTGTTGTTATGACACCACTCACTCAGCCAAATTTCCAATCTCCTGTCTCCTTCGACAAAAGCTATTTGGAGTCAGGTGTTCCAATCAATAAGATGAGATTGGAGGTGTGGGCTGTAGAAGTGCCCTGCCTGAAAAAAAGACACACAAAGTCAAGTTACTGACAGAACCTGCTCTTCTCAAGAAAGGTCTATTTATGTGCACCATGACTCGATCAAAACAACTTTCAGAAGATCTTAGAAGAATAATTGTAGAGATGCATGAAGCAGGAAAAGGCTACAAAAGCATTTCTAAAGACCTGAGTGTTCATCAGTCCATAGTAAGAGAAATTGTTTACAAATGGAGGAAACTCAGTACTGTTGCAACTCTCCCTAGGAGAGGGCATCCTGCAAAGATCTCACCAAAAGCACAGTGTGCAATGCTGAAGGAGGTGAAAAAGAACCAAGGGTAACAGCAAAAGTCCTGCAGAAATCTTTAGAACTTGCTAAGGTCTCTGTTCAAGTGTCCACTACAAGAAAAACACTAAACAAGAAGTTGTTCATGGAAGGACACCATGGAGGAGACTACTATTCTCCAAAAAAACTACTTCACATCTCAAGTTTGCAGAAGACCATCTGGATGTTCTATAATGCTTCTGAGACAATGTTCTGTGGACAGATGAGATGGAAGTTGAATTTTTTTTTTGGCAGAAATGCACATTGCTCTGTTTGGAGGAAGAAGGGCATTGCACACCAAAACCTCATCCTAGCTGTGAAGCATGGTGAAAGGAGGTTTGGGGCTGCTTTACTGCCTCAGGGCCTGGACAATTTGCAATCATTGAAGGAACAATGAATTCAAAATTGTATCAAGACTGTTTACAGGAGAACATCAGGGTAGCAGTCCGTCACCTGAAGCTTAATAGAAGTTGGATAATGCAACAAGGCAATGATCCGAAAGACGAGTAAATCAGCAAGAGGATGGTTTAAAAAGAAGAAAATTCATGTTTTGGAATGGCTGAGTCAAAGTTTTGTCAATCTTATAGAAATGTTGTGGAAGGACCTGAAACAAGCAGTTCATACAAGGAAGCCCACCAACATCCCAGAGTTGGAGGAGTTTTGTGAAGAGGAATGGCTTAAAATTCTCCAAACCAATGTGCAGGACTGATCAATAGGTCTGGAAATGTTTGGTTGAAATTATTTTGCTGTATGAGTGTAGGGGGGGAGGGGAGGGTCACACCAGTTATTGAATGCAAAGGTTCACATATGTTTTATAGCAAATATGTGTAAAATTGGATCATTTTTCTCATAAATAAAAGAAAAAGTATAATTTTTTTTTGTGTTATTTATTTAATTGTGTTCTCTTTATCTAGTTTGAGGATTTACGTGAAGATCACATTTTAGGTCATATTTATGCAGAAATAGAGAAACTTCTGCAGGGTTCACAGACTTTCGAGCACCACTGTTTAATATTGTTTTAGAACTGTTATTCCTGAAGCACTTGTTAGCTTTGGAAGATGCTTGCTTACAGAATGTCATCTTTAAAGAAAATACTGGTTTGCTCTTGTCTTACCATTTGATTATACACCAGTGGCCACTTTATGAGGTACACTAGTACACCTCCTCGTGAATGGAAATATCTAATCAGCCAATCATCTGGCAGCAACTCAGTGCATAAAATCATGCAGACATGGTCAAGAAGTTCATATGTTTAGACCAACCATCAGAATGTGAAGAAATGTGACCTAAGTGACTTTGACCATGGAAGGATGATCGCTGATGCCAGATGGCAAAGTTTGAGTATCTCAGAAACTACTGATCACCTGGGATTTTCATGCACAACAGTTTCTAGAGGTTACAGAGAATGGTATGAAAAACAAAATTAAAAAATTAGTGAGTGGCAGTTCCGTTGACAAAAATGCCTTGTTAATGCCTTGTTTCTTCTGAATGCTTTGGTTCAAGCTGACAAGGTAACTATAACTCAAATAACCATGCATTACAACAGTGGTGTGCAAAAAAACATCTTTGAGTGCACAACAAATTAAACTTTGAAGTGGATGGGCTACAGCAGCTGAAGACCTGACCAGGTTCCACTTCTATATCTAATAATGTGGCCACAGAGTAAATATCCACAACAATTATATGCTGAAATAATTTCAAGTGCTTAAAGTGATTTACAGTACCATTTTTGGTTTAGTTTTGCACATTAATTAGCTAAATAGTTGCAAGCAGTTGGGATTTTTTGAAACAGCGAAATTCTACAGGGTTCACAAAATTTCTACCACCATTGTATATGAAGGTCAGATCATATTTTATGGGTAATTAATTCAGAAAAAAAGAAGTAAATGCAAAGGGTTCACAGACTTTTTCTTGCAACCCTATGACATCCTATACAACCGTGAGGTTAATTTTCTTGCAAGCATTCAACGTTAGTACAAGTATACACAATTGAATCACTGAAAGACTGCCCCAGACAGGATGGACAAACAATCCATGTGCAAAAGACAACAAATTGCAAATACAAATTTAAAAAATGCTACTAATAATAGTAATAATAAATAAGCAATAAATAATGAGAACATGAGATGAAGAGTCCTTGAAAGTGAGTCTATAGGTTGTGGGAACAGTTCAGTGATGGGGCAAGTGAAGTTGATGTTTCAATGCAGGCGCAGCTTAAGAATGCATGCTCAGACCACCACTCTTTTCTCTCTGTACTTCTGACTGTGTGTCCAAGCACAGTTCAAACAGCATATACAAATTCATCAATGATACCATTATTGGTAGAATCTCAAATGATGGTGAGATTTCCAGGAGTGAGAAAGATCCTCTGGTTGATTAATGTCATAACAACCACCTCACGCTCAATGTCAGCATGATCAAAGAAGTGATTGTGGACTTAAGCAAGGAGCAGCTGAGAGAACAAGCACTATTTCTCATTAAGGGGTTAATGTTGCTCAGCCCATGAGCAGCTTCAGGTTCCTGAGTATCACATTTTAGAGGGACTATCCTGGGCCCAACACATTGATGCAATCATAAAGAAGATATGCCAGTGACTCTACTTTGTTGGGAGCTTGAGGAGATTTGGTATGCCACCAAAGATTTGCAAATTGCTATAGATGTATGGCTGAGCGCATTCTGACTGATTGTAACACTGTCTGGTATGGAGGCTCCAACAGATAGAACCATTTGATATTACTTAGTCAATTTCACTCACTCTGTGTTAGCAATTCATGAGCCAATCTACGTACTTAAATGTTGAGAGTACCTGCCTTCTCCACCTTGTCAGGTAGCATGCTCCCTCTGCCATCCGATTCTTAAATGGACATTGAACCCATCAACACTCCTCACTTTTTTATTATTTCTGTTTTTGCACTACTTTTAATTTAACAATTTAACATACATATGCACTTACTGTAATACAGCGGTCCCCAACCACCGGGCTGCAAGGCAGCGCTACTGGGCCGAGAGGAAACAATATGATTTGGTGATAGGAGTCAGCTGCACCTTTCCTCATTCCCTGTCATGGCCACTGTTGAGCTTGAACGCACGCGAAATCATGACCCGCGCGCCATCCATGTCAGCGCGGGAAGGAGATCAACTCCTCGAGCTTACAAGTGATGGTGGGCTGAAAAGTATGTTTGACATAACATCTCTGCTGGTGTTCTGGATCAAATTCAAGGCTAAATATCCTGAGATAACCACGAAATACTGAAAACGTTGCTTCCACTTCCAACATATCTCTGCAATGAATGCAATGAAAACTAGATTGCGGAATAGACTGGACATAAGGAACCCCCTTCGAGTATGGCTGTCTCCCATCACCCCTCGATGGCACCGTCTTGTTGTAGGGAAACAAGCCCAGGGCTCCCACTGATTCAGCGATATTGGTGTGTTGCTATGATTTTATATGTTCATACGGGGAAAATATGTGCTGTGTGTTTAATATCCAAACGTTACTTAAAATGTTATGATGCTATTGACTTATAAATGACTTATATAACCATATAACAATTACAGCACGGAAACAGGCCATCTCTGCCCTTCTAGTCTGTGCCGAACGCTACTCTCACCTAATCCCACCGACCTGCACTCAGCCCATAACCTCCATTCCTTTCCTGTCCATATACCTATCCAATTTTTCTGTAAATGATAATATCGAACCTGTCTCTACCACTTCTACTGGAAGTTCATTCAACACTTACTTCAAGCTCCCCTGTCCTTCCTTGATAATTGACTTATCACTATATTCATGCGAGGAAAATATGCGTTGTGTGTTTAATATTAAATTTGTTAGATAAACCCTTTAGAAATGAAATTGGGTGTATTAGCCACTTATCATCTACATTCCGGTCGTGATTACCCCCCCCCCCCCCACACACCCCCACGCGAACAGAATCGCCAAAAACAATTTGTAGAAAAAAATCGGCACGTACACGCATACATATTTGACTGCTACTCTTGTCCGTTGGCAACCCTACCCCCTGGGTCAGCCGGTCCGCAAGAATATTGTCAATAATAAACCGGTCCACGTTGCAAAAAAGATTGGGGACCCCTGCTGTAATAGATTTACTTATTTATTTTTTCTATATTACGTATTGTATTGTACTGCTGCTGCTGCTAAGTTAACAAATTTTACGACATATGCTTGTGATATTAAACCAGATTCTGATTCCATTGCCTGTCAGAGTGGAAAATACTCTTTATAAGCAATATTCTGCTCTTCTGTCCCTGAAATTTGCCTACTCATGAACTCTACCTTGCTATTCCTGTTTTGCACTAATTTTTTATGTCTTATACTATATTGCTGCCACAAAAAAACAAATTTTATGACACACGTCAATGATAATGAACCTGATCCTGGTTCTCATTCCTACCATTTCCTTATTTAGTACTTAATCTGATGTTTCAGCCCACTTAACCTCTTCATATTATCTATATATGTGAGTCTTCTTGCAGCTTGCTTTTGTAATTCTGATTCATAAACCTACTTGCATTTCTCCCTTTTTACATTCTGCTGAAGGGTTACGGGTCTAAAATACTAACTTTCTTTTTCCACAGAAGCTGTCTGACTTGCCAAGTTTTTCCAGGTTTTAATTTTGATTTTCAAATTTCGGGTTCAGCTGTTCTGTGCTCTTATGGCGGGGGTTGGGGGGAGCTTTGCGATACAGTATAGAAATATCATCTGTTTTCAAGCTTTGTGTCAGTCTACTGTAATGGACTTTTGAATTAAGTAGTGTACAGTATCTGCAGTGACACTATTTCTGTGTGTTCTACATTAATATTGCTTTGTGTATGTATCCCTACTGGAATTGGATTCCCTGACGATTACCATCCAACTGTTTCAGAATCAGAATACGGTTTAATATCAATGGCATATGTCGTGAAATTTGTTGTTGTGCAGAAGCAGTACATTGCAATATGTAAAATAAGTTTAAATTACAATAAGAAATTCATATAATAAACAAGTAGTGCAAAAATAGAAGAAGGGAAATAGTGAGATAGTGTTCATGGGTTTATTGTCCATTCAGAAATCTGATGGCGGAGTGGAAGAAGCTGTTCCTGAAACGCTGAGTGTGTGTCTTCTGGCTCCTGTACTTCCTCCTTGATGGTGGCAATGAGAAGAGGTTGTGTCCTGTCCAGAGGAGATCTTAATGGATAATGGATGCCACCATTTTGAAGCATCGCCTTTTGAAGGTGTCCTCAATGCTGGAGAGGCTAGCTGGCTGAGTTATAGCTTTCTGCATTTTTTTCCAATCCTCTGCAGTGGCCCTCCCATACTCGAGAGTGATACAACCTGTTAGGATGCTTTCCACAGTATGCCTGTAGGAATTTCCAAGAGTCTTAAGTCTCCACAAACTCCTTATGAAATATAGCCACTGTTGTGCTTTCTTTGCAATTGCATCAATATGTTTGGCCCAGAATAGATCTTCAAAGATGAAAGATTTGGCACCCCAGAACTTGAAACTGCTCATCCTTTTTACTGCTGATCCCTCGATGAAGACTGGTATGTATTCCCCTGACTCCACCTTCCTACAGTCCACAATCAAATCCTTGGTTTACCTGATGTTGAGTGCGCCATTGTTGCAACACCAATCAACCAGCTGATCCAGTGAGCTTGTATCTGCTGTTGAGCTATTGTGTTGATAATTGAATTGCAGCGAGTCCAGGGTTTTGCTTAGGTAGGAATTGATTCTGGCCATGACCAACCTCTCAAAGCATTTCATCACAGTAGATATGAGTATAGCTGGGCTATAATTGTTCAGGCTGCTCACCCTACTCTTCTTGGACACTAATATGATTGCTGCCCTTTTCACTTAATTGTGAATTGTTATCCAGCCTAGAGGGATTTCCAGGTTTTGTATCCTGTTGAAAGCCAGAAGCCACATAAGCATCCTTTGCAGGTGATGCATTTGGCTGTGTTCTCAGGAGCTGGAAAAAGATTTCTCTGCAAATTGTGCTTCCTAAATTGACTGCAGTCAGACTCTATCGGCAAGGCAAAAAATTCCAATCTGAGGAAGAAAATTCTGATTTATGATTGGGCTGAATAATTACAATTGTATTAGTATTTGCAAAAAAAAAATAAGAGGAAAGCAGGAGAAATTAATGAAATAGTTGTTTCAAAGTTATTTCAGACCTGCAGCTTCTAGAGTTTTTAACATTTCATTGTATCATTGGCTTTTGTAACATTTTCTATAGCTGCATGTATTGAGTCCAGTTTTGCTGGACAGCTAGCTTAGCTGCATGAATGTTCATGAACACTGGGATTGGCATGTACTTTCGTTTTCCTCTGCTATTGCACAGTACAGTCGGCCCTCCTTATCCGCGAGTTCTGCATGTGCGAATTCAACCAACCGCGAATCGAGAAAACCTGGAAGTGCTCTTTCCAGCACTTGTTATTCGAGCATGTACAGACTTTTTTTTCTTGTCATTATTCCCTGAATAATGCAGTATAACAACTATTTTACATAGCATTTACATGGTATTAGGTATTATAAGCAAGCTAGAGATGATTTAAAGTATACGGGAGGATGTGCAACACTCATAAAAGGTGCTGGTGAACGCAGCAGGCCAGGCAGGGAGGATGTGTGTAGGTTATTGTGGATCGAGATCAAACAAAAAACGTTAAGTTCTCTTACTAAGTAAGTCAGAACAGGTACATCCGATATTATTTAGTGTCAGTTAGTCAAACGTTTGTCTTAGTATATACTATATATTTTACCTTTCTATGCATATAAAACACTTAAGAAATGTATGTTTCAGCACCGGGTCAGGAACGGAAGTTCCCGAGTTCGATCCAGTGACAGACCGCTCCTGAGCGCACTCTCCATCCCTGCCAGGTTGATGTGGAGGATCTAAAACCCAAAACCCCAAAACCAACTAATTCAACCAATGCGTTGCTTAGTAATAATTGTAGTTTTCAGCAGGGCAGGACCTTTCTCACTTTATCCTTTAAAATTGTTCTGATCGTTGACCGACTGTAGCCTAACACTTTTCCAATGACTGGCGTTTCACCTCTTTCTGATCGCTTTATTATTTCCACTTTATTTTCAATCATGATCGTGATTATTTTCGTGAACAGAAACACTGTGGATTCAGAGCTCCGCCACCGGGTCCTAATGTCCACTGCACTGAAACAGGTTAAACAAGGTCCAGGGTTCCGCTGGGTCCTAAGGTCCACCGCATTTAGACAGGTTGAATAAGGGACTTTAGCATCCGCGTTTTTGGTATCTGCGAGGGGTCCCGGAACTAATCCCTCGTGGATAAGAAGGGCTGACTGTATCTAGGAGCACCATTGGGAAATTTGATGATCAGAGTGATCTTGGGGTACAAGTCTATCGCACCTTCATTGTGGCAATGCAATCAATTGGATTGGTAGATGCATAGCATGCTTACCTTCATTAGTTGGAGCACTGAGTGTAAAAGTCAGGAAGTCATGTTGCAGCTGTATAAAACTTTGGTTAGGCTCCATTTAAAGTATTGTGTGTAAATCTGGGCACTGCATTACAGGAAGGATGTGGAGGCTTTGGAGAGGGCGCAGAAGATGGAACCTATTGAAAGTATATATAAATTATAAAAGGCGTATACTTAGTAGACAATCAGATTCTTTCTCCCAGGGTCGTATAATATAGGTTTAAGGTGAGATGGGTTATATTTAAAGGAGATTTATAAGTTTCTGTTTTTACACAGAGACATGCCTGAAATGTGATGCCAGGAAATGGTCTAAGCAAAGCGTTAGTGACATTAAGAGGCATCTCAACAGGTGTCTGAATGGGCAGAGAAAGGCAAATAGAATTAATTTGGATTGGCATCATGTTCGGCACAGCCACAGGATTATTTCTATGCTGCACTGTTCTAGATACTTGAAATGAGGAAACATTTGCTGTCTGTTTTTCTTAACCTCGAATGGCAAAGCTAAGAACAGGCAATTGATATTTGTGATGCTTTTTTTAACCAATTAAAAAAAATTGACATATACTGAAATAAAGTCTTTTAAGGGTCTACCATTTATTACTTAAGTATTTGGTGTTATTACTTTAATGGATCTTGCGTTCCATTGGAAATAGAGTTTCAAGCATATTTTTTCTCTTCTGGCCACTCAGCTATAGATAATTATGTTTTTCTTAATTCCTTGTAACATTTAGGTGATGGAGCCTATGCTGACTCTCATAGCAATCCCATTCCACTGCTTTCTTCGTAAACTCTCTTCTCACACATGCTCATTTACTGCCTTCATTCTCCAATCAGCCACTGCAACAGGGGGCAATTGATAGCACCTAGTGAAGGGATGTGGAACAAAATCTGGCCACAGGGAAAATGTGCAGTACACTATATTGTACTTGTATAATAAGTCAATCTGTCCATTTACCTTTTAGTTATGTAAATTATTCTTGAAGTACCTATCGAATTTCCGTATAAAGGTATAGGTTGTGTTTGAATGTCTCTTACGGACAGCAAGTTTAAAAATGTTTTTCCCCAAATCCCCATGATCTAATTGCCTAAAATTTGAAATCCATGTTCCTTGTTTCTTGAACTGATGCTGCTTATTTGAAAAATAATTTGTAAAATGCCTGATCTAGACCATTTATTTGGTTCTATCAAATCTTCTCCCAACCTCCTTTGTTTCAAGGAAAACAAATCCACCATCTCCTTTCTAACCTTGTTGTTGAAATTGCCAAATTTCTGGAGCCATTCTCGTAGGTCTTGGCTGCACCATTAACACTTCTGCATCAGTGTCATGACCAGAATTGGAAACAAAACCAGAAAATGCATGCCAGATTGCATTTGTGGAGTAAGAAATGAAGTTAATGTTAATGGATAGTAATCCTTCATCAAAGGAGATGTTGTTAAGGACCTGAAATTTTACTGTTTCCCTTTTAACTGCATTTTGAGCTCCAGGTTTGATGAGCTACGTACATTTATCAAGTTTAATTAAAATGTACTGAAAACTTACGTATGGTCTCAAAATTATGTGGGAAATTGGAAAGTGCAGAAAATGCTATTTAAAAAAAAAATCAAGTCAAACTGCATTTGTGAAAGAAAAACAAACATTGTTAGAACCTTCAGCCTGAATCATTGACTATTTCTCTTCCACAAATCTGGCCTGATTTGCTGATTGTTTGCTGCATTTTCTATTCACTTTTGAGCTTTACCATCATTTGCATTTTTTTTCATGAGTTGTGCAAGAAAGAGTACCAGCACCTCTACTTTCTCAGGAGGCTAAAGAAATTTGGTGTGTTCCCTTGACACTTACCAATTTTTATCAAAACACCATAAGAAACATCCTGTGTAGATACATCACTACTCTAGCAACTGTTCTGCTTGACACTGCAAGAAACTGCAGAAATGTGCTCACAGCTCGGCATCCCCTTTTGGGATCAGCCTACACTTGCTGTAGCCAACGTAATTAAATAATCCACCACCCTGGGCATTCTCTTTTTTTACCCCTCCAATAGGGCAGAAGATTTAAAAGAGAGCCTGAAAGCAAGTACCACCAACCTCAAAGAGCTTTGAGACTATTGAAGGATCCCCTAGTACGATAAGATGCACTCTTGACCTCACGCCTACCTTGCTATGGCCTTGCACCATACTGTTCACCTGCTTTGCACTTTCTTTGCAACTGTAACACTTTACTGTGCAATCTGTTACTTGGCCTTGTAATACCTCAATGCACTGATCCATGGATCAGCCAAGAATTTTGAGGAACCTAGAAGAGCGACTGCTGAAAAGAAGATGCAGGAAGGATCCTACTACCCAAGTACCACATCCCAGCTGTTCCCTTGTCCCCACTGCTCCAGAGTCTGCAGATCCAGAATTGGTCTCCACAGTCACCGACGATTGTTCTGTCACTCCTGAGGACTCTTAGCAAACAACCAGCCATCATCACCTAAATGCACTTTTTTTAATACAGTCATTGTTTTAGGAACTGCAGTTCATTTATGGAGTTCAGATAAAGGGCAGTAAATTGTTTCTAAGCAAAACTTAAAACAAAGTCAAGGTTCAAACGTACTACAGGTCGACCTTCACTAATCAGACTACCTGTAATCCAGTTTCTTTGATAATCCGACACTGATTATGCTTAATGTGATCCTTCTGTAATTCGGCATTTCACTAATCCGGCACTCCTCAGGTCCCAGTGGTGCCAGATTAGTGAAGGTCGACCTATACAAGCAAAATAAATGGAGATATGAAGAATGAATACCAAGTGTATTTAGCAAGTTCGCAATAAATACGTTCTTGGTTATTGCACTCCTTTGCTAAGTCATTGCTGTGGAATTGGATAATAATTTTGTTAGGATATTCCTTGCTATACTCCTGTAACTGACTACTGTATTCATTGTCTGAATTTTAAGAGATATCTCAAACTTAAAGTATGTGTGATGTTAAGTTTAATACAGTTGAGATATTGCAAAATGCATCTATACTAGAATTATCTTCTTTCACTTTTATTTCCAGCATTACCATGGATATCTGGTTTCTGCTTTTGCTGCTGATTTGCAGTTGTCCTGTATGTCCTAATGAACAAAACACAACAGGTAAGTAATTGGAGGTCATTGGTATCTGAAGCAGACACTGCATTATAATCCCATGTGCTGCTTGGTTTATGGTCATTGAGTAAAACCATGTTTTAGATTAATTTCCAGTATAAAAACTTTGAATTATAAAATATTATATGATTCAGTAGTTTTGAGTATGAATAACAAAAAGTCAAATCTCTTATCATAGTTAAAATGAATTGCGCCACAGTCTACACCAAAGATAAAAAGAAAATTAAGTATTTCAAATTGATAAATCTACAAACATTAAAGCAGTTGTACTTCTGCTTGGATATTAAATTCAACCTGTGCAGATGGTATGTAAATTTAAGTTGCGAATTGGACATTTCTGAATGTGATGAATCTAAAATGAATTTTGCATTGTTAATGGACAAAGTTTAGTAATGTGTGATATGAAAGATGTTTTTCTATGTAATACTTTCCCTTTTTATTTTTTTTTTAACTTAGCAGCTTCATTCATATAAAAGGTGATTTATTTACTGCATGCCCTTAGCCGGTTTCAGTTTTTGATCTGCTTTTTACTTTTAGTTTCTCCTTCTGCCACCACCATCATCACCTCAAGCTTAATAAATTCAACTATGCAACTAGAAAATTCAACAACCCAGGGTACCCCCAACCCAGGATCAGCAAATATGACTGGAGATGATTCACAAATGTTTAATACCACAGATGCTACCAGTGTGAATTCTTCTATAGCTACAGCTGAAGCAACAAATAAACCATTGCAGGAAGTGACTCCAAACATTACAAATTCTAATGCTACTGCCAGTCCATCCATAACAGCAAGTGGAAAATCCAATGGGTCATCGGCCGAAACGTCAGCAGTTCCCACATCAGGTAGAGCAAGCTGCTTCATGCCATTTTGTTCAGTTTTACTTTTGCTTGAAAGTAAATCCTGCTGTGATTGTGTTGTGCTGGAACAAAAAAAAAACTGAATTTGTTGCATTGATTTATTAAAGAATGCATTTCTTTGTGATGTGTGGGGGAAAATGTATTAATCATAAAATTTTAATCATCAACCACATTTTGCAAAGAAGGTGCATGGGTTTCATTTATCCCACATTAACCTTTTACTGTGCATGAAATGTGTTTCTTGCATTTGTGTTACATGTATTGTGTTTGAAGTAGGGGAGGAAATTGCCTCACTGACTACTGCGTACCGTCGTCCTTTTTCTTCTTCTCTGATCCATCCATGTCTTCCATAATATGAAAGTGGCAAGTTAGCTGCTCTTTAGCTTCAGGTCTTGCTTTGCCAAAGAGAAAACAAGTTCCATCCTTAAATTGTGAAGCAATTATTCTGGGATTTGACTCCACCGGAATGTTCAAAATACTACCATTTGCATTCTGAAAGGGGTCTTGAGCAAATAATGCCTTAATTTGCATATTTTAGTGTGTCGGGTGAAAATTTTAATTTCTTTGGAGCTATAAAATGAGTAAAACACGATAAATATTCTTTTAAAACATCCTGAATGGTCTGTATTCAACCTATAATTAATTGAAATGATGATGTCAGGGGATTGTATATCTTACATTTCAGTGTGTAGCCATTGTTAAAGAAAATAAAGGCTCCACATTTATATCGGGGATCACTGAATAACTAGTTGGCTTGATTAGTGCAAATACTGGCTTGTTATGCTGTTTAATTACCAAAGCTATTAATTTATGGTGATTGAGTGATTTTGTTTTATTGTAAATTATTAAGTTAATAATGAATTTTGAAAAACATGTTAGTGATATAAACCCAATTGATTATCAAAGGAACCTGCCTTGATAAGGCGGGTTTAATATACTTGACCTCAGTCTAGAATAGATGGTTATCTCCAGTTTTTTCAGAGACATTTTGATTCCAGGCTGTTCTTCATTACAATTCACCCAGATCATCATCCTCGTTATTCATTATCAAATGAGAGGATGCTAAATAACCGGCTGTGGAGTTTTTGATTGTGCCACTCTTACAAATAATAGCCTAGGCATTTCAACCCCAATTAATTCAACCTTCAGTCTCAAATATGGAGTGGTTGAGTGGTGTGGCAGTGCTGTAATTTTTGGAAATGTGTTTTGATAGAAAATTTCTGTGGGATACCTAGTTACCAGAAATATGTACATGTTCTGGAAATCCTTATCTACATTACAAATTAGTACAATTCTGTCTAAAGAAAATATGTCAAATAGAAGCTTACACTTTCAGTATGCTCAATTGAATGTTATAATTTTATCAAGGTGTATATCAAGTATTTATTTATTTTTTTGGCGAGTTAGTAATATGCATTACCTGATACAATGATAGAAAAGCTGCAGCACTATTCGCCTTTAAAGATGCATTATGTGAAATTCATCCTAAACAAGTTATCCTCAACGGTTCAGATCTCAAATAGTATACACCCTCTGGTTCACTAATAATACAGAAAACATTTTGAAGAACTGAATTAATTTAATCTGTTCAGTGGCAATGTTATATCCATTTTAAAAATAAAATTTATTTAAAAAATTATATTTAAGTCCAGTCATTCAATAAAATTAGCAATCTAGTGCTGCTCCAAAACTTAACTGATCAGCAGGTGGTTAAAACAAATCAAATTTTCTAAATTTAAAGTGTATTTTAATATTTTTCCCATATAGGTGGAACAACGGTTGATCCAGGTAAGAGCTAAATTCTCAACAGGATAGCTTCCATCTCCACCATTTATGTGAGCTCCTTAGGAATTTTCAGTTTTATATTGTGTGACCTAAAAATTTAGCAAAAATGGTTCTTTTTAAAGTAACTGGTTTGTCACAAAGTTGCAAGTTTCACCATACAAACAAGTGTTGGTACCAACATGCCATAAGCACTTTATTTTTGCCATTCATTGTGTCAACTCTTACTTTACTGGCAAATGCAACATTTATTACCTGTCAGTGATGATCTTTGAAGATAGCTGTCAACCATGGCCAAAGTTCTGTATTCCTGTTGTTGAATAGGAAGTTACATGGTTTGTGTACAGTGACACGGAAGCAATAGGAATTTCCTTTCAAGTCAGAATGCTGTGACTTGGAAGGGAACCCACCTGTGGCAGTGTCCTCATACACTCATATCCTGTTCTAACTATATGTCATGGATTTGGCAGGTACTCATGACATAATCTTAATGAGTTGTGGCAAACTGTATCGTTTTCTGCCAATCCGCTGGTTTCATCAGCTGTGTAGAGAGGAGGAATGTCTTCTGCATGGTAACAGCTTGCTCGTACTGCCCTGGCTTGCTTATCCATAGACAGCTAGGATGAACATTCATGGATTGACCTTGACCAACTGAGGGCCTCCTTCCAGTGGTGGCACAGCATTATTATACCTTGGGACATTCTGGAGTTTAATTCTGGCACTGTCCTATAAGGAATCTCTTTACATCCTTACCATGTAATATGTGCGTTTACCCCAGGAGTTCCGGTGTACTTATTTTTTATTTATTCCTCTCTCCGCCCCCTTCCTTGCCATCCCCCCACCAACCCCACCGCTCCCCCCTTCACATAAAATTGTGTCTTAGGCTATATTTTTATTCATATTGCTTTGGCTTATGGTTTTTAGTAACTTTGTTATTCAACATTGTCAATAATTTTTCATGTTGTGAATATCATTAATTAAAATCAACTTACAATCTTTATTTAAATTAAATCGACCGAGCCTACTTTTAAAAAATTAAATCCCATTTTGGCTTATGTCAGTTATTTAACAGAAATTTATTATGTTTGCCTTAAGAGTTTTAAAATTTTATGAAAGGGAAAGAGATTAATTTCAAGAAAGCTAAGCTTAACTACCTGTTTTTTTTTCAAGAAAGGCTGGCTAAAAATTTATCCTCTACTCTAAAGAGCTTTGACAATTATTTTACTGATCATATTTTTGACTGTGAGCTGTAGGTATAATAATTTTTACGCAGGGGCTCCCTGAGACCTGAAAATTATTTCAAGGGTTCCTGCAGGGCAGAAAAGTTGAGGAAGGTTGGGTAGTGTATACGGTATAGATTTTTGAGGCATGTTGGCGGGGATGGTTGAGGGTTTAAATGAGTAGAAGAAGTTGTATTGCTGAATTGAGAGCGCATTGTAGAAAAGTATGTGAACAGGATATCTTGCTAGGATCATCCAACAAGGCATAATGGCAAACACCTAATAATAAGAGAAAGGCAATCACTTTGTTCAGGTTATACAATGGACATTTTAATATTAAGCAGAAATTAGAGGAACAGAGTTTAGCCATCTGCAATTGAGTGAGTCTCTTAAGAATTACAGAAGATGTAGGAGAGCACTTAAGAAGAAAGCCATGGAAGGGAATATTAGGAAAAAATCAAACCCTTAAGACCATAAGATATAGGAGCAGAAGTACCTATTTGGCCCATCAATTCTGCTCCGCCAATCAATCATGGACTGATCCAATTCTTCCAGTCATCCCACCCCCCCTGATTTTACCTCATACCCTTTGACGCCCTGGCGAATCTATCTCTGCCTTAAATACACCCAGTGACTTGGCCTCTACAGCTGCTTGTGCCAACAAATTCCACAGATATACAGCCCTCTGACTAAAGTAATTTCTCTGCATCTCAGTTCTAAAAGGACATCCTTCAATCCTGAAGTGGTGCCCTCTTGTCCTAGAATCCCCTACCATGGGAAATAACTTTGCCATATCTAATCTGTTCAGGCCTTTTAACATTCACCCCCCTCATTCTCCTGAACTCCAGGGAATACAGCCCAAGAGCTGCCAGACTTCCCTCATACGGTAACCCTTTTCATTCTTGGAATCATTCTCGTGAATCTTTTCTGAACCCTCTCTAATGTCAATACTTATAGTCATTCTATAAGTACATTTGGAGTAGGGAAAGAGTGTGCCTCCCCAGTCATCAAATTTATGAGGATATGCATAAGGTCATAAATGAAATCATCTTGTATGTATTCATCCAGGTGAAAGTTGTGGAGGATAGCTCATGCAAAGACTTGTTGATGGTCTGGTATGTATGATTTGTAAGAAAGTAGAGAATAAGGGCCAGATGAGATCTATCTTGGAATACAGTGGAAACAAAGGCAAGACTGCCAGGTGGGAGATCGTGGAGTGGATTGGAGAGCAGGTCATTGCAGTCTTTACACATCAGGTTTAGGTTTACAAAGTGACCGGGACCTGTTGGGTCTTATCTGCTGAGCGGGAGATTGCTTAGGTTATTAGTTACTTAGCAAGGGCCAATAAAAACAAGGGAAGTGAAAGCAGAGCGGCCATTGTGGAAGTGGAATATTATTGTAACCTATCGAATATTGAACAGCTTAGACAGAGTGGATGTGGAGAGGATGTTTCCAATAGTGGGCAAACCTAGGACGAGAGAGCAGAGCCTCAAAATAGAGGGATTTGCATATACAGCAGACATGAGGGGGAATTTCTTCAGCTGGGGGTGGTGAATTGCCACATACAGCTTTGGAGGCCAAGGCACTGAGTGTGTTTAAAGCAGAGTTTGATAGTTCTTGATTAATCAGGGCATCAAAGTTTGTGGGGAGAAGGCAGGAGAATGGGATTGAGAGACTAATATATCAGCCATGATGGAATGGTGGAGCAGACTCGAATGGCCGAATTCTGCTCCTGTGTCTTCTGGTCTAAGATATTAGAAGGATATAGCTAATTTCCTTTTATTTCTCAAGAGCAACCAGGTTTACTAGATTGAATGCTAGATTGGTCTGGAAGGTTAAGATACTGGATTTCAGGTGAGCTAGTTAATTGAATCCAAATTTGGCTTGATGATAAGGCAGAAGATCCTAGTGGAAGCATATTTTATTTTAATTGTAAATCTGTGAATAGTGGTGTACTATATGAACCAGTGCTAGGACTTTACTGTTAGTGAGGTATGTTAATTACTTGGACATGAAGATAGGAAGTATGTTTGTTGTGACGTGAGAGTTGTGGAGTTAGAGCAAGGAAGGTTGTCTAAGGTTATAACAGGACATAGATGAATTGAAAAATTTGGGCAGATCTTTGGTAGATGGAAGTTAAACCCGACAAGTGCTGGGTGAAGCATTTTGCATGTCAGATAAAGGTCAGATGTGTACTGTAAATGTTAGGATACTAGGAACTGTTGGCAAATGGAGGAACCATGTGTTCAAAAAGTAATATAGTTCTCTGAAAATGGCAACATAAGTGAGGTGAAGAAGCTGTATACATGTTTGCCTTCATTGGTCAGAGCATTTAGTATAAAAATTCTGTTCCAACTTTACAAAATACTGATTAGGCTACACATGTTATATTGTGTACAGTTCTAGTTGCTATATGAGAGAAGGAAAAACATCGAAACATAGAAAACCTATAGCACAATACAGACCCTTCGGCCCACAAAGTTGTGCCGAACATGTCCCTACCTTAGAAATTACTAGGGTTACCCATAGTCCTCTAATTTTCTAAGCTCCATGTACCTATCCAAAAGCCTCTTAAAAGACCTTATCGTATCTGCCTCCACCACCGTTGCTGGCAGTCCATTCCACGCCCTCACCACTCTCTGCGTTTAAAAAAAAAAACAACTTACCCCTGACATCTTCTCTGTACCTACTCTCAAGCACCTTAACCTGTGCCCTCTGGAGGGAGCCATTTCAGCCCTGGGAAAAAGCCTCTGACTATCCACACGATCAATGCCTCTCATCATCTTATACACATCTATCAGGTCACCTCTCATCCTCCATCACTCCAAGGAGAAAAGACCAAGTTCACTCAACCTGTTTTCATAAGGCATGCTCCCCAATCCAGGCAACATCCTTGTAAATCTCCTCTGCACCCTTTCTATGGTTTCCACATCCTTCCTGTAGTGAGGCGACCAGAACTGAGCACAGTACCCCAAGTGGGGTCTGACCAGGGTCCTGTATACAGAGGCATGCAAAAGTTTGGGCACCTCGGTCAAAATTTCTGTTACTGTGAATAGTTAAGTGAGTAGAAGATGATCTGATCTCCAAAAGTCATAAAGTTAAAGATAAAACATTCTTTTCAACATTTAAGCAAGATTAGTGAATTATTTTTGTTTTGTACAATTTTAGAGTGAAAAAAAGGAAAGGAGAACCATGAAGATGTTTGGGCACCCCAAGGGATTGGAGCTCTCAGATAACTTCTAGCAAGGTCTCAGGCCTTAAATTGCTTGTTAGCGCGATGGCTTGTTCACAGTCATTGTTAGGAAAGGCCAGGTGATGCAAATTTCAAAGGTTTAAAAATACCCTGACTCCTCAAACCTTGTCCCAACAATCAGTAGCCATGGGCTCCTCTAAACAGCTGCTTAGCACTATGAAAATTAAAATAAATGATGCCCACAAAGCAGAAGACTATAAGAAGATAGCAAAGCATTTTCAGGTAGCCGTTTCCTCAGTTTGTAATGTAATTAAGAAATGACAGTTAACAGGAACAGTGGAGGTCAAGTTGAGGTCTGGAAGACCAGGAAAACTGCTCGTAGGATTGCTAGAAAAGTAAATCAACACCCCCGTTTGACTGCAAAAGACCTTCAGGAAGATTTAGCAGACTCTGAAGTGGTGGAGCACTGTTCTACTGTGCAGCGACACCTGCACAAATATGACCTTCATGGAAGAGTCATCAGAAGAAAACCTTTCCTGTGTCCTCACCACGAAATTCAGCGTCAGAAGTTTGCAAAGGAACGCCTAAACAAGCCTGATGCATTTTGGAAACAAGTCCTATGGACTGATGAAGTTAAAATAGAACTTTTTGGCCGCAATGAGCAAAGGTATGTTTGAAGAAAAAAGGGTACAGAATTTCATGAAAAGAACCCCTCTCCAATTGTTAAGCATGGGGGTGGATCGATCATGCTTTGGGCTTGTGTTGCAGCCAATGTCACGGGGAACATTTCACTGGTAGAGTGAAGAATGAATTCAATTAAATACCAGCAAATTCTGGAAGCAAACATCACACTGTCCGTCAAAAAAAAGCTGAAGATGAAAAGACGATGGCTTCTACAACAGGAGAATAATCCTAAATACACCTCAAAATCCGCAACGGACTACCTCAAGAGGCGCAAGCTGAAGGTTTTGCCATGGCCCTCATAGTTCCCTGACCTAAACATCATCGAAAATCTGTGGATAGACCTCAAAAGAGCAGTGCATGCAAGATGGCCCCAGAATCTCACAGAACTAGAAGCCTTTTGCAAGGAAGAATGGGCGAAAATCCCCCAAACATGAATTGAAAGACTCTTAGCTGGCTACAAAAAGCGTTTACAAGCTGTGATACTTGCCAAAGGGGGTGTTACTGAGTACTGACCATGCAGGGTGCCCAAACTTTTGCTTCGGGCGGTTTTCCTTTTTTGTTATTTTGAAACTGTAAAAGATGGAAATAAAAAAGTAATCTTAAAATATTAAAGAAATGTGTCATCTTTAACTTGATGCCTTTTGGAAATTGGGTCATCTTTTACTCCCTTAGCTATTCACAGTAACAGAAATTTTGACTAAGGGTGCTCAAACTTTTGCACGCCACTGTAGCTGCAACATTACCTCTTGGCTCCTAAATTCATTTCTATGATTGATGAAGGCCAATACACCATACACCATATGCCAGGAATGTGTTTGGCAATTGAGAGTGCAGAACAAATTCCCCTGGATGTAGCCTTGATTGGAAGCCTTTAGAATAGAACAGCTGGTCTTGTTTCCCCTGGTCCAAAGGAGTCTGAGGGATCACCTGAAAAAAGATGTAAGATTATGAGAGGTATGAAAAAGCTAGATAGTCAAAATATTCTTTCGAATAGAAGAGCTGCAAAAACCAGAGAACATGGGTTAAAGTTAGAGGAGTTTTAAAGTGGATTTGAGGTTTAGGTTTCCAGTACAGAGAGGAGTTGATATCTGGAACACACTGCCACATGAGGTGTTTTAATTGGAAAGGATTGCTATGTTTGGGAGACACATGGCATAGAAGGAAGTGATACTATAACAGGTGAATAGAATTTTATTTTTCTTTATTGACATACAGCACGGAGTAGACCCTCCTGGTCCTTCGAGCTGTGCTGTCCAGCAATCACCCAGTTTAATCCTAGCTTAATCACGGGACAATTTATAATGATCAATTAACCTACCAACGAGTATGCCTTTGGAATGGGGGAGGAAACTGGTGCACCCGGAGGCAACCCACATGGTCAAGGGGAGAACATACAAACTCCTTACAGGCATTTGATAGAGTTAGGCATAAACTTCGGTGTGGAGATGCATTTCATTAAACAGCTGTACCAGCTTCATTTCTGAATTAATTGAACTTTTTTGATACTTTATAATTTTAGAATGCATATCTTTATCCTGAATAAATGCTTCATATAAATGCAGATTTATCTGTGTTGAGCCTTAAATTGATGGAGCAATTATGAGAGTTGAAGATGGTTTCAAGGGTATACCACGTTTGCAAGTAATATTTCAAGGAAAGTTGTTATAACATCACCTAACTTGTCCTACAGTTCACATTAACTCTACCTGGTGATGGTGGTGGCGTGTGTGTATCGCGAGGCTTAGTATCTTACCAGATTTTGAAAAATAGTGTTAATTTATCTGCTTGTTTCCTGCGTGTTTGCTCGATTTGGCTATGCGAACTACACTTACAGCAAATAGTCACTTTTGGACATTAACTATCAATGCACCAACTCAGTTTTGGGCTGTCCATTCAACTTTGACCAACTACCTCCGGAGTTAGTAAGGACACCGCAGACCTGCATTCAACTCGCTCTGACCGGAAGGGCCTGGTGCCAGCGTCAAGACCATAAACAAAGACGAGGGAAGTGTGGAGGTTTGCGTGCTAGGCTAAGGCTAAATCCACACCGGCCAGCGCTACCTAGAATCTTCCTCGCCAATGTTCGGTCTCTGATGGACAAGCTGGACGAACTAAGGACTTGGACCCTCACACAAAGAAGGCTTATGGATTGCAACATCATGTTTTTTACGGAGACGTGGCTAAACAGTGAGGTCCCAAACAACGTAGTAGAACTGGAAAGGCGCATGTTCTTCAGGGCTGACAGAGCTGCAACAGTGACAGGTAAAAGTCGGGGAGGTGGTTTATGCATCTACGTGAATCGATCATGGTGTACTGACTCTACCATTGCTGACACTTATTGCTCTGCTGATCTGGAGTACCTGATTATTCAGTGCAGACCTTTTTAGTCGACCTCAAGAGTTTACATGCATCATTGCTGTCGCAGTTTATGTTCCACCGGATGCTAATGCTAAAGTAGCCATGAAAGACCTCAGTGCCGCTATTAGCAAGCTGCAGACGTTGCATCCAGACGGAGCCTTTATTGTCGCTGGGGAGTTTAATCATTGTAACCTATGTTTCGTGCTTCCAAGACTTTACCAAAATGTATCATGCACCATAAGGGGTAATAAAACCTTAGATCACGTCTACACAAATGTGGCTGATGCTTACAAAGCCACTACCCTCCCCCACCTGGGACAGTCCGACCATCTTTCATTGTTTCTGCTTCCCAAGTATAGCCCGGTCATTAAACGTATGAAACCCACAATGAAGACTATTAAGATCTGGCTGGAGGGGGCTGACTCTGCTCTTCAACATCAATTCCAGCACGCAGACTGGAGCGTGTTTGCTGCCCATGCCACCACAGACTCTCAGATTAACATTGATTTATATACCAGCTCAGTCCTTGAGCACATCAGCAAGTGTGTAGATAGAATGACATCACAAAAACAAATAAAAGTTTTCCCCAGTCAGAAACCATGGATGAACAGAGAAGTTTGCCTCCTGCTCAAAACCAGAGATTCAGCCTTCAGGTCTGGAGACCGGGAGGCTTACAGCTCAGCCAGGGCCAGCCTGAGGAGGGGAATCTCTCAGGCTAAACACATATACAAACAGAGAATCGAGGAGCATTTCAACTCCTTGGACCCCTGGCGCATGTGGCATGGCATAGAGGTCATTATAGACTTCAAACCACCTCGAGCCCCCTTCCAGCTCTGCTTCCCTCCCTGATGAGCTCAATTACTTCTACGTCTGCTTTGACCAAGAGAACCGTCAAAGCAGATCTCCCACCTGGTGAACTGCCTCTCTCACTTTCCACCTCCGATGTATGCGCCACCCTGAGCAGGGTGAATGTACGGAAGGCAGCTGGTCCGGATGGAATACCTGTCCGTGTGCTCAGAGTCTGTGTAGGGCGGTTGGCCGGGGTCTTCACGGACATTTTTAATCTGTCCCTGGCCCAGGCAGTTGTCCCCACAAGCTTCAAGATCGCCACCATTGTGCCAGTGCCGAAGCATTCCACTGCCATGGGGCTGAATGACTTCCGTCCAGTTGTACTCACCCCCATCATTGCAAGGTGCTTTGAGAGACTGCTTCTATCACATCTGAAATCCTGTCTGCCCACTACCCTGGACTCCCATCAATTTGCCTATCACACCAACAGGTCAACAGAGGACGCCATCTGCACGGCACTTCACTCTGCCCTGACCCACCTGGTCAGCCCCAACTCTTACGTCAGAATGCTGTTCATTGACTTTAGTTCGGCATTCAATGCTGTGATCCCCTCCAAGCTGATTGCCAAACTTCACCAGCTTGGTATCAGCTCATCCCTCTGCAATTGGACCTTGGGCTTTCTGACTAACAGACCCCAATCAGTTAAGTTAGACAACCTCTCCTCCTCCACTCTCACCCTGAACACCGGCATGCCTCAAGGCTGTGTTCTGAGCTCTCTTTTTTACTACCTTTTCACCTATGACTGCGTTCCTGTACATGGTTCTAACTGCACAATCAAGTTCGCAGACGGCACCACGGTGGTTGGCCTGATCAGAGGGGATGACGAAACGGTCTACAGGGACAAGGTCCAGCACCTGGCCGCGTGGTGTGCCGACAACATCCTGGCCCTTCACACTCAGAAGATCAAGGAGATTATTGTGGACTTCAGGCATGTTAGGAGCCACACTCACGTCCCCATCTACATCAACGGAGCTGTAGTGGAGCGTTTATCGAGCTTCAAGTTCCTTGGTGTCCACATTTCCGAGGATCTCACCTGGTCCCTGAACTCCTCCATCCTGATCAAAAAGGCGCAACAGCGCCTTTATTTCCTCCGGAGCATCAAGAAAGCTCACCCCTGTCCCAAGATACTGACGGACTTTTGCCGCTATACCACTGAGAGCATACTCACCAACTGCATCTCAGTGTGGTATGGCAATTGTCCCATATCGGGCCGCAAGGCGCTCTAGCATGTGGTGAAAACTGCCCAGCGGATTATCGGCACCCAATTACCCACCATTGAGAACATTTACCATAAATGCTGCCTGGGCAGGGCGAAAAGCATCATCAAGGATGCATCTCACCCTAACCATGGACTTTTTACTCTCCTCCAATCTGGTAGGTGCTACAGGAGCCTCTGTTCCAGCACCAACAGGCACAAGAAGAGCTTCCTCCCTGAGGCTGTGACCCTGCTGAACCTCACATTACAGCGCTAAGCAGTATTGCACCCATATTGTACTGTCTTAGTACTTTTATATTTGTGTGCTGTAGCACTTACTGTTTATTCGCAGTTATTTTGTAAATAACACTGTTCTTTGCATTTCTGGTTTGATGCTAACTGCATTTCATTGGCTTTGTATCTGTACTCAGCACAATGACAATAAAGTTGAATCTAATCTAATTATTGGCAAATAATATTAATGTTTGAGATTGCCCTGCTCCATGCTACTAATTTTATTGTGCTAATAAATACTCAAAAGTAAGGCATGCAGTCTCATAGTAACATAGACAAAATGATGGAGGAACTTCTAGTCTTGTGTCTTCGCTGCCTTTTCATTAAGAACATAGCTGATCTTGTATCTTAGAGACTCCATACTCCATCTTTTCATTTTCTTAATATCTAAAGTTTTGTTGATCTCTTAAGTATATTCAGTTACTGTGCTTCCACCAACATAATTGGGGACAATTACAATGGTATAATCCAGTGATTTCCCAACGGGGGTGGTACCGGCCCCCAAGGGGGCGGTTATGTGTCTTGAGGGGCCAATAGGGGAAATAGAAGTTGTTGGGGAAGCGTTCACGATTCTTGCAAGGGGCGGTAAGCGACATCCTAACATGAGGGTTGAGAGCTGATTGACCATTTGCAGAGCAGGCACTTCCAAAAAAAAAAAAGGGATAAGGCACTGGAACACAGGATGAACCATAGCTCTGCAGGCAGTGAGCATTCATCGTCACAGTGTATCTGAAACCTGGCAATTTCATCTGACCTTACCAACCAAACAGACTTTATCAAGGATGCATAAATTAGGAACCAGAGTGCCCAACAGTTCACTTGGCTCATGGCATGGAATGAATTCATGCCGTTTAACAATTAGTAAGTCAAGTACACCCTCTCAACTTTCTGGGCAGATCTATGGAAAACAGGTCACGCAACGATACAGCGCTGGCTGGAACCAAACGTTGAAAGAGAGCCAATCAGTGAACCTGCCGACTCCGAGGGTTCCTCTTAAGGTTTCAAAGTGACCTCAGCTTCATATATGTGGTCAAGAGTCATCTTTGGGGATTATGAGACCTTATATGATTGGTCAATCGAGCCAACTGAAGTAGTATAAAGGTAGCTTGCTGAACACCAGCTCTGTCCTGACTAACATTGAGATTCCAACCTGAATCCTTGTCAACGTAATCATCATCACCTCACTGTTCTTTTGCGTGCTGCTACCACCAATCTGTCCGTGTTAACTCACTGCCGTTGTCAACATTTGACAGGTATTTCCAGTTGGTGATCATTTTTTAATTTTAATTTAGCCCCATTAACGATGGATAAATATGTACGGCACGATCTCTACAAGTCTGAGTTAGTGAAGCCTTGAATTCTGATTCTGCTAAGAAACTGAACTACAGAAAGTGCGTCAATACAATGTGACCGACCAGGAGTATGGTTTAATGTCGTTCTTGTCAAATCAGCGATGCCCCTTGTGTCTTATTTGCAATACCGCACTACCTAATGAAGCCATGATACCACCAAGATTGCTTGAACATTTCTTTAAAAGGTCACTCACCATATTACTCAGTTCCAGAAGATGAAAGAAGCATTTGAAAACTGTTGCATACTCAAGGCTTTTGCCAAGAAAGCTAAAAATGACCTTGATAGACGTCTCAATGCTTCCTATAACATTTCCAAAATGATAGCAAAGTGTGGAAAATCCCATACAATTGAGGAAAGATTAATAATGCCTGCTGTATCAGAAGTGCTCACCACTGTTCTTAATATGGATACCAATATTTTAAAATCAGCTCCTTTGAGTAATAACTGTATTGACAAAATGAGTGAAGATATTGAGTATCAACTATGCACAGAGCTGGAAAAACAGAATTTGGGATATAACTGGATGAGCCTAGAATTAAACTAGAGTTGCTGGGGGGGTGGGAACCGAACTTTAGAGATGGAGGAAGAGGCAGTTGGCTCACAAATAGAGATAGCTTGTAGACAGTGCAAGAGGGAGGATAGGCAGGTGATATAGAAGGGATGCGCTCAGACCGATGGTTTGAGCTGTGTCTATTTTAATGCAAGGAGTCTTAGGAACAAAGTGGTGAGCTTAGAGCGTGGATCAGAACTTGGAAGTATGATGTTGTGGCCATTACAGAGACGTGGATGGCTCTGGGCGGAAGTTAAGAACAGGAAGGGGTCAATACTACTGGGTGTTTTTATCATGCAATAGTAACAGGGACATTGAAGAGCAGATAGGAAGACAGATGTATTAATAACAGGGTTGCCGTGGTGGGAGATTTTAATTTCCCAATTATTGACTGGCATCTCTCTAGAGTGAGGGTTTAGATGGGGTGGAGTTTGTTAGGTGTGTTCAGGAAGGGTTCCTGTCCCGATATGTAGATAAGCCTACAAGGGGAGAGGCTGTACTTAATCTGGTATTGGGAAATGAACCTGGTCTGGTATCAGATCTCTCAGTGGGAGAGCATTTTGGAGATAGTGATCACAATTCTATCTCCTTTACCATAGCATTGGAAAGGGATAGGAGCAGACAAGTTAGGAAAGTGATTAATTGGAGTAAGGGGAAATATGAGGCTATCAGGCAGGAAGTTGGAAGCATAAATTAGGAACAGATGTTCTCAGGGAAATGTACGGAAGAAATGTGGCAAATGTTCAGGGGATATTTGCATGGAGTTCTGCATAGGTATGTTCCAATGAGACGGAGAGGATGGTAGGGTACAAGAACCATGGTGTACAAAGGCTGTTGTAAATGTAGTCAAGAAGAAACGAAGAGCTTACGAAAGGTTCAAAAAGCTATGTAATGATAGAGATCTAGAAGATTATAAGGCAAGCAGAAAAGAGCTTAAGAAAGAAATTAGGAGAGCCAGAAGGGGCCATGAGAAGGCCTTGGCGGACAGGATTAAGGAAAATCCCAAGGCATTCTACAAGTATGTTAAGAGCAAGAGAAATTACCCATTTCTTTGCAGTGTGGAAGAACAGAACCATAGGGTGCAGAGGAGATTTACAAGGATGTTGCCTGGATTGGGGAGCGTGCCTTATGAGAATAGGTTGAGTGAACTCGGCCTTTTTTGCTTGGAGGATGAGAGGTGACCTGATAGAGGTGTATAAGATGATGAGAGGCATTGATTGTGTGGATAGTCAGAGGCTTTTTCCCAGAGCTGAAATGGCTAGCACAAGAGGGCACTATTTTAAGGTGCTTGGAAGTAGGTACAGTGGAGATATCAGGGGTAAATTTATTACACAGAGAGTGGTGAGTGTGTGGAATAGGCTACCGGCGCTGGTGGTGGAGGCGGATACGATAGGGTCTTTTAAGGGACTTCTGGACAGGTACATAGACCTCAGAAAAATAGAAGGTTATGGGTAACCCTAGGTAATTTCTCAGGTTAGGACATGTTTGGTATGGCTTTGTGGGCTGAAGGACCTATATTGTGCTGTAAGTTTTCTATGTTTCTATGTCTAACAGGAAGAGAGCTTACAAAAATAAATTATCGAACTTCAGAATGATGAAGATGCAAGAATGGTTTTCAAAAATGTTGGCTTTTGTGGTATGTGACTACTGTGTCATACAAAATTTCCTGGTTCTGGTGAAGAGCCAAACTGCTCTTCATTGCATTCCCATCCTCCTATATTGTTGAAAAAGGCTTCAGTGCAGTGAAGCACATACTCACAAAAAACAGAAACCACTTGAACATTGTCTTGCACGGGGACTTAAGGCTTTTGCTATTGCAACTTGAACCATATATTTCAACTCTTGCTGAAAACCATCAAGCTCAAGGATCACGTTGATATCAAAATTGCCGTACAGTGCGCTGGTAATATGTAAGCTAGGTTTAAAGTGAAATAAAAATTTAAAGCAGAATAATTTTTCTCATCTTAGCATATGGTAGATGTGTTTTTACACTATGGGGGTGCCAGAAAGTATATTGCGCCTAAGATGGGCGTTGGCATGCATGAAGGTGCTTTAGGAGGGCGTTGGCATAAAAAAGATTAGAATAAACTTGTTTAATCCAGTATGACCAAATCTGTAAACAAAGCTAGCTATAAGCAAGATAAATATTTCATCATCTTGTTCCATATTATTGTGAATAACAGACATTCCTGAAGGGTGTGCCAGAACTATATCCCATAATTTGCCACCATGAACTTCACAATATATTGAATGTTGATATCCTGGGTAATTTTTAATTTCATTCTGTTGTTACGCAGGTGGATCTAACCAAGGAGGCGGAAAAGGTGAGTTTTATATTTTACTTGTTATGCTGTGTCTTGCATTGTCCATGTTCTACCGCCTAGATTGTTACTTACTTGGCACTCAGTCTTTAAGATGTGACATAATTTGTTGTGACGTTGCAAAAGTTTTCATTTGTTTCAGCAAGGATTTGGAAATTTCTATCAACTTTTTTCTTTGTTGGTGATACGTAGTAATAATTGTAAGAAAGTTAGTTGTCTTTAAAACCATATTGTCTATTTATCATATGTTGCATCTATGTGCTTCAGATCGTCAGACCATATGACATTGGAGCAGAAGTAGGCCATTTGGCCCATTGAGTCTACTCTGCCATTCAATCATGGACTGATCCAATTCTTCCGGTCATCCCCACTCCCCAGCTTTCACCCCATACCCTTTGATGCCCTGGCTAATCAAGAACCTATCCATCTCTGCCTTAAATACACCCAATGACTTGGCATCCACGGTTGCTCGTGGCAACAAATTCCACAGATTTACCACCCTCTGACTAAAGTAATTTTTCCGTATCTCATTTCTAAAAGGACATCCTACAATCCTGAAGTTGTGCCCTCTTGTCCTAGAATCTCCTACTGTGAGAAATAATATTGCCATATCTAATCTGTTCAGGCCATTTAACATTCTGATTGTTTCTTTGCGATCTCCTCTCCCCCATTCTCCTGAACTCCAGGGAATACAGCCCAAGAGCTGCCAGATATTCCTCATATGGTAACCCTTTCATTCCTGGAATCATTCTCGTGAATCTTCTCTGAACCCTCTCTAATGTCAGTATATCCTTTCTAAAATAAGGAGCCCAAAACTGCACACAATACTCCATGTGTGGTTCCACAAGTGCCCTGTAGAGCCTCAACATCACTTCCCTGCTCTTATACTCTAGAAATGAATGCCAGCATTGCATCCGCCTTCTTCACAACCGACTCAACCTGGAGGTTAATCTTTAGGGTATCTTGCAGAAGGACTCCCAAGTCCCTTTGCATCTCTGCACTTTGTATTCTCTCCCCATCTAAATACTAATCTGCCTGTTTTTTTCTTCCACCAGAGTGCATGACCATACACTTTACAGAATTGTATTTTATTTACCACTTCTTTGCCCATTCCCTTAAACTATGTAAGTCTCTCTGCAGACTCTGTTTCCTCATTTCTACCCACTTCTCCACCTATCTTTGTATCATAGGCATATGTAGCCACAAATCCATTAATACCATAGTCCAAATCATTGACATACATCGTAAAAAGCAGTGGTCCCAACACCGACCCCTGTACTCCACTGGTAACCAGCAGGCAGCCAGAATAGGATCCCTTTATTCCCACTCTCTGTTTTCTGCTGACCAGCCAATGCTCCACCCACGCTAGTAGTTTCCCTGTAATTCCATTGCCTCTTATCTTGCTAAGCAGCCTCATGTGCGGCATCTTGTCAAAGGCCTTCTGAAAATCCAAGTACAGCACATCTGCTGCATCTCTTTTGTCTACCTTGCTTGTAATTTCCTCAAAGAATTGCAGTAGGTTTGTCAGGCAGGATTTTCCTTTCAGGAAACCATGCTGGCTTTGGCCTACCTTGTCATGTGCCTCCAGGTACTCCGTATTCTCATCCCTAACAATTGATTCCAACAACTTCCCAACCACTGATGTCAGGCTAACAGGTCTATAGTTTCCTTTCTGCTGCCTCCCACCCTTCTTAAATAGAGGAGTAACATTTGCAATTTTCCAATCATCTGCTATAATGCCAGAATCTATCGATTCTTGAAAGATCATTGTTAATGCCTCCACAATCTCTCTAGCTACTTCCTTCAGAACCTGACCGTGCATTCCATCAGGTCCACGAGATTTATCCACTGTGAGACCATTAAATTTCCTGAGTACCTTCTCAGTCATAATTGTCACTGCACAACCTTCACGTTCCTGACACTCTTGAATGTCCGGTATACTGCAGACATCTACCACTGTGAAAACTGATGCAAAATACATATTCAGCTCCTCTGTTATCTCTGCACTTCTCTTTACAATATTTGCAGTGTCATTTTGTATTGGTCCTATATCTATCCTCGTCTCTCTTTTACCCTTTATATTCTTAAAAAATGTTTTTAGTATTTTTTTTGATATTAGTTGCCAGCTTCCTTTCGTAATTCATCGTTTCCTTCCTTATGACCTTCTTAGTTCCCTTCTGCAAGTTTTTAAAAGCTTCCCTATCCTCTATCTTTCCACTAGCTCTGGCTTCCTTGTACGCCCTCTCTTATGCTTTTATTTTGGCTCTGACTTCACTTGTCAGTCACGGTAGTGTCCTTCTTCCCTTTGAAAATTTCTTCTTATTTGGAATATATCGGTCTTGTACTTTCCTTATTTTTTTGCAGAAGCTCCCGCCATTGCTGCTCTCCTGTCTTTCCTGCAAGTGTCCCTTCCCATTCAACTTTGGCCAGTTCCCCTCTCATGTCATTGTAATTTCCTTTATTCCACTAAAATACCGACACATTGGATTTTATTTTTCCCCCTCAAATTTCAAAGTGAACTCGATCGTATTGTGATCACTGTTTTCTAAGAGTTCCTTAACCTTAAACTCTCTTATCACCTCCAGATCATTGCACAACACCCAATCCAGCACAGCCGATCCCCTAGTGGGCTTAATAACAAGCTGCTCTAAAAAACCATCCCTTAAGACATTCTACAAATTCTCTCTCTTGAAGTCCAGTGCTGACCTGGTTTTCTCAATCCACTTTCATGTTAAAATCCCCAACAATTATCATGACATTGCCCTTCTGACATGCCATTTCTATCTCCTGCTGTAATTTGTAATCCATATCTCGGCTGCTGTTTGGAAACCTGTATACAACTTCCATTATGGTCCTTTTACCCTTGCCATTTCTTAACTCAACCCATAGAGACTCTATACCTTCCAATCCTATGTCATCTCTTTCCAATGACTTAATATTATTTCTTATACACAGAGCCACACCACCCCCTCTGCCTACTAACCTATCTTTCTGATATACTGTATATCCTTGTATGTTCAGCTCCCAATGGCAGCCATCCTTTAGCCAAATTTCAGAGATGGCCACAATGTCATATTTGCTAATCCGTATCTGAATTTCAAGATCGTTCATTTTATTCCTTATGCTGCGTGCATTCAAATACAACACTCTCAGTCCAATATTTGTTGCTTTCTGTTTTAACTGCACCATGCATCTATTACCCTGTAACTCATGCCACTGGCTGTGATTGAGCCTCATCTCCTGCCTGTTCTTCCTATAATCTCTGTTGCACATTATCTTTGAGTTATATCTGCTTTTCCCTTCCTTAGCCCTATCACTCCAGTTCCCACCCCCCTGCCAAATTAGTTTAAACCCTCCCTAACAGCTCTATTAAATGTGCCCGCTAGGATGCTGGACCCCTTTGAGTTCAGGTGTAACCTGTCTTACCTCCCCCAGCTTCAGTGGATTCCTGCTGAGAGGGTGTGAACAAAAGGGTCAAACCAGTGGAGGATGGAATAATGAGCAAGCTGTTCGCTTTCTGTAGAACAAGAGAAAAAAAGGGCATGCATTTGTGGTTACAGTCAACATAGCGCTTTCTGTTACCAATGCCACAGTCAAAGTGGTATGATTTGTGTATTAAGAAAACATTAGATAGCTTTTCCCACTTGATTCTCTTTAAAATTGATCTTTGATTTGTCTGAGCTGTATTTTCAAAAGATGTTCTTCTACTGAATTTTAATGCTGAGAAGACTGCTTTTGTTTTGTTACCCATCAGTATTATTGAGAATGTTGAACTGCAGTAGTCATGGATGATAATGGTTTTAAAATAGATTAGATAAACAGTTTCTTTTGTTTCCTTTTGTCTTCTTGATCTTTGCTGAAATCAATAGTAAGTGCTATTCATCCACATGGTACTATCTATGATTTATAATAGCAATATCCTTGCAGGAACTATAATACCACACCAATTCCAGCACTTAGATCCTCTGGTTTGATGTTTTCGTGCGCATATCCAGATACTGAAGTGTTTTGTGAATTTCTGCTTCTAGCATCCTCTCCTTAAAGTACGATAACAAGTTCTGAGTGAAAGCATTCCTCCTTGGATATCCCTTTAAATTGTCTCTTGTCACAGATAACTGCATTCTGACACCTAGCATTTAATTCCCCATTGAATTTTATTTACTTGTACCCAAGGAGAGCAGCACAGTTACAGTCACAAAAGGTATTCTAAAACTGCCACTAGCAATTGTTAAAAAGTAACCTACATTGACCAGTGAAACATCTTGCACAGTTCCTCATGCTTTATCGGTGTACAAAGAAGAAAAGTCACTAATCATGATGTATACTTAAGGCATTAATGATCAATCAAAACTACGTGTAATTCAAAGCAAAACTTTGTGGAGGAACATGCATATTCTTCAATCCTTCACAGACGAGGGGTGATTGATAAGGTTGTTGCCTAAGGTAGAAGGAGTCAATTTTAGAAAACCTAGCACATTTATTTTTCAACGTAGTCCCCTCCTACATTTACACACTTGGTCCAGTGGCCGTGGAGCATACGGATATCGGACATCCAGAAAGTGTCCATAGCATGGGGTGATTGATAAGTTCGTGGCCTAAGATAGAAGGAGATGAGTTATATAGCTCTCGTTACATGCACATGCAGTTCAACTCTTTGAGTGATTATGCAGAAAGTTTGAAATTGATAACTCATCAGGGTGCTTGATAAGTCCGTGGCCTAAGGTAGAAGGAGATGATTTATTAACTTCAAACTTTCTGCACAATCACCCAAAGAGTTGACCTGCATGTGCATATAACGAGAGCTGTATAACTCATCTCCTTCTACTGTAGGCCACGAACTTATCAATCACCCATCTACAGACACTTTCTGGAGGTCCAAGATCCGTATGCTCCACGACTGCTGGACTAAGTGTGTAAATGTAGGAGGGGACTACGTTGAAAAATAAATGTGCTAGGTTTTCTAAAATTGACTCCTTCTACCTTAGGCCACGAACTTATGATTCACCCCTTATATATTTAATAAGATTAAAAAGTGATCTATTCAGGGTGGCACGGTAGCATAGTGGTTAGCACAACGCTTTACCTGCTGCCACCTGTAAAGAGTTTGTCTGTTCTCCCTGTGACTGCGTGGCTTTCCTCCGGGTGCTCCGATTTTCTCTCACGGTCTAACGATGTACCAGTTGGTAGATTAATTGGTCATTGTAAATTGTCCTGTGATTAGGTAAAACAGGGGATTATTGGATGGCATAGCTTGAAGGTCCTAATCTATGATGTATCTAAACAAATAAGTAAGTAAATAAATAAATGTCTTTATTTTAATGGAGAGTGATGATCCAGTAGTTACCGTGTGCTTTCTAATCCTTCATTTGCATCTTTATCTTGTCTAGTTTGCTGAGTCTAGTTATGATTCTGGAAAATTACATGTTCCCAGTGTAATTTATTATTCCAAGGACCTTGCTCTGTACAACTGTGCCTATATTAACCCTTTAATCCAGCTTTCACACCTCAAGCTCTTAGTCTAAATGTAATTTAGATACCTTGACCTTAAAATCCTAAAAATCAATCTATACGACCATAAGATATAGGAGCAGAATTAGGCCATTTGGCCCATTGAGTCTGCTCCAGCATTTCGTCATGGCTGATCCGGTTTTCCTCTCAGCTCCAATCTCCTGCCTTCTCTCAGTATCCCTTCATGCCTTGACCAATCAAGAATCTATCAACCTCTGCCCTAAATATACATGTAGACTTGGTCTCCACAGCTGCCTGTGGCAACAAATTCCATAGATTCACCACTCTCTGGCTAAAGAAATTCCTCCTAATGTCTGTTCTAAAAGGACACACATCTATTTTGAGGCTGTGTTCTCTGGTCTTAGACTCTCTCCTCATGGTAAGCATCCTCTCGACATCCACTCTAACGAGGCCTACAGGTTTCAATGAGGTCACCCCTCATTCTTCTGAACTCTAGTGAATACAGGCTCGGTCTTCAACCGCACTTTATATTTCAAAGCTAGAAACATTTTCATGAACCACTTTTGAACCCTCTCCAGTTTCAGCCATTCTTTCTAAGACAAGGGACCCAAAACTGCTCACAATACTCTAAATGAGCCCTCACCAGTGCTTTATAAAGTCTCAGCATTACATCCTTGCATTTATATTGTAGTCCTCTTAAATGAATGCTAACATCACATTCGCCTTCCTCACCACAGACTCATCCTGCAAATTAACCTTCAGGGAATCCTGCACAAGGACTCCCAAGACCCTTTGTGCCACAGTTTTTTGGATTTTCTCTCCATCTAGAACATAGTCATCCCTTTGATTTTTTTCTACCAAAGTGCATGGCCATACATTTCCCAACACTGTTCCATCTGCCACTTTGCCCATTCTCCTAATCTATAGCCTCTCTACTTCCTCGAAGCTACCAGCCCCTCCAGCTTTCTTCGTATCGTCTGCAAACTTTGCAACAAAGCCATCAATTCCATCATCCAATTCATTGATATATAAAGTAAAGAGAATCAGCCCCAACACGGACCCCTGTGAAACACCACTAGTCACTGGCAGCCAGCCAGAAAAGGCTTCCTTTATTCCCACTCTTTGCCTGTTGCCAATCAGCCACTGTTTTATCTATGCTAGAATCTTTCCTGCAATCCCATGGGCTCGTAGCTTATTAAGCAGCCTCATGTGAGGCACCTTGTCAAAAGCCTTCTGAAAATTCAAATACACAACGTCAACTGATTTTCCTTTGCCTATCCTGCTTGTTGTTTTTTCAAAGAATTCCAACAGGTTTGCCAGGCCAAGATTTTCCCTTGAGGAAACCATGCTGAATATAGCCTATTTTATCAAATGCCTTCAAGTACCCCAAAACTATATCCTTATCAATCGACTCCAACATCTTCCTAACTGCTGGGGTCAGACTAACTGGCCTATAATTTCCTTTATTCTGCTGCTCTCCCTTCTTGAAGAGTGGAGTGACATTTGCAATTTTCCAGTCATCTGGAACCATTCCAGAATGTAATGATTCTTGAAAGATCACAATTAATGCCACTACAATCTCTTCAGCTACCTCTTTCAGAATTCTGGAGTGTGTACCATCTGGTCCAGGTGACTTATCTACCATCAGACCCTTTAGTTTCCCAAGAATCTTCTGCATAGTAATGGTAACTTTACACCTCTAGTGTCTTACACAGTGAAGACTGGAGGTCACTCAGACTTCCCACATCCCGCACAGTACAAATTGCCACTGGAGCCAACCTCACTAATATACTATGCCCTAACAGACGAGGATTGACAAATAAGGAGAAAGAGAAAGTAACTTACAAGACAGTGTATCTCCCCCAAACTTGATCTCGCCTAACTCCTCACTGCTCATGCACAGCTCCTCCATGGAGAGTGTTAGGAGCACCATGTTTCTGTGAGTGCACATAATAGACAATCTCACATGGTCTCTCAACACCAGCAATTGGTTTAACATCTGTCGTTGGGAAAACGCTTGAAGCTATCATTAAAGAAGAAATAGTGAGGCATCTGAAAAGAAATGGATCCATCAAGCAGATGCAGAATGGATTCAGCAAAGTCAGGTCCTGTTTGACAAGCTTACTGGAATTCTTTGAGGATATACAGTAATGAGCACAGTAGATAGAGGGAAGCAGATGGACGTTATTTATTTGGATTTCCAGAAGGCACTTGATAAGGTGCTGCTTAAAAGACATCCGTGAGATAAGGATGCATAGGGTTGGGGTGATGTACCAGCATGGATAGAGGATTAGTTAACTAATAGAAAGCAGAGAGTAGGGATACGTGGGTGTTACTCTGGTTGGCAATCAGTGGTGTGAGTGGTGTGCCTCAGGGGTCGGTACTGGGCCTGTAACTGTTCACGATGTACATTAACAATCTGGAAGAAGGAACAGGATGTAGTCTGTCTAAGTTTGCTAATGATACTAAATTTAGTGGAAAAGCAAATTGTGCAGAAAATTATGGAGAGTCTGGAGAGAGATATTGATAGGTTGAGTGGGCAGGGGTCTTGCAGATGGAATACAATGTTGGTAAATGCGAGGTCATCCACTTCGGAAGAAAAATGGAACAGCAGGTTATTATTTAAATGGTAAAAAAACTGCAACATGCAGCTATGCAGAGGGACTTGAGAGTGCTTATGCATGAATCACAAAGGTTGGTTTGCAGGTGCAACAGGCTATCAAGAAGGTAAATGAGATATTGGCCTTCATTGCTAGAGGGATTGAATTTAAGAGCTGGGAGGTTATGCTGCAACTGCACAGGGTACTGGTGAGGCTGCATCTGGAATACTAAGTGCAGTTTTGGTGGCCTTACTTGAGGAAAGATATACTAGGTTTGGAGGTGGTGGAGAGGAGGTTCACCAGGTTCATTCCAGAGATGTGGGGGTTAAACTGTGAGGAGAGATTGATTCACCTGGGACTGTACTCATTGGAATTCAGAAGAATGAAACAAGATCTTACAGAAACATATAAAATTATGAAAGGGATAAATAAGATCGAGGCAGAAAAGTTGTTTCCACTAATAGGTGAGACTAGAACTAGTGTATATATCCTCAAGATTTGGGAAAGTAGATTCAGGATGGGGATGAGGAGGAACTGCTTTTCCCAGAGAGTGGTGAATCTGTGAAATTCTCTGCCCAATGAAGCAGTGCAGCTACTTCATGAAATGTATTTAAGACAAGGTTGGATACATTTTTGCATAGTAGGGGAATTGAGGAAAAGGCAGTTAGGTGGAGATGAGTCCATGGCCAGATCAGCCATGATCTTATTGATGGGCTCGATGGGCCAGATGGCCTACTCCTGCTCCTATTTCTTATGTTCCTATGTTCTTTGGTCAAGTGGAGCAGCATTTCCACTTTATAGGGTGAGTGAGGCTTCCCACTCCCATTTTAGCCAATTTTTACAGGTACATCATCAAGAGTGTGCTGACCAGCTGCAAAACCATCTGGTATGGGAATTGCAAGCATCTGACCACAGGTCCCTACGAAAGATTGCTAGGACTGTGGAGAGGATGGTTGAGGTCTCTCTCCCACACATTAGAGATATTTGTCAGGAGCGAGTGCTGTGTATGCAGGGCCCTTATCTTTGTCAATGAGCCTTCTTGTATGTCTGACATTCTACTTAACCCTCTCCCATCAGGCAGGAGGGACTGTACCATTAAGACAAGAACTGTTCAAAGTTCAGACTGAATTTATTATCAAAGTACATGTATCTTACCAAATACAACTCTGAGACTCATTTTCTTGCAGGCATCCTCAGTAAATCCAAGAAACATTTGACAACCCAGGGTCTGATTGTGCATCCTCAGACTTCCTGGGAAGTTATTGTTGAGGCATCGTCTTTAGCCATAGGTGAAGCCCTGGAAGACTAGATGGGGTTGTGGATGGGGGCTTATGTACTATTATTTAAGAAAGATAGCAAAGACAAGCCAGGGAGCTAGAGACTTGTGAGCATGGCATCACTGGTGGGTAAGTTAGCGGAGAGGATTCTTGGGGACAGGGTCTACTAGTATTTAGTTAAGCAATTCAGATTAGGGATAGTCAGCACAGGTTAGTGATGAGGGAATGGCAGTAGGAAATTGTTTATATGGACTTTCGAAGGGCCTTTAACAACGTCCCATAGTGAAAGGCTAATCTAAAAGGTTGGATCTAATTAGATGCTGGGAAAGCAAGCCTGTTGATTCAATGGTAGGAAGCAGAGGGTGATGGTGGAAAGTTGTTTATCAGACCAAAGGCTTGTGACTAGTTATATATCACGTGAACTGGTGCTGGGCCCATTGTTATTTGTTATACAGTAAACTGTATGACATTTGCTCATTGCTGCCATCAGGAAGGAGGTATAGGAGCCTGAAGAAACATACTCAACATTTTAGGAACTGTTTGTTTCCCTCTACCACCAGATTTCTAAATGGTCCATGAACACTACCCCACTATTTCAATGGTTCAATTTAGTGTATATAGTATACAAGCTGAAGTTGTTACTCTTTGCAGACATCCATGAAACAGAAGAAAAACCCCAAAGAATGAATGACAGAAAACTGTTAGAACCCCAAAGCCCCTTCCTGTGCAAAAGCATAAACCCTCCTCCCTTGTCTCTACCTACTTGCTTCAGCAAAAGTATCAGCTCCCCCACCACCCACCATGCAATCAACAGCAAAGCCCCCAGAGACCATGATCTGGAGTCCCATCAAAAAAATTACTGTCCATCCCAACACTTCAACATCTCACTCTCACTAATGAAGGAGAGCGAGGTATCACTTCTGCCTGAGCAAGAGTGGAGGACAAAGGCTCACTGTTTCAGTGTTACAATCTGCAGCATTGCTTATTTTGACAGCTTAGACTTGTATTTACTAAGATGGATGCATAATAAAATAGGAATATACATCCTGATACTCTGCATTCTGCTCAAAAAAGTTGCTCAAGGGGATGTCACGTGATGACGTAGGATTGAGACGTGGAAATCCAGCTCTCCCGTAAAAAAATCAGCAAAGTACTGTTTAAATAAAGAAAAGTTGTTAAATAGTTTTTGAAAACTACTTATAAACTATTCAAGATTATTTTACGATCTGCCTCGTAAACAGAAGCAGAAGAAGACTGCTGTTTTGATGACACCACCAGATGGGAAGGAAAAACGGCCTACTACAGCGATGGAACCTCGGGCTCAGGTTGGGTCTCTTTCCGAGGAGACACATTTTATCTCTGGCATTGAAGAACAGGGGGCAATGGCAGCGGCAGCGGTCCCTGGAAAGAAGAAGCGGGAATTGCGCATGCGTAAAGAAGTAGGCATGCGCAAATCGGTACAAATCAAACTACAAGAACCGACTGCCACTGAAAGTGAAAGTGACCTGAAGTCAGAATCGGATTCCCCAGAGAATACAGGTGAAGACGAGGAGGAAGAAGAACAAGAAGAGATTAAAAGTAAAGGATATCGTGGAGACATAAGAGAGTCTTTAGTGCAAATAATGCTTGAATTAAAAGGAATAAATATAGAGGTTAAAAACATGAAGATTATGTTCGATAGAGCTATGAAAAGACAGGAGAAAATGGATAAGGAAGTTAAAAAGTTGGAAGGAACAATGGAGGATACTAATGATAGTGGAGAAAACAGAAAATGATATTCTTGCCTTGACAATCGAAAGAGATCGGTTGTGGGAAAAAGTGGATGTGCTGGAAAACTTTAGTAGGCAAAATAATATTAAGATTGTTGGTCTTAAAGAAGGTATAGAGGGAGATAATCTAATAGAATATTTTCAAAGATGGATCCCGGAAAATTTGCAAATGAAAGAGGGAGATCGGTCAATTGAAATTGAACGGGCACATAGAGCTCTAAGATAAAAGCCAGAACACGACCAAAATCGCGATCAATTTTAATAAAACGTTTAAGATTTCAAGACAAAGAAAGGATTCTGCAGGCGGCTGCCCAAGCTGTCAAGAATAGAAAAGGGCCATTGATGATAGAAGGGAACAAAATTTTTTTCTACCCTGACATAAGTTATGAACTTTTGAAGAGAAGGAAGAAATTTAATCCAGTGAAAAAAGTCCTATGGAATCATGAGTATCAATTTATACTGCGCTATCCTGCAACCTTGAAAATTTTTTTGGCTGGCGGAGAAAAAAGATTTTTTTAATGATTACCGGGAGGCGGAGGAATTTGTGCGAGAATTTTTGAATACTCACCGGACACAAGAAGAAATCTTGGGGAGCGAGGTGGATTAAAGATGACGACTGGGACAGGGAATAGACTTGGCGGATTTTTAAAGGCGGAAGAATATATAAATATATTATTAATTATATGATAGAGGGGAAGAAATGTAAAAGTTTGAGGAATATTAGTTGGGAATAGTGACATTAAAGTTTTTTTTTATATATATATAAAAAAAATTTTTTTTTGTTACGGGGAGCTGGAAGAAATACTGATCAATCACTACGGGATTCGTGTGTGTAATCATGGCGACAGCCATGACCTGCAAAATGGAGGGGGGTAATGTTGCGGTTTTTTCCACTCACAACATTAGTAGGGGGGTATTTTGTTACTTTTTATATTTTATCTATCTTTTATTTCTTTCTTTTTGCCTGGATGATTGGGGGAGGGGGAAACACATAGCAACATGGTGAAGTTTAAAGAGATTCCCCAAGGAACGATGAGAGTTGAGATGTTAAGTAATGTTTTAGATTGGAGTAATTTTGTTAAGAATAATGACTAACTTATTGAATTTTTTGTGTTTTAATGTTAATGGGCCTAACGGACCGGTGGAAAAAAAAAGAATTTTAACACGTATTAAGAAAATGAAGGTAGATATAGCCTTCTTGCAGGAAACACACTTAACAGAAATAGAACATCAGAAATTAAAGAGAGACTGGGTGGGAAGTGTTATTGCAGCTTCATTTAATTCAAAAGCAAGGGGAGTAGCAATTTTGATCAATAAAACATTACCAATTAGAATACAAGATGTAATAACTGATTCTGTGGGGAGATATGTGATTATACACTGCCAACTCTTTTCAGAATTATGGATTCTCATGAATATTTATGCACCAAATGAAAATGATGCAAAATTTATACAAGAAGCCTTTTTGAATTTGGTTGATGCACATGATAAAATATTAATAGGTGGAGACTTTAACTTTTGTGTAGACCCAGTCTTAGATAGATCAACCAAGGCTGTTACAAAATCGAAAGTAGTAAAACTAACCTTATTATTGATGAAAGATTTAAATTTGATTGATATATGGAGAAGAATTAACCCCAAAGAAAGAGACTATTCATTCTATTCTAATAGACATAAAACTTACTCAAGGATAGATTTTTTCCTATTATCAATGAATATTCAAGACAGAGTGAAAAATATGGAATATAAAGCGAGAATATTGTCAGATCATTCTCCTTTATTAATGACAATAATAATGATGGATAAGGAAGAAGCGACTTATAAATGGAGATTTAATTCAATATTATTAAAACGTCAAGATTTTTGTGATTTTATTTAAAAAGAGATCCAATTTTTTTTGGATACAAACTCTCATTCAGTTGATGATAAATTTGTATTATGGGATGCAATGAAAGCATAAGTAAGGGGTCAGATAATAAGTTCTACTTCTAAAATTAAGAAGGAATATATGGTAGAACTAGACCAATTGGAAAAAGAGATTACAAAATTAGAAAAAGAATCTCAAAGACATATGATAGGAGAAAAACGAAGACAACTTGTCAATAAGAAGCTACAATATAATACGCTTCAGACATACTGAACGGAAAAAGCAATCATGAGAACTAAGCAAAGGTATTATGAGTTAGGTGAGAGATCACACAAAATTCTTGCTTGTGTTAAGTACCCTGTAACTGGGTTGCCAAACCAGCAGAAATGGAACACTTGTTGGAGTCTGGATTACTAGGAACTAATAAAAGTTTTATTAAAGCCATAAGTAATATAGTGCCCTAATCGTAAGGATATCAATGTAACAGGTTAGCAATGATAATACACACATATACACAGAAATAGGGTAATAGGAATCAACCAAGCTCTATCGCAGTCTAGGGGTAAAATGATCAGTCTTAAGTGAAGCAGAGTTCAGTTCAGCTTAGTGCAGTTCGCAGTAATTGCTGTTGTTGTACCGTTGGAGCGAGAGAGATGCAATTTGGTTCAGGCAGACCTTTGACCTCTTTGCAGTTGGTTTCGGGCAGACCCTTTTATGTCTTCTAATCCCCGCTGTGGTCACCGACTGTGACCCCTCCGTTCCGGATACGATCGTTCTTCCACAGTGAACCCCAGCGGACACACACCCCAGGTTCCCACCGATCGTAACTTTACACCCTGTAAGCCTCTGGTCAGTTCCCGCGAACGGGACCTTCAAACTCCCACCACTTGTTAGGGTACACTGCTCTTTCCAGGGTCTCGTGGTCTCGTGGTGTGTCGCGTGCCTTAGCAAACCTGCTCTTTTTATCCCCCTGCTGGGGTATCACCTGTCCATCAAACTTCAAACAGTTCATGTTCAAAGCATCCGGTCTGTCAATATTCTGAATTGTGTTTCTTTTCCGTTAATCCCTCTCTTCTCTCTTATTAGCATTTTGAATGTTTCTCCATTGTCTTTCTTATCTCTCTCATTAGCATCAATTGTCCAATAGCTTTGCTTGGCATCACACTTGGCAGTTGAAAACAGAACAGGCTTCCAAAACGATAAATGCAATTAGAACAAGTACAAATAAAATTACTTATAAACCTTTAGAAATTAATGAAACCTTTAAAAGTTTCTACTCTGAATTATATCAATTGGAATCACAAAATTATGTTAATGAGATAGAAAGATTTTTATGACAAATAACTCTTCCAAAATTGAATTCGAAAGAACAGAAGGGATTAGATATGCCTTTTTCATTAAAAGAGGTTGAAGAAGCTTTAGGATCACTTCAAAGTAATAAATCTCCAGGAGAGGATGGTTTTCCGCCTGAATTTTATAAAAAGTTTAAAGATTTATCAATTTCTCCTTTTATGGAGTTAATATGTCAAGCGGAAAAAACACATAAACTTCCAGAATCTTTCTCAACAGCGATTGTAATAGTATTGCCAAAAAAAAAGAGATCCTTTAAAACCAGCATCATATAGCCCTTATTCTCTGTTGAACACGGATTATAAAATAATAGCAAAAATTTTATCTAGTAGATTATCTAAATAATTGCCAAAATTAATACATATGGATCAAACAGGATTTATTAAAAATAGATAATCGGCAGATAATGTAACTCGGCTACTTAGTATAATTCATTTAGCACAAAAGAGGGAAGAAAAGAGTATGGTAGTAGCTTTGGATGCAGAAAAAGTATTTGATAGATTGGAATGGGATTTTTTATTTAAAGTATTAGAAAAATATGGGTTAGGAGTACCTTTTATAAACTGGATTAAAACCTTAAACACTAATCCTAACGCTAAAGTAGTGACAAACAGTCAAATTTCAACACCATTCCAGTTAAAAAGGTCAACTAGACAAGGTTGTCCATTATCACCTGCTTTATTTGTATTGGCGATAGAACCATTAGCAGAATTAATTAGAATTGATTCAGATATTGGGGGTTTTAGAGTTAATCGGGAGGAATATAAGATTAATTTATTTGCTGATGATTCGATTTATTTAACAAACCCACTGCATTCGTTACGTAAACTATCTTCTAGATCGGAAGAATATGGGAAAGTATCAGGGTATAAAATAAAGTGGGATAAAAGTGAAATCTTATCTCTTACTAAAGGAGACTATAGTCAATGTCGTTTAGCAACCCAATTTAGATGGCCGATAAATGGTATAAAGTATATAGGTATAAGAGCTGATAATGATATAAAGAATTGATATAACGTTTGTAAATTTAATTATTTACTATTATTGAAAAAAATTCAAGAAGATCTTGACAAATGGATGATATTACCAATAGCATTAGTGGGTAGAGTCAATTCTGTAGAAATGAATATATTTCCTAGATTACAGTAATTATTTCAAACACTACCAATACAACTGCCACAGAAATTTTTTCAAGAGTTAAATAAATGTATGAGGAAATTTCTTTGGAAAGGTAAGATGTCAAGAATATCATTGGAAAACTTGACATGGAAATTTGAGTTAGGAGGGTTACAACTTCCAAATTTTAAGAATTATTATAAAGCAAATCAACTTAGATTTATTGCATCTTTCTTCCACAAACAAAAACCGACATGGATTAGAATAGAATTAGATAAGATAGGAGAAAATACACCCGAAGATTTTATATATAAATGGGAATCTGAATGACTACGGGAAAAGAAAGAATCTCCTATATTAAAACATTTGATTGATCTATGGAATAAGATAAATGTTGATGATGAAATAAAGAAATCTTTATTAGCAAGGAGATCTTTGATTCAAAACAGACTTATTCCTTTTACAATGGATAATCAACTTTTATATAATTGGTACCAAAAAGGGGTTAGATGTACAGGAGACTGTTATGAAGGAGGTATATTGATGTCATTTGAACAATTGAAGAATAAATATAAAATATCAAATAACACTTCCTTTTGTTGCTTTCAATTAAGGGCTTATTTAAGAGATAAACTGGGTCAAATAATGTTTTTGCCGAAACCTAATGAAATTGAAACTTTAATTCAAAAAGGAAAAATTAAAAAAATTATTTCTTTTGTGTATAATCTGATTCAAAAACAGACACTTAAACAAGGAATCCATAAGTCAAGACAAAAATGGGAAACAGATATGAATATTAATATTGATGAAACAAATTGGTCAAGACTATGTCTTGACAGGTGTGACAAATACAATAAATGTTCGACTCAGATTAATACGATATAATTTTTTACGCCAATTATATATTACACTGCAAAAAATAAATAGATTAAATTCAAACTTATCTGATCAATGTTTTCAGTGTAATCAAGAAATTGGTACTTTTTTACATTCTACTTGGTCCTGTTCTAAAATTCACCCTTTTTGGATACATTTAAGAGTTTTATTGGAGCAAATTATTGGAACTCAACTTCCACATAACCCTATATTATTTTTATTAGGTGACATTGAAGGGATAAAACCGAAACTTAAATTGAATAAATACCAGAAAGAATTTATAAAAATTGCATTGGCAGTAGCCAAGAAGGCTATTGTAGTTACTTGGAAATCAGATTCGTATTTAAGTATGGATTGTTGGAATAATGAAAATTTTAGCTGTGTTCCACTTGAAAAAATTACTTATAATTTAAGAAATAAATATGATACATTTTTGAATATTTGGCACCCTTATTTACAAAAGATAGGATTGTATATATAGGTGCTCCGATGATAAAGATGTTGGTCCTTTGGGAAAAGAAAGGAACGAATAAATATATTAAATTTATTTCGAATCCCATGGAGCATGTGGAGACCTTCTAATATCCAGGCAGTCTTTCTTCCTTTTTTTTCTTTCTCTTTTTCTTTCTTTTAGGTAGGGGTATGTATCGGTTGGAAGGGTTAAGGGGAGGGGGGAGGGTAGATATTACTATTCCATGTAATCAAGTCTGAAAATTCAATAAAAAATTATAAAAAAAAGTTGCTCAAACATCACAAATATGAGCATCTGTGTTCAGTTAGATGGGGCTCCTCAATGTTTGTTATTTTCAGGGGGGAAAGAAAATCTGGGATTCCTAGAATTAAAACATTTGCAAATCCTGGCGTTCTTGATTTGTTTCCAACTAGGTATAGGAAACTTGCCTGGTTCATGTTGTCCTTTCAAGGAAGGTGACAGTCCACTGGTGTGGCTGAATGTAATCTAGCTCAGTACTTAACAGTTAGCACAATAAATTTCTCAAAGTCTAAGTAAAATATTTTAGTGTTATGTATTTTTTGTAAAAGCGGAAGCTACACTGCAATTCAGGGAGTACTATTTCAGATGCCAGAAGGAGGTGGTTACCTGTTATTGATTGGAGGGAGATGCCTAGGTTATTGCCACAATCTGTTTGTCTCCTTTCTCGAATATGGTCACTATTAAAGCATCCCTGAGCTTGAGAGCAGTTGTTCTTTCCCCAGACCTTCAGAGGCAGGACATGTGTGTGATGCAGGAGTGCTGGTCTACCTTCCTTGAGGATCTCTGCTGGGATCCCATGAGGATCAGTGGCTTTGTTGCTTTTCAGGATCCTGATAGCATCATGGACCTCTTACATGTTGGGAGGTTCTCCCATGTCTTCTCTCACAGGTGTCTGGATGTTTTAGTTAGCAACCTCTGGGTCAGCTGTGCTGTCACGGTTAAGAAGTTCTTGAAAGTGCTCTCTCAATTGAACGTTGATATCCTTTGGATCATTTTGCAATTTCTTCCCGTCCTTTGAGTGCAGGGGGTTTAATCCGCAATAACTTGGACCGTTGAGTTCCTCCAGCATTTTAGACCATAGGACCATAAGACATAGGAGCAGAATTAGGCCATCGAGTCTGCTCCGCCATTCAATCATGGCCGATCCTTTTTTCTATCTCCTTCTCCCCGTAACCTTTGATGCCATGTCCAATCAAGAACCTATCAATATTATCTTAATATTGTCATTGTGTTGTCATTATCTTAATATTGGTATTAATATTGTCATTGTTCTTAAATACACCCAGTGACTTGGCCTCCACAGCTGCTTGTGGCAACAAATTCCACAAATTCACCACCTTTCTTTCTTTCCTTTTAAATCTTTTTTATTAACTTTCCAAAATTATACAGAATAACAATGTTGATACAGAGAGATTGGAATAGTCTTATTGTTGATAAGCATATACAAAAAAGGATTTCAAATAATACAAGTATGATAGTCTTCCAAACTCTTGATATATTTAATCATAGAGAAAAAAGAAATAAAAAGAAAAAAAATACAAAGAAAAACCCCAAAAAGAAACAAAAAAAAACCTAAATACTAAATCCAAAAAAAAGCAAACGGAACAAAACAAGGTTAGTCATTATCTTAAATCGAACGCGTTCAATAATGTTGTTAACTCTGCTCCTCTATTCATATATTTTAAGTTAATAAGAAGGATTCGGAAAGGTCAAATTACATCATATGAAAATGTTGAATAAATGGTTTCCAAGTCTCTTCAAATTTAACCGAAGGATCAAAAAAGTCACTTCTGATTTTTTCTAAATTTAAGCATAATATAGTTTGGGAAAACCATTGAAATGTAGGAGGAGGATTGGTCTCTTTCCAGTTCAATAAAATGGATCTTCTGGCCATTAAAGTAACAAATGCAATCATCCGACAGGCTGAAGAGGATAAAAATCTATGTTTTACCATTGGCAAACCAAAAATTGCCGTAATAGGATGGGGTTATAAATCAAAACGCAAAACTGTTGAGATAATATCAAAAATATCTTTCCAAAAGAGCACAGGACCAAAACATACAAGTTAAAGAAGCCACCTCAGAGTGACATCTGTCACAAATAGGGTTTATATAGGAATAAAAACGGGCTAATTTATCTTTAGACATATGGGCCCTGTGCATTACTTTAAGTTGTATTAACATATGTTTAGCATATATGCAGGAAGTACTGACTAATTGAAAAATTTTATCCCATTTCTCTATAGGTAGGCAAAGTTGAAGTTCCTTTTCCCATTCATTTTTGATTTTATCGGATATACCTGGCTGTAATTTCATAATTATATCATAAATAGATGCTATTAATCCCTTCTGAAAAGGATTTAAACCTAAAATTTTTTCAATGATATCAGTAGGGTATGAGATTGGGAAGGTAGGCAGCACGGTATTTAAAAAGTTTCTTATTTGCAAATATCTAAAAAAAAATGGGATCTGGGCAAATTAAATTTATTAGAAAGCTGTTCAAAAGACATGAAACAGTTATCCAGAAATAAGTCATGAAAACATGTTATACCTTTCGTTTTCCATATCAAAAAGGCTTGGTCCATAACCGAGGGTTGAAAAAAAAATTAGATATAAAAGGGCTTGATAATATTAATTCGCTCAAACCAAAAAATTTATGAAATTGAAATCATATTCGTAATGTATGTTTAATTATTGGATTAACCATTTGTTTATTCAATTTAGATAGTACGAAAGGAAGTGAAGTTCCTAAAATGGAAACCAAAGAGAACCCTTATACAGAGTAGCCTTCAAGGTTTACCCAATGTGGACTTGGAATTATACTACAATCTTGTGTCCAAAATATTAAATATCAAATATTAATTGCCCAGTAATAGAATCTTAGATTAGGCAGTGCTAAACCACCATCTTTCTTGGATTTATGTAAATATTTTTTACTTAACCTGGGATTTTTGTTCTGCCATATGTAAGAGGAAATTTTAGAATCAGTAGTGTCAAAAAAGGATTTAGGAATAAAAATTGGTATCGCTTGAAATAGATATAAAAATTTAGGTAAAATAATTATTTTAATAGCAGTAATTCGGCCAATCAGTGATAGAGACAATGGGGACCACTTAGTAATCAGTTGTTTAACCTGACTAGTTAACGGTAAAAGGTTAAACTTGAATAAATCCGTATGTCTCTTTGTAATTTTTACTCCCAAATACGTAAAATAGTCAGTAATCACTCTGAATGGAGAACATCTATAAATGGGAACCTGCATATTTAATGGAAAAAGTTCACTCTTACCTAGATTCAATTTATAACCAGAAAAACTACTGAACTGAGCAAGCAGAGTTAATACTGCCGGAATGGTAATTTGTAGTGGTAATTTATGTGTCTCATTTCCACGGGTAATGCCAAATATATTAGGGGAGTCATGAATAGCAATAGCTAGCAGTTCCAAGGCAATGTTGAATAGTAGTGGACTAAGAGGGCAACCCTGCCTAGTACCACAGAATAAATAAAAAAGGGGAGACTAATAATTAGTAAATACTGAAGCCAAAGGAGTAAGATATATCAATTTAATCCAAGATATAAATATCAGACTAAAATTAAGTTTCTCAAAGGTATTAAACAAATATATCCATTCGACTCTGTCAAAGACTTTTTCAGCGTCCAATGAAATGACACATTCTGGAGTTCTGGATGAAGGGGTATAAACAATGTTCATTAATCTCCTAATATTAAAAAAAGAGTAACGATTTTTAATAAATCCAGTCTGATCAGCAGAAATAATTTGAGGCAATACATTCTCCAATCTCATTGCCAATATTTTATACCTCCCTATATCAATCAGAATTTCATGGTGACTCCACTATAATGCATGAATTCTTAAAGAAATTGAATATTCCAAAATTATCATCCAATGAACGTTTAAAACCAGAGTCAGTCATAAAAGAGTTAATAAGAGTAGCCGAATTATTCAGAAGTACTTGATTGGACATGGATCTATCCATCAAAGGATTTAGACAACAGTTAAAATCTCCACCCATAATCAACATATAATCATTTAAATTAGGAAGAGTTGTAAAAAGATTCTTAAAAAATTCGGGACAGTCAACATTTGGGGCATAAACATTAAACATGACAACTTTTTTGGTAAATAACAAACCAGTAATTAACAAAAATCTACCATTCGGGTCTGAAACCATCTCATGATGCAAAAATGAAATTGACAGATCTATAAAAATAGGAGCGCCTCTACTTTGGCCTGTGAATTCGAGTGGTACTGTTGCTCCTTCCAGAACCTAAAAAAAGCGCTGACTATCCTCTTTCTGGACATGAGTTTCTTGTACAAAGATAATGTGAGCATTCATCCTATGGAATACTTTAAAACATTTTTTCCGTTTAATCAGGTGGTTTAAATCATTTGTATTCCAAGAAACCAAATTAATAATCTTATCCATAGTACTGAACTTGAGCATAAGGTATGTAAAGGGTTAACCAGAGTACAAACTCATGTCCCCGGAAGAGGAAAGAAGGTCCAAAGAGGAACCGGAAGTCACAACATTTCAGACATTTTGGTAGTTTCAGGTCAGCCCTTTTAAAAAGAAAAACTAAATTGAAAATAAGAATAAAAATGCCACCCTCCCTCCCGCAAAAACCCAGAAAAAAGCCAGAAAGTGGCCAGTGCTAAATCTACAGCTAGCTCTAACTCCATCTTTCCAGAAGGCAACCCAAAAGAAATATGTTTATCATAGGAAATACCACCCATGGTTAAAAAAGTGAAAGAAAAGTTACTATGAATATAAGGAAAAGATTACAACAATTACAAAAGTAGAATAGTACTTCTTACACATATTTCAAAAAAAAAGACCAAGCGCCACTTCGTATTATTAGTTTTTCGTATATAAGTGATCAGAAGTGACGCAAGAAGAAGAGAGAATTCTCGGAAGAAGAAGGAAGCAATCCACCATCTTAAAATATAATACTTCTCCAGTAACGTTTTGAAAAAAAAGGAAAACAAACATTAAAACTATAATTAATTTGCTCTCAAAAGGAAAAAATATTAGAAGTGAGATATACAAAATCACTAACAAAAAAGCGTACTATCATTTAAGAATGTAAAAAGTACCTACACTACGAGATCAAGGCAAAAACCCTCAGAATATAAAATTCTAATTCTATAAACTGAATGTTAGCTCTTTCTTTAAAAAAAAGGAAACGAAAATCAGATCGAAGAAAAGGAAAAAAAACTGTGCATTAATTAATCCTCAGCAGGAGAAGACATATAGTCGAGAAAACTTTGAGCTTCGGTCGGAGTTTTAAACAAACGACGAGAGTTGTTTCGCATAACAACTCTCAGACAGGCTGGGAACAGCAATGCTATTTTATAGCCCTGACGATAAAATTCTGACATCTGTGGTTTAAAAGCCATCCGTTCTTTCAATACTTCTTGGCTGAAATCTTTAACAATTCGAAATTTAAAACTTTGAAACTCAATCATGCCTTTCTGCCGAGCGGCTCAAATCACTTGTTCCTTAATACGAACATAGTGAAACGGAATGATGACTGGCCTGGGTCTGGCTTGTTTCGCCGGTTTAAAACGTAAAGAACGGTGTGCACGGTCTAACAGTGGGGGTTCCTCCAATATATCTGACCAAACACATCCACTAACAATTTAGAAAAGTATTTAGTAGGATCTCCCATCACAACATCTTCAGGAAAACCGATTATTCGCAGATTCTGTTGTCGAGAGCGAAATTCAAGATCAATAGTCTTGGCTTTATAATGCTCCAACTGTTGAGTTACGGAAGTTAAATTTTTTTCAAGAGCTTCAATTTTTCGATCTCTTTTGCAGCCATCTTCGTCTAGTTCCGAGATTCTAATTTGTTGTTGATCGATTTCACATCTGAACGATTTAATATCATCTTGAGTCGTCTTCACCACTCCTTCAATTACGGCGCGTCTTTGATTAATTGTAGTCTCTAGAAGTTTCCTCCATTGCTTCAACAGTTAGTGTAGTCTCTTTCGATGCTTCAGGATCACCATTTTTTTTTCCGTTCCTGCCGGAGTCCTTTCCGTTTTTAACTTCTCGTGCTCTGGTATGCATTTTCAGTAAGTAAAAGTCGAAGTTCAAAGATATATTTGTAGTATAGATCCTTTAGTGTAAGTATAGGTAAAGTAAATAAGAGTGGTTACATGTAAAAAAGATAAAGGGAATGGAGCGACACCAAGTACAGCTCACTCCATGAGCGCTCCCCTGGAAAGTCCTTCACCACCCTTTGGCTAAAAATTTCTCCATCTCTCTGTTTTGAAAGGGTGCCCCTCTCTCCTGAGACTGTACCCTCTTGTCCTAGACTCTCTCACTCTCTTAGGGTGCAGTTCCTCTGGTCCGGGTGACTTATGTACCTTTAGGTCTTTCAGCTTTTTGAGCACCTTCTGTCTTGTGACAGTAACTGCACCCTGTAACAGCAACTGTACCCTAGGGTTCTGAAAGAGGTTTTGTGTTTGTTGTGTGGATTTCCAGCAATTGCAGATTTTCTCTTGTTCGTATCCCCTTTTGCCTATCACCTGTCCAGCTCTTGGCTCTATCCCTCCCCCTCCTGTCTTCTCCTATCATTTCAGATCTCCCCCTCCCCCTCCAACTTTCAAATCCCTTACTCACCCTTCCTTCAGTTAGTCCTGACGAAGGGTCTCGGCCTGAAACGTCGACTGCACCTCTTCCTACAGATGCTGCCTGGCCTGCTGCGTTCACCAGCAACTTTGATATGTGTTGCTTGAATTTCCAGCATCTGCAGAATTCCTGTTGTTAGCCTCGTAATTCCCCTTACTCCAATTAAATGCTTTTCTGACTTGTTTGTTCCTATCTCTCTCCAATGCTATTGTAAAGGAGATAGTATTATGATCACTATCTCCAAAATGCTCTCCCACTGAGAGATCTGACACCCGATCAGGTTCATTTCCCAATGCCAAATCAAGTACAGCCTCTCCCCTTGTAGGCTTATCTACATATTGTGTCAAGAAACCTTCCTGAACACACCTAACAACCTCCACCCCATCTAAACCCCTTGCTCTAGGGAGATACCAATCAATATTTGGGAAATTAAAATCTCCCATCAGGACAACTCTGTTATTATTACACCTTTCCAGGATCTGTTTCCCTATCTACTCCTCGATAGCCCTGTTACTATTGGGTGGCCTATAAAAAACACCGACTAAAGTTATTGACCTCTTCCTGTTCCTAACCTCCACCCACAGAGACTCGGTAGACAATCCATCCATGGCGTCCACCTATCCTGCAGCCGTGACACTATCTCTGATCAACAGTGCCACGCCCCCACCTCTTTTGCCTCCCTCCTGTTCTTTCTGAAACATCTTAAGTTTGGCACTTGAAGTAACTATTCCTGTCCCTGAGCCATCCATGTCTCTGTAATGGCCACCACATCATAGCTCCAAGTGCTGATCCACACTCTAAGCTCATCCACTTTGTTCATAATACTCCTTGCGTTAAAATAGACACCTCAAACCGTCGGTCTGAGTGCGCCCCTTCTCTGTCACCTGCCTATCCTCCCTGTCACACTGTCTTCTCTATTTGTGAGCCAACCGCCTGTTCCCCAGTCTCTTCAGTTCGGTTTCCACCCCCCAAGTTTAAACTCTCCCCAGTAGCCTTAGCAAACCTCCCTGCCAGGATATTGGTCCCCCTGGGTTTCAAGTGCAACCCGTCCTTTTTGTACAGGTCACACCTGCCCCAAAAGAGGTCCCAATAATCCAGAAATCTGAATCCCTACCCTCACTCCAATCCATCAGTCACGCATTTATCCTCCACGTCATTGTATTCCTATACTCATTGTTGATCAATGGTCTTTTATAAATGATTTAATTTTAACAAAGGTGTAAATAATTTCAAACCATTTGGCCTGAGAGTTTTCAGTCAGGAAGCTACATGTGCAAAATTATGACAGTGTGGGTCAAGTCTTGAAAGCAAAGGCTTTTCCAGGTATAAGAGATTGGTTTAGACTGAAATTTGACATATGGTTAAGACCATGTGCTTGCCTTAGTAATTAAATTAAAATAGTGTATTTAATACTGATTAATATTTAAATGTTTCTTAAATGGTTTTGTGTTCAAACCACGTGTTGTTGCTGTATTTGTGCTAATTTTGTAAAAGGCAAGTTACCATTTTGAGAAAAGATCAAAATTTTCAGCTGTATTAAATTGCTAAATTTCCATTGCAGTGTAAAAGCAATGTTTATACTGTTGAGCCCCCGCCCCCCATAGGGAAATGTAGGGAAAAAACACATACATAAAAATAGAATCATTAAATTTAAAATTGCATTCAGATCATACTGATCAAAAATTTAAAGAAAACAAGGATTGTATGGTTATTAATGTGTGCAAAATGTCCTTCATTCCTGACGGATTTACTAGCAAGTTGATGCACCTAATTTGAATATGTATTTAAGACCTTTGTTAAATTTAGTAGCCCATATTTTTGGCTAGATGACAGATCATCAAGCTGTTTTGGTGATTGTGTACTTGATGATATTAATAACAATACCTGTCAAAGGGTCTGCCTGGCAACTGTTAATGAGTTCAGAGATGCCAGTCTTGGCCTTCTGAAAGGTCACAGTGTGTGGTGAACTTAAATATAAAAACAAACTTGCTTTTTTATTAAGCATTAGTTGTGATAACCACCAGAACTAGACAGTTTTGCTACAACTGATGGGTTTCAAGAGGCAGGTGCATATCATTGGACATCCACAATGAGAAAATTGTCTGTCATGATACAATGCACTCAACAACTCATGCATAAAGCGTTATGTGTTATGTAAAAGTTCATAGGTCTACCAATTGTAACATGTACATTCTGGTCAGAAACTGAGCATGAAAATTAAATGATCTCATTGCTAGTTCTCAGTCAGATAAATTGCAAGGCACTGCTAATGTAGATTATCTTTATTATAAGATATTGATCTATGACTGTGATTTTCAATATCAGATTCATTAATTACTTTTGAAGCCGCAGCAGCTTAATTTTCTTGCATTGGTTAATGAAGTTGCTTATTGAGGTGACATACAATGTTTAAGGTTCTCTTCTGAACTTTGTTTTCATTACGTTACAGTAATGTGTACATTAATAGTCCATCTCACTGATTTTCTTTCAGATGAAATGCCAATTATAGCTGTAATGGTGGCCCTCTCATCACTGCTAGTCATTGTGTTTATTATTATAGTACTTTATATGCTGAGGTAAGTGATTGATATAAACTGTACTAAAAAGATTTGTTGTACTTGTTTATTATTGTCCCAGATTGTTTCTAACTGCCTCTCACTGCCAAGGCTAGCTTGATAGACCTTTACATTCTTTTTACAAAAAGTGTGCAATGTATTTGAAAATTTTAGAAAATTACAGATGTTGGAAATCTGTTATAAAAAGCACAAAAATGTCTGGAAGTGTATGGTCATGCACTTGGTAGAAGAAATGAAAGGGTTGACTATCTTGTAAATGGACAAAAAACTGAAATACAAAGGGTCTTGGGATTCCTTGTGTAGGATTCCCTGAAGGTTAATTTGTAGGTTGAGTCTGTGCTGAGGAAGGCAAATGCAATGTTCGCATTCATTTCAAGAGGACTAGAGTATAAAAGCAAGGATGTAATGTTGAAGCTTTATGAAGCACTTGGGAGGCCACACTTTGAGAATTGTGAGCAGGTTTGGGCCCCTTATCTTCGAAAGGATGTCCTTAAATTGGAGGTTCAAAGGAGATTCATGAAAATGATTCCAGGATTGAATGGCTTGTCATATGAAGAGCATCTGATGGTGCTGGGCCTGTATTCATTAGAGTTTTGAACAATAAGGCGGACCTCTTGTAATCCCATCGAATGGTGTGAAGTCTTGGTAGAGTGGGTAATGGAAAGGATGTTTCCTGTGGTAAGAGAGTCTAAGACCAGAGGACACACCCTTAGAATAGAGGAGCATGCAGCTGTGGAGGCCAGGTCTTTATGTTTATTTAAGGCAAAGGTTGATATATTCTTGATTAGTCAAGGCATAAAGGGATACAGGGAGAAGGCAGGTATTTCAGATGCACTTGAAGGTGTGATCTGCTGGTCTGCAGACTTGCTGGAGGAAGGTTGGATCAACCTAGATCTTTTTTTCTGGATGGAACATATAGGATGGGCTGAATGGTCTTTGTGTAACATTTTTAATGATATAGCAAATGCTATGAGACCTGACAAAGGGTTGAATATTCTTGGCTGTAGTCAGCAGTTCTAAAGGGTACGAGCAGCATTGAGTTGCTTGTAGATATGTATATCCTCAACTTAAGCAGACTCTACATAGAATCCTGGGGCAGAGCCTAAATCTGCTAAGAACTGTTAAGTCATCCTCCAATAGGTACTCCAAATCAAGAGATTAGGAGGAAAAGGTAAATTACTTTTTTCACCACTTTATAACAGATGAGTGTCTGTTTTGAAGTTGATGTTGTGGACAGGGTAAAACTGCAGTTTTTACATTTATTTGATATATATTTTGAACAGCCACCCAAGACTTTAATTTTTTGTTATGAACTTTGATTGAGGCCACCTGTAGAGCTGCATCTTCCAAATACAATTTATTGTCTAAACAAGGATTGGTTGCTTTAGCTTTGGGCATGTGAACTTTTCTTCTAAGCTTTTGTTTCAAGATCATTCATGACTTGTTTCTAGATGCTTATCTTGTCATTATTTTAATCCAGAAGAAAGCCATTTGGCTGATTGAGTCTACATTGGCTCCCAAAGGTGCAATCATATTAGACCCATTCCTTTTTTCACTATATTGCTGTATACAGCCCTAAACCTACTCTGTCTTACATATGCCCATTACCTCTCCTAAGATTCTTTCTGCCATTAGCCTACATCAAGGCATAATTTAAACCTGTCATTTAACCTATGAAGTAAGTTTTGGGATGTGGATGGAAAATGGAGCACTTGGTAGAAACCTTCTCAATCATAAAGAGAACAAGCAACCCTGCACATAATCCTGGATAAACACAACATTCTTACAGCAGAATTCATCTATGCACCACCTCACCCTATTGCAATCATGCTTGGATGAAATAACATTTTCTTTTTTAAAAATGTTGTTATCACATTAATAAATTATCTATCTACAGGTTTAAAAAGTATAAGCAGGCTGGAAGTCATTCAAATTCCTTCAGATTGTCCAACGGGAGAACAGATGATACAGGTTTGTTTATAAGTTAGATGGGGAATTAATAAATATATTGCTTTTTCATCATAAGAAGACAAATTTAATGATAGCTCTAAAATTATTGTGTTAATTTTCAGTAAGATATGAAAACATTTTACAACTGTTGAGCCAGAGTGTGTACTTAGTTGAGTTCATTGTTGAAAATAGCGTTTGCTTTGATTCTCTAAAAAGCAATCTTGAGCGTCATAGAATAATGCACAAGTATTTTCTTGCTATAGTGAAACTGTCTCTTTGAGCTACAAACTTTATTTCTTTATTAAATCATCAAGATTGATATGATTCATCAAAATTTTATTTGTTTTGAGGCTGTAAGTCAGAAACACAAATAAGTGGGTAGCTTTCTTTCCTTATTTTGAGTTTGATTGCTAGGTTTATATTATATAATAAGCAATCTTTTTTGGCAGAGCATTTGGGAAAATGACTTTGACCACGGCAGTGAACAAGTTGTCTTTCATCTACTCATCCCATAAAGGGTTTGATATGAATAACAGTACTGCCACATAAAACTTAGTTTCACACATCACCCAAAGTGTAGTATCTCTCGCGTTGCTCATTTGATATTGAACTGAAGACACAGTCATAATTACAGCAGTATCATTAGTATGTTATTGCACCATTATCTGGAGGCCTCGAATTTTGATATGGTGCCACTTAAATATCACAGTAGTGACAGGAAGCTTTATAGAATCATAGAAATTTTACGACTGACACTGAAGGAAGCCAACCAGTCCATCGTGGTTATGCCAGTCAAGTAAAATTTTGCACAAGTGTTATTCCTATGCCTTCCACTTGTAAGAGTTGTTGAGCTTAATGAAGTAACTTTTGCCTGAAGTGCAGAAAGAATTTTGTTTCAAGTTGATGAATAACATTCTTAAAAGTAGATAATTATTGTAAATTTTCTCTAGTGTACATAAGTGACAGGAGAAGGAATAAGGGTGGGCACGTGGCAGGACAATAAGTGGAGGAATGGAATTAATGGGGAAGCTCTTAGGAGCCATTACAGACTTGATCTGCCAAATGGCTGCCTCTTTGTCACAAGAAAATGAGAGCTATTCAGTCTAATCCCACCTTCCAAGTATTACGTCCATTGCAAAATACTGTCGGAGCAGTTTTCTTACAGTCAATATATGTGATACGTTAGGATTTTTGAGGTCGTACTTATTTTCCCTTAGTTTTGCTGTTTTAAAGAAATGTGGCATAAAAAGAATTGTTAGTGGTGGCATTTAATATTATTCAATAATAGTCCATCTTAACCCTTTCATTTGTTTGGATTAAAAATAAAATTTAAAAAGGAAGCTCTGCTGATCAAGTGTAAATTTACAACTAGTACAATTTCATAAGCAGGCTTAGTTACACAATAGTAAGTTCATTCAAACTACAATTTAAATACTTTTATCATAAAAAATTGTACACGGTCTTTTATGAAGTTCATGAATAGCTGTTTTCTAATTGTATGTAAACAATGCCAATTTAAGTTGTAAGTTGTTTTGCCAGTGTTAGATATGTTTACTGAAAAATACATCAAGCACAGTTTTACACAATATTGTGTGATCATATTCCAAGTAAAAAAAAACTTGCATTATTCTGTTTTCAAGCTCCTTTTTGTGTTCACTTCAGCAGCTTCTTTTGAGACCAACTCACTTAGTTCAGCTCTGGTAAAGTCATTATTATGTTCTCATTCTTTCTGTTCACCATTCCCTTACCATATATTTTTTAACTAAATCTTGCTTTTTATGTTACTGGCTAATTATTTCTTCTGCATTTGAAGTTTGTTTAGCATGCTATATGTACCATTGTGAATAATTGTGCTTTTTCTCATACGATCGGCATCTACATGATAATATAATTTTGGAAGCTGTGATGGCTAAAGTATCCAGCATAGTTAGAATTAAGTGCAATTGCAGTTCTTCAAGTCAAGTCAAGTCAAGTCACTTTTTATTATCATTTTGACCATAACTGCTGGTACAGTACACAGTGAAAACGAGACGACGTTTTTCAGGACCATGGTGTTACATGAAACAATACAAAAGCTACACTGAACTACATAAAACAAAACAAAAACTACACTAGACTACAGACCTACCCAGGACTTAAAGCTCTAATCAGACTAAAACCTCCTCACAACTGGTCAGGTATGGGATAGTCTGCACCAGGATTATCATAATTCAGCACATACGGCTTCAAATCCACTTACTTACGAAGAAATAGTTTTTTTCTCATATAACTAGCAATGCAGCTCATGGATGTTGAAACACAAAAAGGGTCATGCTTTTTTTTTGCTTAAACAGAAATAGTTATTGTTGGAACTGACAACACATTTTTTGTGGAACAGATTCCACGTGAGACTGGATACAGATATAACAAGTTTCTTATTCAGTTGAAGCAACCATGCTTGAGAAAACCTCTGATGCGAGAGTCCTTCAGCTCGTTAGTATTTAGATTCAGATTAGTTTATTGTCACATATTTAAGGGTGCAATGAAATTTTTTGCTCATGTGAAACTCACAAATAATACATTAATCTTTATACACTTAAGGCAGAGATAATGATTGACAGTTTACAAGTGATAATATGATCATACATGGGTATCGCTTGTGTGCAGGTGACAACACAACCCACACCTTCAGTCTTTAATGTTACTTTCAATACCCTGAATGTAGGCCAGGGTGGAAAGCATTTTGTTCTGTTATTCAGACTTCTATCCCTGTGACTTGTGGTTCTCAATCACAGAGTCCTTTCTTCAGCCTAGTCTCCCAACATAATAAATTGCCTGTGCTGGATGCATTTTGCTGAATCTTCTCTAATTGACTGGTGTGGCTTGAATTGCCTGCAATGAACTAATGACTCCCCAGTTGCTGGCTTTTGACAAATGGCTCAGCAGGTTTTGCAAAGACTGAGCCTACACATCAAATCATTCTGAATAATCTTGATAATATGGGATAAGGCCATCCATTTAGTTGTATCACTATTTGCATATGTCATATAGTACTGTTGTAAAATGCCAACTCATTAATTTCCTATGGCTGGAAACTGGAATTTACCTGCTTTTGACTATATCTAAATCTATTTCAAATACAGGAATCAATCATAATTGACCTGCTGGTCAACTGTACTCAGCAATTCTAATCTGTGGAGCACCTGTCTCATCATCTAATTTCCCTGAAGACCCTCTACCTCTTTAAAAAATTGCTGATCATTTACCGCGTGTTTCAATGAGTATAGGTTTACAACCACCCGGAATAGCAGTTTAGTAGATTGATATCCACTTTACTAAAATGCTTCACCAAATCACTACCAGTGGGATCATTTGATTATGCTATGTGACTCCTGCAGAACATTTTACATCACCTTAATACTTCAACAATGACTCCAAAACCTAAATTCTTCGTCCCCTTAATATGTAAGGTATATAGAAAAAAAAAGCTTTTTTTTTCCAGCTTATCCACTGAGTTAGGCTGATAAAACAGATTTTAAGGTTGGGTAGATCCAGAATTGCATATCATCCTTAATTTAACATGTATATCTGTCATGACTCACTTAATATCACTGGTTCTATGTCATAGTACCATCACTTGAAGGTGAGAATGTAAGGCGTAGGAGCATAATTAGGCGATTTGGTCCAGTGAGTCTGCTCCACCATTAAATCCATGTCCAGTCAAGAATCTGTAAATACTCCCAACGACATGGCCTCTACAGCGCTTGTGGTCACAAATTCACCACTCTCTGGCTAAACGCCTGCCTATCCTGAGGCTGTGCCCTCTCATCCTAGACTCCCTCACCATGGGAAACATCCTTTCCACATCTGCTCTGTCTAGGCCTTCCAAAATTTGAAAGGTTTCAATGAAATCCCCTCTCCCATCCTTCTAAATTCCAGTCCCAAAGTACAGACCATCAAACATTTCTCATATGATAACCTTTTCATTCCTGGAATCATCCTTGTGAAGCTTCTCTGAACCCTCTGCCATACCAACACATCTTTTCTTAGATGAGGAACCCAAAACTGTTCAAAATACTCAAGGTGAGGCCTCAGCAGTGCCTTATAAAACCTCAGCATCACATTCCTGTTCTTGTATTCTAGACCTCTTGAAATGAGCACTAACATTGTATTTGCTTTCCTCACCACCGACTCTACTTGCAAGTTAACCTTTGGGTTCTTTTGCACAAGGATTTTCTTCCTGTTTAGCAAATTGTCTACAAATTTATTTCTTCTACCAATGTGTATGACCATGCATTTTCCAACATTGTATTTTATTTCCATTTTCTTGCCCATTCTCCAAGACTTTCTGCACCCTACCTGTTTCCCCAACACTACCTGTCCCTCCACTAATCTACCTATCATCTGCAAACTTGCCAACAGAGCCATTATTCTATCAACTATATCATTGATATACAACTTAAAAAGAAGTGGTCCCAATAGCGACCCCTGCGGAACACCACTAGTCACTGGCAACCCACTGAAAAGGAATCCTTTTATTCCCACTTGCTACCTCCTACTACTCAGCCAGTGCACTAACCATGCCAGTAACTTTCCCGTAATGCCGTGGGCTCTTAGCTTGGTAAGCAGCCTCGTGTGGCACCTTGTCAAAGGCCTTCTGAAAGTCCAAATATACAACATCCACTGCATCTGCTTTATCTTCTTGTAATCTCCTCAAAGAGTTCATAAGGCAAGACTTTCCCTTAAGGAAACCATGCTGACTTTGTCTTATCTTGTTCTGTGTCACCAAGTACTCCATAATCTCATCCTTAACAGTTGACTCCAACACCTTTCCAACCACTGAGGTCAGGCTAACTGCTCTATAATTTCTTTTCTGCTTCCTTCCTCCTTTCTTAAAGAATAGAGTGATATTTTCAATTTTCCAGTCCTTTGGTACCATTCCAGAGTCCAATGATTTTTGGAAGATCATTGCTAATGCCTCCACAATCTTTTGGGCGCAATTCATCTGTTCCGGGTGACTTATGTACCCTTAGATCCTTCATCTTTTTGAGCTCCTTCTTTCTTGTAACAGTAATTGAACTCACTTCTCTTCCTCATATCCTTCAATATTGGGCACTCTGCTAGTGTCTCCCACAGTGAAAACTAATGCAAAATACTCATTTTGTTCATCTGACACCTGCTTGTTCCCTGTTATTATTTCTCTGGCCTCATTTTCTAGTGGTCCTATATCCACTCTCATCTCTCTTTTGTTTTTCTTTACATACTTGAAAAAGTTTTTACTATTCTCTTTGATAGTGTTTGCTAGCTTGCTTTCATTTCCCTCCTATTGATTCTTTTAGTTGCTCTCTGTACGTTGCTAAAAGCTTCCCAATCCTCTATCTTCCTGCCAAATGTTTGCTTTGTTGTTTGCCCTCCCTTTTGCTTTTACATTGGCTTTGACTTCCCTTGTCAGCCACAGTTGTAGTATTTTACCATTTGAGTATTTCTTCATTTTTGGAATACATCTATCCTGCACCTTCCTCATTTTTCCCAGAAACTCATGCCATTGCTGTTCTGCTGTCATCCCTGCCAACATCTTCCAATTTAATTCAGCCCAGTCAACTCCTCTCTTATACCACTATAATTTCCTTTCATCCACTGAAATACTGCTACGTCAGACTTTACTTCCTCCCTATGATATTTCAACTTGAACTCAATCGTATTGTGATCACTGCCTCTTCAGAGTTCTTTTACCTTAAGCTCCCTAATAATATGCAGAATATGTTGCCATAAAATAGCTGCAAAAATGAATTGTCATCGAGGTGGTATCCCAAGCTTTGAAAGCTGTCTCATGGGTGATTTTTAACACCTCTGACGCTATCTATTCAAATTAACTGAATTTAACATAATTAAATGTTGTGCAATGTAGGCGCTGAGGACCTGGCATATCACCCTACCTTCCCGCTGGTCTCAACTCAATTCTGCAGCTTTGGCAAACAATCGTGGGCATCTTTTCACAATTTGGCATGAAAGTTGCAGTTGTGAAAAGTGTTGCATAGGTCACTGCTGATGCTTCCATGCAAAGTTCATTAATTGCAATGTGAATTCAGCAACATAGAATTAGGAGGTGTGAGCATATTGCACTAACAGATTGTTGTGCACTTTTCTAAAGCAGAATACCGAAGTGTTTTGCTTTCAATTAATTGAATGTGGGGAAAGGTGACGGATAACTTGTGTATGAGTATAAGACCAACAATTGGTAATGGGGTGGATAAATGACAAGTTATTTGTAATAATTTTGGTTGGTAAAGAAATACTTACTAGTACATTAGAAAAGCTACCTTTTTATAGATATAACACGCTTACCAACAGTAAAGGCTTTATTTTAATATTTCAACAGAAGTTTTTATTTCTTGAAAATTGGTTTCTTAATGTATTACTAAGTTTCAATTTAATTTATGTCCAGGTGTTTTTGGATGTTGCCTTGAACTAACTTGAGGGAAGAGCGCTATTATCGAGTCCATTCCAGCACCTAATCATTATCTCATTATAAAGCAATATTTTCTCACTACTTCAAAGTTTTAATTCACTATAAAATACATATATGTCACCATATTCTACCCTGAGATTTATTGTCAAAGTACATACAATATATATCACCATATACTAACTTGAGATTCATTCAGCTTGGTACTTTATTGCCATGGATGTCAAATTTTATCAAGTAGATTGGAAACACAAAGGAGCCTGCCAAACAAGATGATATTTTAGAGTTATACAGCATAGGAACAGTCCCTTTGGCCAGCTGCAGCTATGCTGACCATCATACCTTTCTATCCTAATCCCATTTTACTGCATTAACTTCATATCCTTCTATGCCCTGTTCATTCAGGCAATTGTCAGGATGCCTCTTAAATTGTTTTACTGTTCTTATTTCTAGTACTTCCTCTGGCAATTCATTTCACCTATCAGTTTCACTTTGTGTGAAAAATTTATAGATCTCCTCCCTCTCACTCCAAATCTATATCCTCCAGTTTAAATTGGGTAATTATAAATTGTTGAGGGGGAACATATCAATCTGTTAAAACAAGTGTGTAAAAGAAAGTGAGACAGTGCTAATTTAGTATGTCCCATGATTGCTAACGAAATGAATGACTGAAGTAGTCTAAAGGGCACTCTGGCTACTTGCTATATTATGTACTGGCGACAAAAAGCTGCATTGCAAATTTGTTTCTGTAATAGTTTTATGTATTCTTGGAGGGTTTAAGAGAGATTCGTGCACATTTATAAAGTATACTCTAAAGCTTGTTTGTATGCCTGTATGTTTATACACTTCAATTTCTGTTCTACAACTTCTGGTTTCCATGACTATTAACTATGCTGTTAAAGAAGTTAGAAAACATTTTATACTCAAGCCTTACACTTAGCATATTTCTGATGGATCTGCCTGTATTCTTTTCATTCAGAGCTTCAAAGCATGCCATTGTTAGCAAGATCTCCAAGCACAAACCGAAAGTATCCACCTCTATCTATTGAAAAATTGGAAGAAGAAGCTAATCGACGAATGGCAGATGACAACAAGCTTTTCAGAGAAGAATTTAATGTAAATTTCTTTACTTCATTAACTCTGCATCTGAAATTCTTTTGAGTCTTGAGTGTTGTGTATTACTCTTTCTCAGTCTCCAACTGTTGGCCTGATTGGCCATGATCCTCCTCCAAACCTCTTCCACTTTTGTGCATCTGAAGGGGTGTGTCTTAACCTTGACCTGCTTCTACTCTTAACCAAAAATAGTTCCATTGGCAACATTTTTTGTTTCTTTTCCCAACCACATCTGTCCATTGGCACTGTTATTTCTAGAGCCCCATGATGGTTTGTACGAAGTTTCCTCCTTTATCTCCACTATGCACTGTTCACTGTTATCATTCAAGTGTACAATGTTGAATTCTACATGAACAGATACATTTCCCCTTTGCTCTCAGCGTGCCACAGCCTTCGACATTCATCACAACTGCTTCTGCATAGAGTGACATTCAGTTGGAAGAGGCATAGTTTTCTATAGACATCAAACCTGTAGTGTTTGCTACTTTCTGATTTCCATTTCCAAGTCTTTTACCACCAGTTCAGTCTGCTGTCTGGCCTGCTGAGTTCCACAAGCATTTTGTGTGTATTGCTTGGATTTCCATCATCTGCAGATTTTTCTCTTGTTTGTGATTGGATTGTCTCATTAATCACTTTCTCAGGTTTGTTATAGAAAATGCACAGGATGCAAATCATATATCTTTTCAATAATTTTATTTAGTGTGCTCGTTACTCCTGTGAAAAAGCTTAAGATGATGTCAGTCTATAATGCCTTGTTCACTACTTAAAAGAATATTTGTTGGAATTTGCATTTATCTTGTTTACAATATTGTATATATCTGTGTATCTGAGAAAATGTAAGATTCTACTTGCCAAATCTGAGCTTGACTTCCTTTATATTACTGAATCCATTCACATTTTAAATATGCTTACGCATTTGGAGTAACATAGTAAGTTTTAATTCTTTTTGTGTGAACATTTTCGTTCTTCTAATTTTGAGGATTAGCAATACTGAAGGTTTTTTTAATATAGTTTACCCAGTAGTTTGCATATCTAATATATGGATAGATGCAACTTACAGTCTTATCATTGGAATATGTTTTAATATGAGCAACTCTAAGTGAACCAATGTGAATGTATTTTATTTCTAACAACAATAATGATGTATTTAAATACAGCACCCAGAGGTGCTCCTTAAAATTTGGAGACATCAGTGCAGTAGTTATTCTGTTATTAGGAAGACTCAACCCAATAAAGACCATAATGGCGGTTTTCAGAAAATTGTAAGTTACCTATTGCTGAAGACTTTCTTGTGAGGAAGTTGTCAATCACGGTGCATGCTCTGAAGATAATATATCATTTAAAGTGCAATATTGTTTACAATTTTAAAAATTATATGCAGAATAACACTACGGTACAAAGTGTTCATAGCTTCTTCTATTACTATTTGCTATAAATTTTGGCTGTACTGTATATTGTATAAAATTAGTTTTGTCACAAAAAAAGTCTTGATCCTTTTCCCTTAAGGAAATCTCTCTCCTGTTAGTGCCTTCTGCCACTTGTCTTATCCATTCATCTTTGAAGTTTGGCTATCAGCAATGCACACACCTCATCTTTTTCTCCAGTCCCATTCTCTCCAATAGTTCACTAAGCTTTCCATCCTCTTTCGTCCTTCCTGTCTATTTTTAAAATCCTTAGCCTACAGCTCCCATCCAAGTGTATCAGGACATTCTATTCCTCCCTCCTTAATTTCCCCCTCCATTAAACTCCCCAACCAATATCTTTGGTTATGCCCATGGCTCTCCTTATCTCTGCCATGGCTCTCTGATCCCTTTGCATCTTCGCATGCATCCTTAATTGTTCTCTCAATCTTACTGAGTTTGTTGTCCTCCTCTTAGAAAAAATAATTTTGCAGTTTCTTACTTGTCGAACCTTTGGTGAACCTGATTTTCACAATATTTCAGCAGCAAAGGTTCTGCTTTCACTATCACCATGAAGATCTGTTAACAGCTTGGCATAGTCCTGGTTGTAATCAACACCCTACATTCATCACGCTGACAGGCATCTCACATGTAGTGGTCATTGTGTGAAAACCATTAAATATCCATTTACACTAATCCCATTTTTTATTTTCATGAGAAACGTGCGACTTCCTCACAAGAAAGTCTTCAGCAATGGGTAGTTAATTTTTTCTGAAAACTACTATTACATACATCAACTCTATCATATACTGGTGGCAATTTATACTGCCTGAATTTATTAATCTTTGTATCTCCATTTAAAATTAAATAGCGTGTTCCACATATAACAATTTGGTTAATGCAATAGCTGATAGTTATATTGATTTTATTATTACTATCTTTACGTTTAGTGTTGACTTCTCTATTTAGCTACTTTTCAGTTGTGCTGTTAATTTGATGTAAAGGTGTCTGCTGTAAAATCCACCCAGCTAGTTTATGCTGTATCCAGGCTGAATTGGTATGGTAAAAATTCCTGAAAGCACTACATATTCAATATACGTATTACTTTATTAAATTCAGGTATAACTTTTTGTGTACTAATTTGTTACTGATTTAATATAAAACAATACTTTTTAAATTATTAACTACTTGGGAATAAATTGGGGATTTGAAATTACTAGTATGTATTAAATCTTCAGTGTTCAGATTTTCAGAGATGGTCTCTTTTTTTCAGCAATATAGTAATATGTATCATGTTTCCATGGTTACACAGGCTCTCCCTGCATGTCCAATTCAGGCCACTTGCGAAGCTGCATCGAAGGAAGAAAATAAAGAGAAAAATCGATATGTTAACATCCTTCCTTGTATGTAACCACACTAAATCCAAGAAATTATATTATGGCAAATGATGATTTTTATTGTTACTGGCTATCATGTAACACACTAAATAGTTGTTTTGTAGGAATTTCTTTGCTTCATTTTGAATACCTCTTTAGATTGGAAAGCTCATTCATCAGTGACCCTGCAGCTTCCTCATCTAGTAGAACCTTATAATTGAGCTACTCAGGATAATTGTCCTTGCCTTCATCTGATGTTCTTCCTAGAAATCATTGATTCAGAATTTCTAAACTTGTCAGTTATTCTATTCAACATGTTATTTGTATTCATAATATTGAGGTTTGACACACTACCTCTTTAATATGGAATAGTTAATTAAGCAAAATAACCTAAAGAAAAATGCATTAAAACAGACACTGCATAAGAAATGTTAAATAAATCTGTCTCAACTTCTTAGTAATGTTCCGAACATCAGAGAAACCGGCCTGAATAGAATATAAAACAGGCCCTTTTAGCCCGTAAGGATACCAATTTAGATTACACATCTGCCTGCTGATGGCCTATATCCCTCCATTCCTTTCCTGTTCATGTGCCTGTCTTAAGTGCATCTACAGTGACGCTATTATATCTACTTCCACCGCATCTATTGTGGGCATTTCTGTTGGTGCTGGAATGTGTGGTGATACTTGCAGGCTGCCGCTAGCACATCCTTAGGTTGTGTTGGTTGCTAATGCAACAACACATTTCACTCTATGTCTCGATGTACATGTAATAAATTAATCTGAATCTTCTGGCTGCACATTTTAAGCGTGGGCTCAAGAGCTCAGTTCAAGAAGTAACTTGAGATGGACTGACCTTGACATCAAAGCAGCATTTGACCAAGTGTGATTTCCTAATATTAAGTGTAGTCATGGTCAATGGCTATCTCAATCAATGCTCTTCCATCATAAAATCACAAAAAGGCATATTGGATGGGTGGTTGCACTCTTAGTTTGCACTATTCACCATTCCTTAGTAAATGGAGCAGCTCTTGACTGCACAAAACTAAACTTCAACATTTCAGGGCTAAGTAGCAGTTTTGCAACTCAAAGGTACCATCTCCAACAATAGTTTAACTATTTACCCTTAATATTCAGTGATATTACCAACATTGATCCCACCACCATAAATATAGTAAATGTTTATTGTTGACCTGAAACTCAACTGGATCTGCTATATATACAATCGGTTAAAGAGCAGATCAGAGATTGGGAATCTTCTGGCAGGCGACTTGTCTCCTAATGTCCCAAACCCTACCGTTATCTGGAAGGCATGTGTCAAGTGGCTTGGTATGCATTCAAGGAAAAGTGCAGCTCCATCAAGAAGCTCAGAGCCTTCCAAGATAAATCGGCAACACATCATCAAGATTCCTGACTACACATTCTATCTGCCATTGATGCATGGTGGGTGCAGTGTGTACCATCTATGAAATGCACTGCTGTTACTTGTCTAGGCTACTCTTACAGTACCTCTGAAATCCTTGCCACATTGTGCATCCTGATTTGGAAATACATGGTTGGCTGACCCATATTATTACTGGTCTCAATCCTGGAGCTCCGTATTCACAGCACAATTCACCTTCACTAAAAAGGCTACAGTAGTTCAAAAAGACAGCTGACCACATTTTGTTTTTTGTCTTTGTGAAACTGGTGTGCTTTAGGAAGAACATAGTCATAAGCTACTATGAAAACGGGCCCTTTGGCCCAAAGTGCCTATGCTACTGTAAAGTACAAGTCCAAGCTAATCCTATTTTCATGGATGCTGTCTGGTGTTTCAAGTGCTGTTCTAAGTACCATTTATGATGATGAAATATCTGCCACCACCATCCTCTGAGGCAGTGTGCTCTGAATAACAAGCACCCTTTGGGTGAAAAAAAAATCCTTCCAGCTGTTTCTCTAAATCGCCTACCGCGCATCTTAAACCTATGGACCTGTTTAGATATACCTCTGCTAAGGGAAGTGTTGCTGCCTATCCCTCCTAGCTATTCCCCTCAATTTTTCATGATTTATTCTCAGCCTCCTCTACTCCAAAGAAAACAAACCATCCCATCCATATTCTTTCTTACCTAAACTGCTCAATTCAGTCAACATCCTGGTGGAGCTTTAAATTCCTCAGTGTTATCATTTCAGAAGACCTGCTCTGGGCCCAGCGTGTAAGTACAATAATGAAGAAAGCACAGCAGCACCTCTACTTCCTTAGAAGTTTGAGAAGATTTGGTATGACATCTAAAGCTTTGATAAACTTCCAGATGTGTGGTGGAGAGTATATTGGCTAGCTGCATCACAGCCTGGTATGAAAACACCAAAATTCTTTTCTTTTTAATACTTTATTTTCAAAATTTTCAAAAAAAAGCAATGAAGTCAACAAGAACATACCAGCTCAGACATGTATAAAAATGAAATAAGCAAAAAAAAAGGGACATAACATTAGAGGGATGCCCATTGTACAAAGTGCTCAAAAATACTAAACATTAAATCTCAAATGAGGGCCGTGAGAAATCAGCTGGGGGGAAATTGCTCATCTGCCCCTGGCCTCATCCAGGTAGGCAAGAAATGGATCCCAGATAGCCGAAAATTTTTTAATTGAATTGGTTCTCAAGAACCTAAGTTTCTCCATCTGTATGACTGAGATCATATCAGCCATCCATCTCCGAAAGGAAGGGGGAAAAGGTGATTTCCATTCCCTCAAGATAAGTCTTTTGGCAACAATTCGCCCCAGCATCAGAGACTATTGTATGGCTGCAGGGAAACAAATAGTAGATTGCGAGCAGCCAAATATAGCGAGACCAGCTTCCAAGGGGAAGGATCTCTTATAGACCTTTGAGTACCAGTCGACTATTTTGGACCAAAATCCGGTCAGTAATGGGCAAAAACAAAAGGTGTGTGACAACGTGGCTTCTGTCCCTTGGCATCTATCACACAGTGGCGAGACAGAAGGGTAAATCCTGTGCAATCTAAGTTTAGAGACGGTGGACAACTGTAATCTGGATCATTTGGTGCCTGCTATTAACAGAGCAAGCCCGTATCATAGACAAACACTTATCCCAGGCAGCTTCAGATAATTCAATGCCCAACTCCTCTGTCCAGGCATCTCTAATCTTCACCGTAGACCCTACAATGCAATTATCAAACAAACGTACAAACTTAGAAACGAGATGCCTGGAGTCAGGAGGGTTCTTTAAAATATCAAAAAACATATGTTTCCCTGGAAGGATTTCAAAATTACAAATCTTAGATTGAATGTAGTGTCTGATTTGTAAGTAATGAAGAAAGTGCGAATGAGGCAGCTCAAATTTTTCTTTCAGCAGACTGAATGGATTGGACTCCATAATATTGTGTTATATCTGGAATTATAAGAATCATAGGATTTTGAAAATTCATTTACAAAAGCCCAAGTCTGAAGGAGGGCTGGGATTACATGTATTTAGACACTATTATTGGGCTGTCAATGCTAGGGCTTTAATGTTTTGGCAACAGGGGGCTCCGGATAACCTAGCCCCTGGGGCTCCCTTGTGGCTATGTATGGAGTCTAACTCTGTTGTCAATTCCTCCTTGCCAGCCATGCTGTTCCCTAAGTTAGAGAAGCCTGGGACTTCAAAAAGTTTGGGTTTTGCTTTGAAAAATTATATCAGAATTCTAAATCAGATTAGGAGCGTTCTGAATTTACCAGAGACCTCTGTACAACCACCAATCTGTTTCAATCATTCCTTTCTACCTTCATGGTCAGATAAAACCTACCATGCTTGGAGGGAGAAGGGTCTAGTTTCTGTTGAAGACCTGTACATAGAGGGATGGTTTGCAATGTTTAGTCTACTGAAAACACCAAAATTCTTAAGCGGAAAATCCTACAAAAAGTAATGGATGTGGCCAAGTCCATCACGGTAAAGCCCTCCCCAATCTTTAGTACATCTACATAGCATGTTATCGCAGGAAAGCAGCATCCATCATCAGGGACCCACACCACGTCATGCTTTCTTTTTGCTGCTGTCATCAGGAAGAAGGTACAGGAGCTTCAGGACTCAGACTGAGAAGTTATTACCCCACAACCATCAAGCACTTAAACCAGAGGGGATAACTTCACTCAGCTTCACTTGCCCCATCATTGAACAGTTCCCACAACCCACTCACTTTCAAAGTCACTTCATCTCAGGTTCTCAATATTTATTACTTATATATTATTATTTTTTTCTTCTTGTATTTGCAGTTTGTTATCATTTGCACACTGGTTGTCCACCCTATTGTGCAGTCTTTCATTGATTCTGTTATTGGATTATAGAGTATGTACTTTGAACTTTGGTGATTCTCCTCTGCATCTTCTCCAGTGTAATCATATTCTTTTTAAAGAGTAACCACCAGCTCGACACACTGCATTCCAACAGTGGCCTAAGTAATGTTTTATATAATTGCATCTTGAGCTCCATTTTCTCGTTCTCTTATATTCTTGTCCCAGCTAATTAATACAAGTATCCCAAGTGCTGCTATCACCTTATCTGTCTATGCCAATGCTGTCAGAGATCTTTGGACATATTCACTAATGTCTCTCTGTCTGTTTCCTTTACTTCCTAGGGCCCAAGACTTAAGAGTCCTCCCAAAATGCATTGCTCTATATTTTCAGGATGAAATTCCACCTGTCATTGCTGTGCCCATATTATTATTCTGTAACTAAAGACTAGTACCCTCGCATCCAACAGCACCACCAATTTTGATAGCATTTGTGAACTAATTTGTCATATTTCTTACATATGCATTCAGATGGTTAATGCATATAACCAATGATGAAGATTTAGTCACATGTCTACAGTTATAAAGTCAGCTCTCAACCATCACACTTTGCCCTAGCACTAAACATTCTTAGATCCAATTTGCCATCTGTTCCTGGATCCCTTCTGTATGGGTTGTTATTGAAGATTTTGCTAAAATCTGTGTAGATTGCATGAATGGCACTACCCTCATCGACACACCTAACCACAGGGTTGTCCTTTAATGAAGGCTTTTTGAATATTCCTGTCCAAATACAGATTAATTCTGTCACTTGGAATATTGTCTCTACCATTGATCTGGATTTGAATCTTGGAAATGAAAACCACTACCGATTGAGTGTCTAAATGCTTTCATATTTTCTTGATTAAATTTGATGACTTTATTTAATAATGTGAGAAGTACTTGTGGTTGCAAATATCTCCTATCACAAATTTTCAACACTAAGCATTCATATATTGAGAATATTATTACTGAATGCACAGTAGATATTGCATCATAACATCTATGTTCACATGCAGAAGCATGCTTCAGATTTTAAATTAGTAGAGTTTTATATTTCACTCAAGCTATATACAAAGGTTTTTTTTCTTTTGACAACTTCTTCCCAAAATCAATGCAAAATTTGTCCATGTTGCACAAAAAGTTGCTTACCCTCTGATACCTTACATGAGTCAAGATGAGAATCATTGCTGCTGGGCACAATTTATTATTCTCATGTACCAAGGTACTGTGAAAATCTTGTCCTGCATACCGTCTAAGCAGGATGAATTCAGTACAATAGTGCATTGAGATGGCATAAGGAAACACAACAACAGAATACAGAATGATGTGTTACAGTACAGAGAAAGTGCAGTGCGCTTAGACCAAAAGGGGCAAGGTCATAACAAGGTAGGTAGAATCTATATATATGAAACAACTAGGGAACCATTCAGTTGGCTGTGAGATGGAAGCAGTTGAGCTTGGTGGTATGTACTTTCAGGCTTTTGTATCTTCTACCCAACAGAGGGGGTGGGAAGAGAGAATGTCCGGGATGGGATTACAATGGCTACATCACTAAGGCAGCAAGAAGCATGGCTAGAGTCACTGGAGAGGAGGCAGGTTTCTCTAATATGCTGAGCTCTGTCTACAACTATGCAGTTTCTTGCAGTACCCAGCCATGATACATCTGGATAGATATTCACCATGATGCTTTGATTAAAAAAAATGATGAGGGATTAAAGCAGTCATGCCAAGTTTCTTTAGCCTCCTGAAGAAGTAGAGGTGCTGGTCAGTTTACTTGGCTGCGGAATCAACACAGTTGGACCAGGACAGCCATTGGTGATATTCACACCAAATAACTTGAAACTCATAACCCTCCCATTCTCAGCACTGTTGATGTAGACAAGAGCATGTGCACCACCCCAGTTCCTGAAGATAATGACCAGCTCTGTTGTTTTGCTAACACTGGGGGAAAGGTTTTTGTCATGATCTTATATCACTGGTGTCTCTATGTTCCTGTACTCTGCCTCTAACAAATTGTTTATTTGGCTAATGATTGCATTAACTTTAAAGGAGGAATAAAGTTTATTCATTTGTCCTCCTTCAATAATTTTGATTGGTCATTTATCTGAAGAAAGAAATTATTGCCTAACAATTTCAGGTAGATGTAAATAATAGGTACATGGGTTTCAAAACCTGTGAAATTGAATTGCCTTTATATTTCTTATATCCTTCACATACATGAAGAGTAAAAATCTTAATGTTACATTTCTGTAATGTGCAATTTATAGTAATTTGTAATAAATAGTATGTGCAACAGGACAGTCAATATAACATTGAAATACAATTGTGTCAGCGTGAATTAATCAGTCTGATGGCCTGGTGGAAGAAGCTGTCTTGGAGCCTGTTGGTCCTGGCTGTAATGCTGCAGTACTGTTTCCTGGATGGTAACAGCTGGAACAGTTTGTGGTTGGGGTGACTTGGGTCCCCAATGATCCTTTGGGCCCTTTTTATGCACCTCCTTCTGTAAATGTCCTGAATAGTGGGAAGTACACATCTACAGATGAGCTGGCCTTTGTCCAACGCCGGCCCCCTAGGCCTAGGTCGACGTAGTAGTAGAAGTAGAAATTGAGCTGGGCTGTCTGCACCACTCTCTACAGAGTCCTGCAATTGGGGGAAGTACAGTTCCCGTACCAGGCAGTGTGCAGCCAGTCAAGATGCTCTCAATTGTGCTCCTATAGAAAGTTCTTAGAATTTGGAGGCCTATACCAAACTTCTTCAACCATCTGAGGTCAAAGAGGCGCTGTTCTGCTTTTTTCACCACACAGATGGTATGTACAGACCACTTGAGATCCTCAGTGATGTGTATGCCGAGGAACTTAAAGCTATTCACCCTCTCAGCCCCAGATCCAGTGATGTCAATAGGGGTTAGCCTGTCTCCATACTTCCTGTAGTCCACAACTAGCTCCTTTGTTTTTGTGACATTGAGGGAGAGCTGTTTTCTTGACAGCACTGTGTCAGCGTGATGACTTCTTTGTAGAATTCCTCGTTATTATTTGAGATTAAGCCAGTCAATGTAGTACTGTCAACACTCACAACATGCTGGAGGAACTCAACAGGTCAGGCAGCATCCGTGGAAACGATCAGTCAACGTTTCGGGCCAGACCTTTTGACTGATCGTTTTCACGGATGCTGCCCGACCTGCTGAGTTCTTCCAGCGTGTTGTGAGTGTTGCTTTGACCCTAGCATCTGCAGAGTATTCTGTGTTAATGTAGTATCGTCAACCTGAGGGGCTCCTATGTTGAGGGGCAGAGGTGAGGGAGCCCATTCTTACTATCTTCCGGGGTTCTGACGGGAAGTCTGGGATCCAGCTGCACAAGGCAGAGTGAAGGCCGACATCTCTGAGCTTCATGTCAAGCGTGGGGGGAATTATGGTGCTGAACGCTGAACTGTAGTCCAAGAACAGCATTCTCACATAAGCATCCCTCTTCTCCAAGTGTGTAAGGACGGTGTGTAGAGCTGTGGCTATTGCATCATCTGTCGATCAGTTTTGTCAGTAGGCGAATTGTATGGGTCCAGTGTGGCGGGGGTAGCATGCTGCAGATGTTGTTCTTCATCAGCCTCTCAAAGCATTTGCTTATTATTGAGGTGAGCGAAACAGGACACCAGTCATTCAGACATGTTACCTTCGTCTTTTTGGGTACAGGAACAATGGTGGATGTTTTGAAGCAGGAGGGCTCTCTACACTGGGAGAGGGAGAGAGAGAGATTTAAAAAGTGTGATATCTAATATCTGATATTTAGATATCAGATAGCTGATATCTAAGAAATCTGGTATGTCATTAGCAAGTAATCTGGTTTTGTCTATTGTTATAAAGAAAGTTTGGGATTCCTCTATCAAGGAATCAAACTTGATGCAATTTTTATCCTCATGAATCATTGTAATTTTCTTTTAATGGTTTCTTCTGAAAGTGCAAATGTTTGAAAAGTGATTTATAGATCATGTGCTGTATTAATTATATAATGGAGTATTACCTATCTACAAAAGTTGGCTTTTTGATCTAATTGCATATTTCTCATCAGATGATCACTCAAGGGTTCACTTGATACCAATAGAAGGTGTTCCAGATTCTGACTTTATCAATGCTTCATACATAAATGTGAGTTGTAGAATCATTTGTATACAAAGTATTTTTTTAGTTTTATGTTTGCAGTTGTTTCTTAAGAATATTTGCTTTAAAAATGCAATATCTTTGTTACATGAGAGCAGTTTAGAGTAGCCCACAAAATGATTGTATCATTATTAGATATACTTGGAATACATCATGCTTGTTTCCAACCTGGTGCAAAAACATTTATAATTGTTGGATGTCAAACATTGCACTTCCTGGACATTACTTCAAAGCAATATCTTCAGCCCAATCATGAACAGTGCCTCATCAATAACCTTCCTTTTATAAGACCATAAGATATAGGAGCAGAATTAGGTTATTTGGCCTATTGAGTTAGCTCTGCCATTTCATCATGGCTGATCCAATTTCCCTCTAAGCCCCAATCTCCCGTCTTCTCCCTGTATGCCTTTGTGCCCTGAACAATCAAGAATCTATCAACCTCTGCTTTAAATATACATAAAGACTTGGCCTCCACAGCTACCTGTGGCACATAATCCATAGATTCACCACACTTTGGCTAAAGAAATTCCTCCTTATCTCCATTCTAAAAGGATACCCTTTTATTCTGAGGCTGTGTCCTCTGGGTCTTAGACTCCTCCACCATAGGAAACATCTTCTCCACATCTACTCTTATCAAGGCTGTTCACCATTCGATAGGTTCAATGAGGTCACCCCTCATTATTCTGAATTCCAGTGAATACAGAATACAAACATTCTTGTGGGGAAGGAGCACAGAGGGAGGTAATGGGCAGGTAAGGAGTTAAGGTCAGAGAGGGAAATGGGACTGGGGGAATTTTAGTACTGCTTCCCATACACATTCTGACTTGGAAGTCCATGGCCTCTTCTACTGCCGCGATGAGGCCACACTCAAGTTGGAGGAACAACACCTTATACTTTGTCTGGGTCGCCTGCATCTGATGGCATGAACATTGATTTCTCAAACTTGCGGTAATTGCCACCCATCCTTCACCATTCCCCCATTCCCCTTTCCCTCTCTCGCCTTATCTTCTTACCCGTCCATCATTTCTTCCTCTGTATTTCTCCATCTTCCCTTTCTCCCATGGTCTTTTTTAGCCCTGTTATCTCTAAAACCAATCAACTTTTCAAATCTTTACTTCACCTCACCCCCTCTCCTGGTTTCACCTATCAGCTACCATCTTGTAATTCTTCCTCCTCCCCCCCCCGACCCCACCTTCTTGCTCTGACTTCTCATATTTTTCTCTCAGTCCTAATGAAGGGTCTCAACCCGAAACATTAACTGTTTACTCTTTTCCATAGATGTTGCCTGGCCTGCTGAGTTGCTCCAGCATTTTATATGTGTTGTTCAGGATTTCTAGCATCTGCATATTTTTTCATGAGATGTATACTGTAGCATTTTTTCCAAGGCTTTAACAACAGCATCCAAGTCTAAGGTCGCTACCAGCTTCATGGATGAGCGCATAAAGTTCTATATATAGGAACGTCATCCTCAGCAAGGTGCATGCTGTTATCAGTTGAAAATATAATCATTCTTTCATCAGTGTTCCTTCAAAATCTTGAAACTCCTTATTATCCAACACCACTGGAGGAGGAATTTCATTTTATGGATTGAAATATTTTAATAGGGTGGCTGACCATCATCTTGTCGTACAGTTAGAGATGAAATATAAATGCAATGACGTATGCATAAATACATTGAAAAATCTTGTACTAATTCTATATTTTCTTTTTTAAAGGGCTATCAAGAGAAAAACAAGTTTATAGCAGCACAAGGTAAATAAATATTCAGATGTAAATACGGTGTATTCCAGTTAATTGGGACGCAATGGGACCAGTACATTTTGACGCAGTTAAATGGTGCCCCAATTAGTTTGGGTTTCATGGAAATAGTTAAAAGTATAAAAAGGACAAATTACTGTTTAACTGAGTAACAATTTGTATATTTAAATGAAATACAGAATAATTTAGAACAATACCAATGGCTCAACGAAGAGTGCAGGTGGGCATGCTGATAACAACACCAGGTATAGCTCAATGTGAGGTGTCACTCTGGTGAAGCCTCAATACAGGACTATTTGCATGCCCAACACCATAAGCAGCAAGTAACAGACAGAGCTAAGTGTTCCCACGATGAATGGATCAGATCTCTCTGTAGTACCGCCACATCCAGCCTTGAATGGTGGTGGACAATCAAACGACTCACTGGAGGAGGAGGCTCCACAAATATCCCCATCCTCAATGATAGAGGAGCCCAGCAAACCTGTGCAAAAGATAAGGTTGAGGCATTTGCAGCAATCTTCAGTCAGAAGTGCCGAGTACATGATCCAGTTCGACCTCCTCCAGAAGTCAGTATGCAGCCAATCCGATTCACTCCATATAATAATGTGATATCAAGAAATGGCTGAAAACACTGGATACTGCGAAGGTTATGGGCCCAGACAAAATCCCGGCAAAGGTCTTGAGCTCGAGAATTTGCCACACCACTAGTCAAGCTATTCCAGTACAGCTACAACACCAGCATCTGCCTGGCAATGTGGAAGATTTCCCGGGTATGTCGTGTACACAAGAAACAGGACTAGTCTAACCCAGCTAGTTACTGCCTAATCTCAATCATCAGCAAAGTAATGGAAGGGGTTATCAACAGTGCTATCATGCAGCACCTGCTTGGCAATAATCTGCTTACAGATGCCTAGTTTGGGTTCCTTTAAGGCCACTCAGCTCCTGACCTCATCACCTCCTTGGTCCAAACATAGATCTAAATACCAGAGGTGAGGTGAGAGTGATAGCCCTTGACATCAAGGCAGCATTTGACCGAGTATGGCATCAAGGTGCCGTAGCTAAAATAGAGTCAATGGCAATGACGGGGGAAACCCACCGCTGGTTGGAATCATATCTGACACAAAGGAAGATGGTTGTAGTGTTGGAGGTCAATCATCTCATCCTCAGGACATCACTGCAGGAGTTCCTCAGGGAAGTGTCCTAGGACCAACCATCTTTAGCTGCTTTAAAATGACTTTCCTTCTGTCATATGGTCAGAAGTGGGGATGTTTGCAGATGAGTGCACTATGTTCTGCACCTTTCGTGACTCCTCAGATAGTGAAGCAGTTCAAACCCAAATGCAGCAGGGTTGGAGTGACAAGTGGCAAGTAACATTTGAGCCACGCAAATGCCAGGCAATGACCATCTCCAACAAGAGAGGCTGTAACCATCATCCCTTGATATTTAGTGGCATCAACATCCTGGGAGGTGTAGCCATGTAAACACTGTGGCTACCACGGAATCCTGCGGTGTGTAACTAACCTCCTGACTTCCCAAAGCCTGTCCACCATTTACAAGGCTCAGGTCAGGAGTGTAATGGAATACTCGCCTCTTGCCTAGGTGAGTGCAGCTCCATCAGCATGCAGAAGCTTGACACCATTCAGTACAAGACAGCCAACTTGATTGGTAGCCCTTCCACAAGCATCCAATCCCTCCACCATCGACAAACAATTGTAGCAGTGTGTAATCTCGACAAAATGCACTGCAACAACACACCAAAGTTCTTCAGGCCACACCTTCCAGACCTACAACCACTACCGTCTAGAAGGATGAGAACAGCAAATACCTGGGAACACCACCACTTGCAAATCCCCTCCAAGTCACTTATCATCCTGACTTGGAAAGATATATCTGTTCCTTCATTGTCACTGGGTTAAAATCATGGAATTCCTGCCCTAACAGCACTGTGGGTGTACCTATACCTCAGGGACCGCAGTGATTCAATAAGGCAGTTCATCACCACCTTCTCAAGGGCAACTAGGAATGGGCAATAAATACCGGCTTAGCTGGCAATGCCTACATCCCGTAAATGAATAAATAAAAAAAAAACAAAACTTCGATAGTACAATTAAACTGTATAATTCCTAATAGTTTTCAATAGAGGAATTCATCTGCAATGTTCTTTTGATTGACCATAAATGAATAAAATCATCACAGACACCTAATGCAGATAATGGACTGTGCTCCTACAGTGCTTTGGACGGTTGTGTTCTCCTAATCTTCATTTTCATTGTGATACTGTCTTTTGCTTTCTTTGTTGATCAGAAGGAAGAATCCTACCAAACAGGTAATTTGTGTTTTTATAAGTTAATCTTCTCTTCTTCTGATATCTTTCAGGGCCAAAAGAAGAAACTGTGAATGATTTCTGGAGGATGATATGGGAGCAAAATACTGCAACAATTGTCATGGTCACAAATCTAAAAGAACGGAAGGAGGTGATTTGTTAGCTTATGTGGCAAAATGGCATACTTTACCAGAAAAATATGAGCACATTTCCATATTCATGATATTTGAAGGAAGAACTGAAAGGATAAATTATTGTAACCATTTTCTTCAGATGCAAAATATTTTTTCAGGTGCAAAAAAGCACCTACATACAATTTCTGAGGCAACTACGTATATCACTATTCTATTCAGCAAATATTCTTGCAGCACCTCAGTATGGAGATTCAATTAACAAGCATTTTCAATAATTTTAAGAACTAACTTTAACAATAGCGTGTAATGAACCAGAGGTGATTAGAGAGATTGTGTAATGAACCGGAGGTGATTAGAGAGATTGAGGTGAAGGAACCCCTTAGGAGGCAGTGATCATAACATGATTGAGTTCACTGTGAAATTTGAAAAAGAGAAGCCGAAATCTGATGTGTCCGTATTTCAGTAGAGTAAGGGAAATTACAGTGGCATGAGAGAGGAACTGGCCAAAGTTGACTGGAAAGGGACACTGGTGGGAAAGACAGCAGAGCAGCAGTGGCTGGAGTTTATGCGAGAAGTGAGGAATGTGCAAGACAGGTATATTCCAAAAAAGAAGAAATTTTCGAGTGGAAAAAGGATGCAACCGTGGTTGACAGGAGAAGTCAAAGCCAAAGTTAAAGCAAAAGAGAGGGCATACAAGGAAGCAAAAATTAGTGGGAAGACAGAGGATTAGGAAGTTTTTAAAACCTTACAAAAGGAAATCAAGAAGGTCATTAAGAAGGAAAAGATTAACTATGAAAGGAAGCTAGCAAGTAATATCACAGAGGATACTAAAAGCTTTTTCAAGTATATAAAGAGTAAAAGACAGGTGAGAGTAGATATAGGACCGATAGAAAATGATGCTGGGGAAATTGTAATGGGAGATAAGGAGATGGCAGAGGAACTGAACGAGTATTTTGCATCAGTCTTCACTGAGGAAGACATCAGCAGTATACCGGACACTCAAGGATGGCAGGGAAGAGAAATGTGCGCAGTCACAATTATGACAGAGAAAGTACTCAGGAAGCTGAATAGCCTAAAGGTAGATAAATTTCCCAGACCAGATGGAATGCACCCGCGTGCTCTGAAGGAAGTAGCTGTGGAGATTGCGGAGGCATTAGCGATGATCTTTGAAAAGTCGATAGATTCTAGCATGGTTCCGGAGGACTGGAAGATTGCAAATGTCACTCCGCTATTTAAGAAGGGGTATCTGAGTAGCCAGGCATCAAAGGTTATGGTGAAAAGTCAGGGGAGTGGGACTAAACAGGAGAGAATGGATCAGCTCATGATAAAATGGCGGAGCAGACTCAATGGGCCAAATGGCCGACTTCTGCTTTGTCTTATGGTCTTATGGTCTTGTGGTCTTACATCTCAGCAACAATCAAGTAAAGAGAGGGAAAAAGGAAAAAGTCAATTAAAAATCAAAATGTTACTGTACTATTCTTCAAAGTTCAAAACAATTTTATAATCAAATTATGTACATGTCACCATATATACTACTCTGAGATTCGCTTTCTTGTGGGCATTCACAGTCCACACAAAGAAATGCAATAGAATCAGTGAAAATCTGCACAAAACAAATATGGATAAACCACCGGTGTGCAAAAGAAGACAAACTGCAAATACAAAAAAGTAATACATAAATAAATACTGAGAACATGAGTTCTCATTCTTTGTACAATTTTAAAAATCAAGGGTAGAAAAGAATTCAGTTTGGATACAATGATTTACCAAAAGTGTCTGGTCTGTGGAGGGTATGACAAATCAACATCTGAAAGAATCTTTGATCAAGAAAGTAATTTGGAATGCCCTGAACCCATTGTCAATTCTCCTTTTGAACTTTTTTAAAATTCTATTTCAGACATTGGTACAGGAATGTTTTAATTCTGATTGATTATTTTACTCTCTCCTCACTTGATAGCTACTGTCAAGTAAGCTGTATTATTAAAGTTAGCTTTGATAGTAGACTAGTACAACCAATGGACTCACTGTCCAGGACTCTTCATCTCATGTTCTCAATATTTATTGCTTGTTTATTTATTATTAGTTATTGAGTATGCTTTCAAGAAAATGAATCTTAGGGTTGTCTATGGTGACCTGTATGTAATTTGATAATAAATTTGCTTTGAATCTTAACCATGCATATCCTCTGTCCACCTTGCACAGTTAATTACTGCCTCCTGACCCTGGCCTTAATCACAAACACCTCCCTCACCTGCAACTTTTTTAGCAGTGGTTGAAATCGTTCCATGGCTGTTGCTCCGAGAATAAACCATCTAAATACTGTAAATGCTATGATTTGTGTTGCAGTGCAAATGTGCGCAGTACTGGCCAGACCAGGGTTGTTGGACATATGGGAACATTCGAGTTTCTGTAGAAGACATGATGGTGTTAGTGGATTACACCATTCGCAAGTTCTGTATTCAGCAAGTAAGTATTTCATAGTTTCTAGGTTTGGTTGTGCAGCATGAATATTTGAAGATAAAGTTCAATTATTTCAATATTTCATTTGACTTTTGATTTGTTACGAAAATATGTTTCAAGTTAGAATTATATAATATGAAATTAATGTTCATGAAAATTTCGTTAGCACAAAGCTAGATTAATTCCAGCTGACCATTCGCAGTATCCTTAATTGGCTATTCCTTCATCTCATGGAATCAAAACTTGTTTTAAAGAATCCAGCTCTTGGAAGATTTATTCAGTTTGCCCTATTCTCCTGTCCTTAACCTATTCCATATCATTATATTTGGGGAACAGACTCTCAGCAGGAACTCAACCTGCGTCTTCCAAGAGGAAGTCGGGAGGAGTGTGGTTTGGGGGGTGGGGGGAGGGTGAGCACTCCACCAAGATGGACCTAAGAATGTCAACCTTTGTGAATGGACTGTGTGACGGACCGTCAAATACAGGCGAGAGATGCATTTGCAGCCAGGTCTGCAAGACTATCGTAGCCTGAAAATACAATAGGCCAAGATGAAATGCTTGGAGTGGGAGAGAGCAAGGCAGCACACAGGATTTACTCCTGATGAGATGCAGGAGGAGCCCAACCCAGACTCTCCTCACAGTGCCCAGAACCTCCAAGAACCAGAAACTCCCACTCTAGGCAGAGTAGCAGAACACCAGTGGGTTGAATGGCCTCCAGCATCCCATCAGAGGGAGTGGCTGCAGTTGAGGAGGACGTAGTCCGTATCATTGAGCAGTGCTGGAGACATTTGTGTGAGGGCATGATGTGAGCCTATAGAGGTGGGGTTTAGAGGTTTTGCTGATTGTTCGGTGTATAGTGCCTATACAAAGTATTCAACCCCCCGCCTTCCCCTTGTAAGTTTTCATGTTTTATTGTTTTACAGATTTGAATCACTGTGGATTTAATTTCAATACTGATCAACAGAGAAAGACTCTTACTAGTTAAAGTGAAAACAAATTTCTACAAATTGGTCTAAATTTATTCAATTATTTAACCCAAAATATTGATTACATAATTACTCAACCCCTTCAAGTCACTATTTAGTTAATGCACCTTTGGCAGCAATTACATCCTTGAGTCTGTGTGGCTAGGTCTCTATCTGCTTTGCAGATCTGAACACTGCAGTTCTTTCCCCACTTTTTTACAAAACAGCTTGAGTGAACAGCCCTTTTCAAGTCCAGCCAAAATTCTCAATTGGATTGAGATCTCTGCTTGGCCACACCAGGACATTAACTTTGTTATTTTTAAGCCATTTCTGTGTAGTTTTGGCTTTATGCTTGGTGTCATTGTCTTGCTGGAAAACTGATCTCGCAAGTTGTAGTTCTCATGCAGACTGCTTCAGGTTTTCAATTTTAGTTTCATCAGACCATAGAACTTTCGTCTAGCATGAGCCCCCAAATCCTCAAGACCTTCTACAGGGCCACCGTCGAGAGCATCCTGACTGGCTGTATCAGCAACCTGGTACGGGAACTGCACCAACCTTGACCGCTGAGCACTGCAGAGAGTGGTACGAATGACCCAGCACATCTGTGGATGCGAACTTCCCTCCACTGAGGACATGTACAGCAGCAGGTGTGTAACGAAGGCCTGGAAGATCATCGGGAACACCAGGCATCCCAACCATAAACTGTTTCAGCTGCTTCCATCTGGCAAGTGGTACCACAACATTAAAGCCAGGACCAACAGGCTGTAGGACAGCTTCTTTCTACAAGCCATTAGACTTATAAATTCACGTGTCTCTACATTGTAATGGAGTCATGACGCAAAGGTTTTTGCTCCTTCACTTTGTGGGACGGATGTAAGATTTAAATAAATTCAAAGTCAATTTCCATGGCTCCTACATGCCTTTTGGCAAACTCTAGCAGAGATTGCTTGCAATTTTTTTCAACAGTGGCATTCTCTTTGTCACTCAAGTCAAGTCAAGTCACTTTTATTGTCATTTCGACCATAACTGCTGGTACAGTACACAGTAAAAACGAGACAACATTTTTCAGGACCATGGTGCTACATGAACAATACAAAAACTACACTGAACTATGTAAAAAAACAACACAAAACTTCACTAGACTACAGACCTACCCAGGACTGCATAAAGTGCACAAAACAGTGCAGGCATTACAATAAATAATAAACAAGATAATAGGCGCAGTAGAGGGCAGTAGGTTGATGTCAGTCCAGGCTCTGGGTATTGAGGAGTCTGATGACTTGAGGGAAGAAACTGTTACATGGTCTGGTTGTGAGAGCCCGAATACTTTGGTGCCTTTTGCCAGATGGCAGGAGGGAGAAGAGTTCGTATGAGGGGTGCATGGGGTCCTTCTTAATGCTGTTAGCTTTACGGATGCAGCGTGTGGTGTAATTGTCTGTAATGGCGGGAAGAGAGTCCCCGATGATCATCTAGGCTGACCTCACTATCCGCTGCAGGGTCTTGCGATCCAAGATGGTGCAATTTCTGAACCAGGCAGTGATGCAGCTGCTCAGGATGCTCTCAATACAACCTCTGTAGAATGTGGTGAGGATGAGGGGTGGGAGATGGACTTCTCTCAGCCTTCACAGAAAGTAGAGACGCTGCTGGGCCTTCTTTGCTATGGAACTGGTGTTGAGGGACCAGGTGAGATTCTTCGCCAGGTGAACACCAAGAAATTTGGTGCTGTTAACGATCTCTACGGAGGAGTCATCATGTTCAGTGAAGAGTGGTCGTTCCGTGTTCTCCTGTAGTCAACAACCATTTCTTTTGTTTTGTTCACATTCAGAGACAGGTTGTTGGCTTCTGCACCAGTCTGTTAGCCAATGCACCTCCTCTCTGTATGCTGACTCATCATTCTTGCTGATGAGACCCACCACAGTCGTGTCATCGGGGAACTTGATGATGTGGTTCGAACTATGTGTTGTAGCACAGTCGTGGGTCAGCAGAGTGAACAGCAGTGGACTGAGCACACAGCCCTGGGGGGCCCCCGTGCTCAGTGTGATGGTGTTGGAGGTGCTGCTTCCAATCCGGGCTGACTGAGGTCTCCCAGTCAGGAAGACTAGGATCCAGTTGCAGAGGGAGGTGTTCAGGCCCAGTAGACTCAGCTTTCCAATCAGTTTCTGAGGAATGATTGTGCTGAATGCTGAACTGAAGTCTATGAACAGCATTTGAACATACATGTCTTTTTTGTCCAGGTGGGTTAGGGCCAGGTGGAGGGTGATGGCAATGACATTGTCTGTTGAACAGTTGGGACGGTACGCGAACTGCCGGGGGTCCAGTGAAGGGAGCAGCAGGATCTTGATGTGCCTCATGACTAGCCTCTCGAAACACTTCATGATGATGGATATGAGTGCGATGGGATGGTAGTCGTTGAGGCAGGACACTGAAGACTTCTTTGGCATGGGGACTATGGTGGCGGCCTTGAAGCATGTGGGAATGACGGCGCTTCTCAGGGAGATGTTAAAGATGTCAGTGAGAATCTTAGCTAGCTGGTCTGCACAACAAGGTCCAATGTGTTCTCTCCTTGTTGCAAAGTCCTCATACTGATGGAATTTGGGGAGCACTGACTTAAGGTTCGCGTGGTTAAAATCACCGGTGACAATAAACAGTCCATCAGGGTGTGTGTTCTGCAGTTTGCTAATAGCACCATTCAGTTCACAGAGCACCTCCTTAGCATTAGCACTGGGGGGAATGTACACACCGACTATAGGGACAGTGGTGAATTCCCGTGGTAAATAAAATGGTCTGCATCTAACAGTCACAAACTCCACTAGCGATGAGCAGTATTTTGCACCATTCCATATTGATGTAAACACACAAGCCACCACCGCGAGTCTTACCGGAAAGAGCTGCATCTCTGTCCACTGGAAACAAGACGAGCCCGTCCAGCTGGATGGCGGCGTCCAGGATTTCATCAGAGAGCCACGTTTCTGTGAAAACATACGCACAGCAAACTCTGTACTCCCACTGAGTATTCTGTTGGAGTTGGATGTAGTCCAATTTATTGTCCAGGGAGTGGACATTGGAGAGCAGAATGGACGGGAGAGCCAGCCGGCTAGGTAACGCTTTTTGCCTGGCACGGACTCCTGCCCGCTTGCCTCGCTTCCACTTCCTCGCGCACCGGCTTACAACATCTCCAGGACTGTAGGCCCGATCCCCTCAGCAAGCCGAGGTCACGTCATTTAACCAGCAGATCTTCATGAAAGTTTGTTTCTGGGCGATCCCTATATTGTAGCAGTATCTGGCAATGGTAGATAGTCGCTCTGTTATCCATGTGCCCTAATCAGATATTGTGCCTTAAAATTAAACTAAAAATTAAATTAAAGTAACACCAGATCCAAAAGGCCACTGCTGCCGTGCTGCACCGCCTACTGTTGCCTACTCTCCCATAAAGCTGCGACTGGTGAAGCACCTGGGTAATAGTTGTATGCACAGCCTCTCCCATCTCAGCCACTGAGGCTTGTAACACTTCGAGTTGTCCTAGGTTGTTGTCTTAAGAAGTTGTCGTGTCCAAGACCGAAAGAAGCTGCAGAAGATCATGAACACGGCGCAGCACATCACACAAACCAATCTTCCGTCCGTGGACTCACTTTACACCACACGCTGTCGGAGCAGTGCTGCCAGGATAATCAAGGACACGACCCACCCAACCAACAGACTTTTCGTCCCTCTTCCCTCCGGGAGAAGGTTCAGGAGCTTGAAGACTCGTACGGCCAGATTTGGGAACAGCTTCTTTCCAACTGTGATAAGACTGCTGAACGGATCTTGAGCCAGATCTGGGCCATACCTTCGAAATATATGGAATTGCCTCTCGGATTTTTTGCACTACCTTATTTCCCATTTTTCTACTTTCTACTTATGATTTATAATTTAATTTTTTAATATTTACTAATTTTAACTATTTTTAATATCTTTGATATTGAATATTTGTAATCCAGGGAATGTGAAGCGCAGAATCAAATATTGCTGTGATGTTTGTACATTCTAGTACCAATTGTTTGGCGACAATAAAGTATAAAGTATAGGTCTCTTGGTGGTCTCACTCAGCTTTTGAGGAAGTCCTGCTCTAGATTTACAGTTCTGCCATATTCTTTCCATTTCTTAATAATTGACTTAACTATACTCCAAGGGATATTCAGTTAACTTGGAAATTTACTTGTATCCATCTCCTGACTTGTGCTTTCAATAACCTTTTCATAGAGTTGCTTGGAGTGTTCTTTTGCCTTCATGGTGTAGTTTTTGCCAGGATACTGACTCACTAGCAGTTGGACCTTCCAGATACAGGTGTATTTTTACTACAATCAATTACTACTATCACCTGGACTGCTCACAGGTGATACGACTTATCAAATCATTTAACCAAATGATACAACCAGTGTTAATTTGGTGTTTCATATTAAAAGGGGTGAATACTTAAGCAATCAATTATTTTGTAATTTATATTTGTAACTAATTTAGATCACTTTGTAGAGATCTGTTTTCACTTTGATATGAAAGAGTCTTTTTCTGTTGATCTGTATCAAAGAAAGCCAAATTAAATCAACTGTGATTCAATGTTGTAAAACAAAAAACATGAAAATTTCCAAAGGGGGATGAATGCTTTTTTATAGACACTGAACTCTCTTCTTGGCCATTATGGGAGAAAAGAGCCATCAGAACCATCACAGAGGCTGCTGAATGAACCTCCAGATGGCTGTTTCCATCCAGGGGCTCAGTGTGGACATGGTGGAGGATTACAAATACCTGGGGTTACGATTTGACAATAAACTGGACTGGCCAAAGAACACTGAGGCTGTCTACAAGAAGGGTCAGAGCCGTCTCTATTTCCTGAGGAGACTGAGGTCCTTCAACATCTGTCGGACGATGCTGAGGATGTTCTACGAGTCTGTGGTGGCCAGTGCTGTCACGTTTGCTGTTGTGTGCTAGGGCAGCAGGCTGAGGGTAGCAGACACCAACAGAATCAACAAACTCATTCGTAAGGCCAGTGATGTTGTGGGGATGGAACTGGACTCTCTGACGGTGGTGTCTGAAAAGAGGATGCTGTCCAAGTTGCATGCCATCTTGGTCAATGTCTCCCATCCACTACATAATGTACTGGTTGGGCACAGGAGTACATTCAGCCGGAGACTCATTCCACCGAGATGCAACACTAAGCGTCATGGGAAGTCATTCCTGCCTGTGGCCATCAAACTTTACAACTCCTCCCTTGGCGGGTCAGACACCCTGAGCCAATAGGCTGGTCCTGGACATTTCCATCTGGCATAATTTACATATTATTATTTAATTATTTATCATTTTATATTGCTATATTTATACTCTATTCTTGGTTGGTGCAACTGTAACGAAACCCAATTTCCCTCGGGATCAATAAAGTATGTCTATCTATCTATCAATCTATCTATCTACCTATGGATCAAAAGGTGTGAACCGGGACCGATGTTGCTAGGACACAAGCCAGTTATGTTGAAAGACCGAAACACGCAGTGATCCCAGATTACATCTCTGATAATGTGTCCCACCGCATCCTAGGATATATCTCAGCAGTTGCATCATCGACTATTTCTTCTGCTCATTGTCAATAGAGAACACTTCATAGAAAATTTCTACCTTTGTATCCAGTTATATTTTTGTCCATTCCAGTGGGAATCTTTAATAGGCTAAAAATCCACATGCCTGATGTAGTAACATGAAGACATCCATTCAGAGGACAAATCAGGCCTCCACTGATAATTTTTTTGAAAATATTGATTATTTAGCAAAGCTGAAGCAGACATTTAAGCATATAAGACCATAAGATATAGGAGCAGAAGTAGGCTATTCGACCCATCGAGTCGGCTCCGCCATTCAATCATGGGCTGATCTAATTCTTCTAGTCATTCCCATCCGCTGCCTTCACCCATACCCTTTGATGGCCTGGCTAATCAAGATCCTATCTATCTCTGCCTTAAATGCACCCAATGACTTGGCCTCCACAGCCGCTCATGGTAACAAATTCCACAGATTTACCACCCTCTGACTAAAGTAATTTCTCCGCATCTCAGTTCTAAATGGACGTCCTTCAATCCTGACGTCATGCCCTCTTGTCCTAGAATCCCCTACCATGGGAAATAACTGCCAAATCTAATCTGTTGAGGCCTTTTAACATTGGGAATGTTTCTATGAGATCCCCTCCTCATTCTCCTGAACCCCAGGGAATACAGCCCAAGAACTGCCAGATATTCCTCATACATTAACCCTTTCATTCCTGGAATCATTCTTCTGAATCTTCTCCGAACCCTCTTGAATATCAGCATATCCTTTCTAAAATAAGGAGCCCAAAACTGCACACAATACTCCAAGTGTGGTCTCACGAGTGCCTTATAGAGCCTGAACATCACATCCCTGCTCTTATATTCTATACCTGGTAACAGTGAGAAAAGGAAATGCCCTGGCTGCTGGAGGTCCTTAATAATGGACACTGCCTTTCTGAGACACCCGCTCCTTGAAGATGTCCTGGGTACTTTGTAGGCTAGTACCCAAGATGGAACTAACTAAATTTACAACACTCTGCAGCTTCTTTTGGCCCTGTGCAGTAGCCTCCCCATACCAGACGGTGATGCAGCCAGTCAGAATGCTCTCCATTGTACATCTATAGAAGTTTTTGAGTGTATCTGTTGACATACTAAGTCTCTTCAAACTCCTAATGAAGTATAGCCACTGTCTTGCCTTCTTTATAACTGCATCGATATGTTGGGACCAGGTTAGGTCTTCAGAGATCTTGACACCCAGGAACTTGAAACTGCTCACTCTTTCCACTTCTGATCCCTCTGTGAGGATTGGAATGTGTTCCTTCGTCTTACTCTTCCTGAAGTCCACAGTCAGCTCTTTCGTCTTACTGCTATTGAGTGTCAGGTTGCTGCTGCAGTTGCTGTACTTTGAGCACTTTTTTTGTAATGCTTATCATTGTGGTGAAGGTTGTTTGGTAGAGTTGCCTAAATGACTTTGTATTTTACTAATTTACTTTTCCTTTTAACTCTGCAGGTAGGAGATGTGATGAATAAGAAACCTCAGAGGCTGGTTACTCAGTTCCACTTTACCAGTTGGCCTGATTTTGGAGTACCGTTCACTCCGATTGGCATGCTGAAATTTCTGAAGAAAGTGAAAACTTGCAATCCATCCTTTGCAGGTGCAATTGTTGTGCACTGCAGGTCAGTCTACCCTCAGTATATTATTTAGTATCATTTTAATGGTGAAAACAATGAAGGTAAGGGAGCAGTTAGAAAGGAAAAGAGTGTATAAGAGTACATATAATATTTAAGATTATGATGTTATAACTTTGCATGTCTAGTTACAACTGCATTACTGGAATTAATGAAAGTGTTTCAGTTACAGATAAGGTGCAGTGCAGGTAAACAGTAAGGCGCAAAGTCATAACAAGGCAGATTGTGAGATGAGGAGTCCATCTTACTGTACTAGGGTACCATTCAATTGTCTCATAACAGTGGGATTGTAGCTGTCCTTGCGCCTGGTGTGTTTTCCTGCATCTTTTGATAAAGGTTGGAGGGGGAAGAATGAATGTCCAGCGTTGGTGGGGTCTTTGATTATACTGGCTGCTTTACCAAGGTGGTGAGAAATGTTTAAGGGAGATTTTCTCAACAGATTGAATTTGAGGATTTTACAACATTTTTTGATTTCATGTGAACGAAGGACATAGCAGAAGATGTCACAACAAATTTTTATGGATATGTTACAATATGTAAATAATGTGCACCTATTAAAAATAGATACCTATAATATTATCTAAGCAGATGAAAGGTCCTGATGGTGGGTCTCAGCCCAAAAGTTTGGTTCTTTATTCCTCTCCATGGATGCTGAGTTCCTCAAGTATTTTGTTTGCATTACTCTGGATTTACAGCATCTGCAGAATATGTTAATGAACTGCAGAATCTCTTGTGTTTACCTATAATGTATGGAGTACAGAAATTGGCCTTTTCAGTACACCATATCCCTGCAGACTATCAAACACCCATTTACCTTAATCCTATTTTATACCCTCCCCCCACTGCCAGCTATTTGTAGTGACAGGCTAACCTGCCAACCTGCAAGTCCTCAGCGTGTCGGAGGAAGCTCAAGCATCTGGAGGAAATGCATAGTCATAGTCAGTGCAGAAGTTGGGATCGAACCCAAGTTACTGGAGCTGTGGGCGGCACCACCACTTGCTGCCCATGCAGAATGAGTAACTCTGAGCAGAGTTACCTTCTATGTTTTTTTATAAAGGTATATACCTTCTATGTTTTTTTATAAAGGTATATACCATTAATACAAGGAAACAGAAATAATCGACACCTGGTTTTTGTTATGTTTCTAACAAATATACTAAACATTTTCATCCATAGCAGGATGTAAAATTGTTAGTGGGTCTGGTAGCACCTATTGCAAGCAAAACAGAGTTAACATTTCAGGGCCATGACTTTTATTAGAACTGGAAAATAGACAATGTTAAGTTACAGAGAGAGGACAGATGGAGAGAACAAAGACTATGTCTGGATAGGGAGGTGACTGTGCTATCTCATATGACACACATGTTCCAAGAGTGGCATCCAAGAGTGACTGATAAATGTTTGCTAACCACAGCTAATTTCTCTGGGTGGGTGTAAGTAGGGAGATGAGTAAGAACAATTATAGAATTAAAAAAAATGCTGCAGCTGTGAGAAGCAGACCACAGCAGTTTCAGGTGATCAGAAATGCTGGAAATATAGTCATAGGGCACTATAGCACAGAAGCAGGCCCTTCAGTCCATCTAGTCCATGCTGACCTGATCATCTGCCGAGTCCCATCAACCTGCACCCAGACAGTATCCCTTTCATTCATTTAGTTTCCCAGACTTTTCTTAAGTGTTACAATTGAACCTGCATCTACTTCTTCCACATGGCAGCTGATTCCCTACTAGCACCATCCTCAGAGTAAATAAGTTTGCTCTCTAATTCTTCTTGAATATATCACCTTTCACCCTAAACCTATTACTTCTAGTTCTAGTCTCACCCATCCTGACTGAAAGAAGCCCACAAATGTTCACCTCATCTTATACCCCTTATTATTTTGTATACTTCATATACCTGTGCTCCAGGGAATAAAGTCCTAACTTATTCAACCTTTTCCCATAATCCAGATCCCCATAGTCACAGCAATATCTGTGTAAATTTTCTCTGCACTCTTTCAAGCTTATTGATATCTTTCCTACAGATAAGTGACCAGAACTATGCACACCACTCCAAATTCAGCGTCACCAGCATCATATACAACTTCAGCATAACATCCCATTCCCTGTAGTCAGTGCCCTGATCTATGAAACCCAATGTGCTAAAAGTTCTCCTGATGACCCTATCTACCTGTGATGCCACTTTCAAGGAATTGTGTATCTGTATTGCCAAATTCCTTTGTTCTACCGCACATCTCAGAACCTGACCATTCACTGTGTGAATCTACCCTGGTATTTCCTCCCAAAATGCAATACCACATACTCATTTGTAATTACAGTACATTCCATCTGCCATTTTTCAGCCTATTTTCCCAATTGGTTATGATCATGCTGGAGACTTTAATATCCTTTTCCGCTGTTCACTATGTGCCCAGTTTGATGTCATCAGCAAATTTGCTGATCTAGTTTACCACATTATCATCTAATTCAGTAATATACATTACAGAAAACAGTGGATCCAGCACCAATTCCTGGAGCACACCGCTAGTCGCAGGAAGTCAGGTAGCATCTATGCAGAGAAGTTACTCAGTTGTAGAAAGCTACTAGTAGATAATTTCTCATCAGAGCTAACCAGTTCTAGTTCAAACACTGGTTAACTGAAATTGTGGAATTTAATATGGAATCTTGGGCACCTGTAACATGCTTAGATGGAAGACAATGCAGTTTCTTGAAGTTGTTTGACAATGGTGCATGAAGCCAAAGACAATTCTGAGTTAGCTGAAAATTTGAAAGTGAAATCTCCTGGAACCTCAGAACCCCCTTGCAGGCTAAGCAGAGGTGTTCTGTGAAGTGGTCCCCCACTGCATGTTTGATTTCTCCAATAGAGACAACACTGTGTGGTCGGTGCTGATGGCAATACACTGGTTTGGAAGAAGTGTAAATGAATTACTGCTTCAAGTGGAGGTTAGCTGGATGTCAAAGCTACTAGAATGTATAACTCGTGCTTGAGCTTAAGTTAGAATGCTGCTTGTACTGTGAGACTGAATATAAAGTCAATTGACAAGAATGATACCATGTAGTGAATAAATTATGATTGCAGATTACCTTATCCTTAAGTGATTTTAAGGAAATGTATTGATCTGGTTATGGTGTTTCAAATGATTACATTACATCAGACAGAAACAAAGAAACACTTCTTTGCTGGGGAGTCTTGATTTGGGGGCAGAATCTTAAAATTAAAGCTAAGGACTTCAGAAGGAAAATCAGGATACACTTTTTCACGAAGTGTAGTGCAAATTTAGGAAGTTTTTTTCCTGACTAACCTTCCTCTCCCAAATAATGTGTCAATTGAACTTTTCAACACTTAGTGGCTGTAAGTGTGGCCTGGAATCCTGTCACCCAGGGTGGAGAGGAATTGGCTGAGGATATGTGGGAATATACTGGAACCACTTTCATGGAACTTGGCATTGTAAGAATCCTTCTAAAAGATGAGATGTGTGGAAATGTAATTAAAGTTACTATAATTAAGTTTAGTATAATTCCTTGTGTTTAAAGTATTGTTTGACAGATACAAAGAAAAGAAAAAAGCTCTGAAGGAAGGGAGGGTGGAAATTTGAACCAAATTTGTATAACTTTTCAATTCTAAACAAAGACAAGAAATTGTACATTTTCAATGGAAGGATTTTTATTAGTCAGTTTGATTTTCAAACTTGAGCCAACCAGTTCTTGTCAGAGGAGTTTAAAACTCTTTAACAGAACGTTGTTCAGGTTAAGGCGGAGATTTCTAATCTGGGGTCCACGGACCCCTCAGTTAATCATAGGTGTCCATGGCATAAAAAAGGCTGGGAACTCCTGGGTTAAAGCATCTATCTTGAGGAGCCTAAAAATTTGGTCTTAAATACATTATTTCCTAAAAATTTCTTATAGTTGTCGTCTTCACATTGTGACAGTGACAGCACTATAACAACTCTAATCGAAATCAGAATATTCATAGAAATAATTCTGATTATTCAAAGGATATTCAAAATAGTTAGAGATACAAGTTTCCCCTGCCATCCGAAGGTAGAGTGTTCCTATGAAATGATTCGTAAGCCAGAATGTCGTAAAGAGAAGAAGCAATTACCGTTTATTTATATGGGAAAAATTTGTGAGCGTTCGCACACCCAAAAAAAACCTACCAAATCATGCCAAATAACACAAAAAACCTAAAATAACAATAACATATAGTAAAAACAGGAATGATATGATAAATACACAGCCTATGTAAAGTAGAAATACTTTTCTACAATCATTGCTGCACTGTTCTCCGTAGCGAAAATCTCACGCAAGCGCTCTCGGCAGAAACACAGTGCAAGCGTTCTCAGCAGATACACTCTCTCCAGTGACCTTTAAGCTATGAAACTGCCAAATCATACCAAATAACACATAAAAATACACAGTCTATATAAAGTAGAAATAATGTATGTACAGTGTAATATCACTTACGGGAATCGGGAGGACAGCGCCGAGCACACTGATGGTGTGTTAGGCTGAGTCGTCGGAGGTTGGGGTGGTGCAGTGGTCCCCAACCTCCGGGCAGCGAACCGATACCAATCCACGGAGAATGCAGCGGTAGCCGGGATACACTCAGCACATCTTTAAGAAAAAAGCCGAAATAAACAAGCTAATTAATTAGGTGCCACTCGGCACGTAAATGTTGGCCCAGATCAGAGGCGACGCAACTGGCAATTGCCTCTGATCTGGGCCGACATTTACGTGCCGGGTGGCACCTAATTAATTAGCTTGTTTATTTCGGCTTTTTTCTTAAAGATATGTTGGGTGCATCCCGGCCACCGCTGCATTCTCCGCGGCAATGTATCGGTCCACGGCCCGGGGGTTGGGGTGGTGGGACACTGGGGTGTCATCTCATCATCGTCTGTTTCCATCAGGGCGGGCAGGTCATCTTCTATGTCTGTCTGCCTCAATGTCGAAGGCTGAGGTTCGTTGTCTGCTGTGGAAGGCTTGAAAAACGACAGTAGGCTTGACTGCTTAGCCTCGATCATTTTTCTATCATACAGTTCTTTGTAGGCACTCAAACCATCTTGCAAATATGCCCTAAACCGACGTACCCTTTCAAAATTAAAGTTGTACTTTTCTGCAATTATTGCAGCGAAAATCTCACGCAGTTGCTTCACGTTCAGTTCGTGGACGGTTTCACTTACGGTCCGTTCGCTACTGCATTCGGTTTCGAATGTTATCCTTTCCTCTTCCAATTGCATCAGCTCTTCATCTATCAGTTCTTGGTCATGGGATGCCAAAACCTCTTCAACATCATCTTCGTCAACTTCCACAAGCCAAACTCATTTTGTCCTTACTTCATTCACCACAATCGAAACGCTAAGTGTAACACCCTTACGAGCTCTTTTAGGCTTTTCCTATACCGTAGAACTCATCTTGCTAACAGCTGCTCACAGGCACGTGTTTAAGCAATGCCGGCTAGAATGCAGTTCTGGGGGAGGAGCTTGGCTGCTCGGGGCGCGCGCTGCCTTTTATTGCGCGCTGCTTTTTTCACGCGCTGCCTTTTTTCGTAACAGTGAAAACACCTTCTGTTAGCGAAAACAGGTAACTAATGTCGGTCTTTCGTAACAGCGAGGTTTCGTAAAGCGAACGTTCGAAAAGCGGGGGACACCTGTATTGAAATATTTAAAATAATCAGAATATTCAAAGAAATTAAATTATTCATCGAATCATAGAAAGATAGCATTTGCATTGAATCTTGAGTAGGCCAAGGATATAGTCTGAGTATAGTTCTCATAAAGAGCATACACCTACTTTAGGGTATGTGACGATGAAATAATAGACTTAAAAGTGATCATGAAGCTGTCATTTTGACAGTCAAGAAAAGAAAATGCTTTCAGAATTGAAAAATCTTCCATCCTTCCTCTTTATAGCCTGTAGATGTGACTTGTAACCATCTTTGATGTGTATAGCAATCCAAACCTCATGGTGGCCAGGAATGGGCAATAATCACTTAGAGCCGCTGGTTATGAAGACATTAAATAATTATTTTACTTCAAACAGCTTTTTTACATAACTTTCCATGTTAAAAATATTTTGCAATTTTCAGTGCTGGTGTTGGTCGTACAGGCACTTTCATTGTTATTGATGCCATGTTGGATATGATGCATGCAGAGAGGAAGGTGGACGTATTTGGATTTGTGTCGCGGATTCGAGCTCAGAGATGTCAAATGGTTCAGACAGATGTAAGTCGGAAGATTGTATTTTTGCTAATTAGTGTTCCCTCATTAATTTAAATTATGTAGAATACCACATGTAATGAGTTCATAATATGGAGATGGGGCATTGTGGGTGCTGAAAATGGGGGGAGAATGAGGGAAATAGAATAGGTAAAGTGGAAATTCTTTGTCTTTTTCAAAAGCCAGATTAACAATAGGGCAGATAAATGGTTGGTTGAATTCAAAAGGAGAAATATAGTGACTATTTTGTTGCAGTTTTAGGTGGAGTACAGGGAAACCCAGTATTAACAGTTTTTTGTAAAGGAGGACCTGACATTTGATGCAATAGAATGGACCTTTCATCAAAGAAGAAAGAGCATGAAGAACAATAAAGGCAAAAAAAATCTAGTTTGTTCCTGCTGATACTTCAGAGAATTGAGTTTATGGGGCTATGCGGAAGTATACACAAGCACTTCATAATTCCAGTGAAAAGTAAAGAAGCCACATTCAATAGCAGGTGTAGAGAGTATTTTGGAGGTGGATGAAACTGCCTTTGGTATTGGACTGAATTCAACAAAGAAGCTGAGCTTGGATTTGAGTCAGTATTTTTCAGTTTGATAAGAGACTGATGTGGCGAAATGCCATTGTCATCATCTCTATTTTTACATATTTGACAAATGCTGTTCAACTTTGTTGTATTGTAGATGCAGTATGTATTTATATATCAAGCACTATTGGAACATTATTTATATGGGGACACAGAACTGGAAGTGACTTCACTTGAAAGCCACTTGCAAAAGCTTTACAATAGAGTATCTGGATCAGGCTGCAATGGTCTAGAGGAAGAATTCAAGGTAAGAAATTAAAATATTTCACCACTTAGTAAATGGGACCAGTTTGGGAACATGTCTTTAAAAGAACTTAGTCTTCTAATACCATTTTTTTTTCAAACAGTTAGTAATTGTTCTTTAATTCACCTATTGACAAGTGACAGGTAGTTTATTGCCATTTAACTACATACATGTATGTAATGTATATGGAAACAAGACCATGTAAACCAAGATGTAAAACATATAGCACATGATAACTTATGAAGGTAAGGATAAAATCTACAGATGAATCACACATAAATAACAGACTAAAGTGCATTAATATTAAATATTGTAAGGCGCAGAACAGATTAGCCAATGACACTTCGAATGCAATGCAGCTGGGAGTTCAGAAGCCTTATGGCCTGGGGGAAGAAACTGTTTCTCATCCCAGCCGTTCTTGTTTTTATGCATTGTAACCTCCTGCCTGACAGTAGAAGCTCAAAGAGGATGCTGGATGGATGGGTGGAATACTTAATAATACTAAGGGCCATGCATACGCAGCACTCCTGAAAAATGTCCCCGATAGATGGTAGGGAGACCCCTATGATCCTCTCAGCTGTTCTCATAGTCCTTTTTGAGGACTTCAGGTCCGATGTTTGACTGCTCCCATACCAGATGGAGATACAGCCTTTATTTCCAAAAGAGAAGTCTGATATGGTAAAACTTGGGCAGCACAAAATGCTATGTTGCAGACAAATGAAATGCCACAAAGCTGACAGCCCTGAATGTGAAAAGCCATCGTGCTCAAATTTTTTCAGAATGTAGCTCATCTCAAGTAGGTTAGTTGTTATTCCAAAGACCCATAGAGTTTTTACAGCATAAGAGGAGGCAATTGGGTATTCTTGTATAGTTGAATGACAATTAGCCTTCAACTTGAATAGTGTTTTCTTGTTTATTTTATCTCTGTGTGCCATAATCTTATTCACATTTCACCTGAATATCCTTTACTTGGAAGAAGAAAACTCTACAATCTCCAACCGTTGTTGTTGTTCAGTCATTTAGTTGAGTCTGACTCTTCATGACCTCATAAACCATGAGGTCCATAGGGTTTTCATGGCAAAATATGGAAGTAGATTGCCAGGCCTTTCTTCCTCACAGATACTGCTGCTGCCCAGGTTGGCACCCGGCTGGGTTTGAACTTGCAGTCCAATGCTGATGCCACTACACCAGCAGCTGGCCCAATCTCCAACCTGCTTTGCAGCTAAAAGTCCCTCATGCATAGAACCATTGTAGAGAATCTATGCATCTATCTAAGGATGGTCACACCTCTTTTAAAGGGTAAAAGACCAGAACTGGAAGCAAAATAGTACTTGTGGCTTAAATGAGTTCTTATGAAGTTCAGCATAACTTTGTATTCAGTGCAGCTATTTATAAATCTCTATATTGTCTATGAATTAGTAACTATTAACATGTATTGATACTTTTAAAGATTATGCACATGAATTTCAAGTCAATTCATTCCTACTGAAAGAGTGGTGCTTACAAAGGACTAAAAATGTAGTTGTTGCAGTGCTGTTGATTGGATTCATAATGAATCCTGCACTGCTGACAGTCAGTCTCTGGGAAACAGTATATCTGGAAGATGGTGCCAACATAGTGGTTAAGGAGAAGCATGAAAATTACTGAGGATGGGATAAATAAAGTTTTAAACAAGTGTTTGTGAGTTTAACATTTTTGAATGTGGATAAATGACTGAGTTGTTAAGCAAGGAAATAAATTTTGGAAGCTCTGGTATCTTTTTAAAGGCGATGAGAGTTATGCCAGAAGAATGTCATGTTTTCTAAAAAGGGATGAATGGATAATCTGAGTAGGTACAGACTGTTGAGATTAACTTTCTTGTGGTCTTTAAGCATGCATCAGGGGTCTTCATATTGTCCCAGTAGCTCCTTCTCTGCTTTGAGTGGTCATGGACCAATGATTGCCAAATTTTGGTGGAGATGTTGATTTTTTTTCAAGGAATGTCCAAGAACATCCTTGAAGTACTTTCTCTGCCTGGCAATTTCCTCCCACTATAGAGAGAGTGCCTGTTTCAGGGGCCTGGTTTCTGGTATGTAAATAACATGGCTATGACAGTGTAACTAACTGAAAGTAACTAGGACTTTAATGCTATAGGTGTTGTCTTAGAAATCTTTGATGAAGTTAGTTCCCTTATCCTCAGAAGAAATTTGGAGGATTTTGTGTAGTATTGGTGGTATTTTTTCAATGCCTTGAGAAGCCTGCTGCAGAAATACCAGATGGCAGTGATCACTGTTTCTCAGTAGACCCTGAGTTTTTTGCCTGTTCTGAGATCTTGCAATAAACACAGCATTTCTCAGTCACCCACAGGCACTGATGCATTGAAGATAGTAATGTATTTCACCATCTATAATCTATTTTTGCTGAGAGATAGCTCACAAGATGATGAGTTGTTCATAGTTTTCAGAGTCTGGCTGTGAACCTAGAGAGGCCATGAGAAGCTTGGCGAAAGACTGTGGTCTTGCAGGTATGTGATAATGCTGGAGAGATTCACCAGCGGAGTTTTGGTTGAGTAAGGATACTGAAAGATGATGAGTCTGTTTTCCCTAGTGAGTGGTGAGTACCAGGAATACGCTTTCAGAGAGAATAGTGGAAGCAGAGTTGATAAACAGCATTTAACTGTGGTCTAGATGAACATTTGAATTGCTGAGGCATTGAAGGATGTGGGTCAAATGCTGAAAGATGGGATTAATGTGGTTGGGTTCCCACTGGTTGGCAGAGCCTGTTTCCATGTGTTGTGTATAAGGCTCATCCTCTCATGTACTTCAAAATGAGTTGGTAATATCATGGAACTTGGTCTCTGTGTGTGTGAACTAGAATCATCTGCATATTGCAGCTTCTTTACTGAGGTTTGAAAAATCTTAGTTCATAGTTATAGTTGCATTAGGTTGGATGGTTTCCATGAATTCTGGAAATTGTCTCCATACCCAGAGGTTTGTTGGAAATGAGGTACAGCATTGTGATACGAGTGAAAACAATTGGGGCAATGATGATTCTATATATGACACTGGTCTTCACTGAAATTGGTTCTTTTGTGAAATAATTTGTCAGTACTATGCCTTGTGTGGAGTCATGGAGCAAACAGAGATTGAGATATATTTCTGCAGGCACCTAAATTTGAAGGATATATCTCTCTTGACTGATAGAGCCATTCTTTAGTGAGGTTGTAAAAGGTCTTGCTTCATTTTCTTTGAATTGTCACATAGTAATGATCACTCCTGTTTTTCCTCAAGATGGACGGAATCTATACTGTGACTTAAAAAGCAGTTCTTTGGCTGCTGTGTGGATCCAGTTATAGGACATTTGCAATGACTTTTCCTGTGGTAGACAACAGACAGATTCCTCTATGGTTACCATAGTCAATTTACATGTTTTAGCATTTTTAATGCTCTATAAGAGTTAATATAATCAGTTAGTTTGTGCAATTCTACAAGGGATTGAGTTTTTTTGTAGATGTGGATTGATGAAGGTAGAGTAGTAGATTTTGTCTGTGTGGACTTTATGAAAGTTGTTGACAAGCTTCCACATGGCAAACTGATCTGGAAGTTGATATTGTACGAGATCCAGGGTAGGCTACACAAATGGACTGAAAATTGACTCGGTAGAAGGAGTCAGAGGATGGTAGGGGAGGGTTGATTTCAAGACTGGAGTCTTTGACCAGTGATATGCAGCATGGATTAATTCTGGTTCCTCTGTTGTTTATCATGTATATTAACAACTTGAATAAAGATAAATGTGGCGTAATTAGTAAGTATGCAGTTAACACCACTGTAAAGGTAGAAGTAGTTGGTCTAAGAGTGTAATTGAATCTAGATCAACTGCAAAGTGGGCAAAGGAATGGCATGTGGAATTTAACTTGGAGAAATGTGAAGTGATGCAGTTTTGGAGTTAGATCAGAGCAAGGCTTGCACAATGGGTTCTATAGAGTACTGTGGGGTACAGGTACATTGTTCCTGAAAGTGGTGACATAGATAAAGAAGGTGGTGAAGAAGGTATATGGCATGATTGCCCTCAACTGATGGGTATTGAGTATGGGAGTTTGGATGTCATGTTACAGCTGTATAAGACATTAATGAGACTGCACCTGGAATATTTCTGGTTGCCATCCTTTAGGAAGGATGTGATTAAGGTGAAGAGAAGGCAGGAAAACTTCACAAGGATGTTGCCAATACTGAAGGGCTTGAGTTATAAGGTCAGACTGCATAAACTGGGATTGTTTTCTCTGGAGTGAAGGAGGCTGAAAGACCACCTTATGGAGATTTATAAAATCACGTGGGACTTTGTTAAGCTGGATGATCACTCTTTTTCTCAAGGTACATGTGTCTAAAACCAGAAGGCATAAGTTTAAGATGAGGGGGAAATGAGTTAAAGTGGACCTAAGGAAACATTTTCGCACAGAACGTGGTGGGTATATGAAACAAGCAGTCAGATTAAATGATAGTACGATTACAGTATTTAAAAGATATTTGGACAGGTACATGATTTCACACTCAGTCCTCTTTTATTGTCATTTAGAAATGCATACATGCATTAAGAAATGATACAATGTTTCTCCGGTGTGATATCACAGAAAACAAGACAGACCAAAGACTAACACTGACAAAACCACATAATTATACCATATAGTTACAGCAGTGCAAAGTGATACCATAATTTGAAGAAGAACAGTCCATTGGCACAGTAAAAAAAAAAGTCTCAAAGTCCCGGAGTCGATCGACTCCCGAGTCCCCGATAGCGGCGGCAAAAGGGAGAAACTCCCTGCCATAAACCTCCAGGCACCGTCAACTTGCTGATACCTTGGAAGCAGCCGACCCGGAGTCCATCCGTCCGAAAACTCCGAGCTTCTGAGCAGCCTCTCCGATACAGCCTCCCGAGTGCCATCCTCTGCCGAGGGCCTTCGACCTCTTCCGGGCCACTGAAACACGCAAAGCCGAGGATTTCAAGGCCTTCAGCTCCAGAAATTCCGGTTACCACACAGTAGCAGCGGTAGCAAAGCAGACATTTCAGAAGTTTTCCAGATGTTCCGCTATGCACTCACGTCTGTCTCCATCAAATCAGAATTGTGCACGGTCCCCTACTACTTGACAGATAACAGATATTCATTACTGGAGAGACCGCACACGCTATTGTCGCGCCACCATCTCCTCCCGAATTGGGAAGGTTTGGAGGGATATGAGCTAAATTGGGCAGAGGGTTTGGGCAGCATGGGCAAGTTGGGCTGAAGAACCTTTTTCCAGGCAGTATAACTCTAAGGTACTCTGAGATGTGCTCATAGTTGGATATTGGGGTCAATAGAAGGTATGGCAATCTTTGTGCATGGTATTTCAGGCCCAGCATTGATACCTGTCAAAGCTAAAAGACCCACAGTACTGCAGATTACCGTTCTGTAAGTGACTCATTTACCTCCTAAGTTTTAGCTGATCTGTAACCCTTAATGCCTTATACCTCTAGAGAAGACTATAAAGATACACTGTCTGTGAAGGAGAGCTAAATCATTGTTTGAAGTCCACTGCGCTCGTTATATCCTCAAAGAACCCCAGTAAGTTTGTCAAACAGGACCTGCCTTTGCTGAATCCATGCTGCGTCTGCCTGATGGATCCATTTCTTTCCAGATGCCTCACTATTTCTTCTTTAATGATAGCTTCAAGCATTTAACCAACTACAGATGTTAAACTAACTGGTCAGGTATAGATAAGGATGCATAGAGTTGAGGTGATGTATTAGCATGGATGGAGGATTGGTTAACTAATAGAAAGCAGAGAGTTGGGATGCATGGGTGTTACTCTAGTTGGCAATCAGTGGTGAGTGGTGTGCCTCAGGGGTCAGTACTGGGCCAGCAACTGTTCACGATATACATTAAGGATCTGGAGGACGACACCGAGTGTAGTGTATAAGGTTGCCGATGATACTAAATTAAGTGGAAAAGCAAATTGTGCAGAAGATACAGAGAGTCTGCAGAGAGATACGATAGGTTAAATGAGTGGGCAAGGGTCTGGTAGATGGAATACAATGTTGGTAAATGCGAGGTCATCCACTTTGGAAGAAACAATGGAAGAGCAGATTATTATTTAAATGGTAAAAAATTGCAGCATGCTGCTGTGCAGTGGAACTTGTGAGTGCTTTGTATGAACCACAAAAGGTTGGTTTGCAGGTACAGCAGGCTATCAAGAAGGGTGTTGGCCTTCATTGCTAGAGTGATTGAATTTAAGAGCAGGGAGGATATGCCACAACTGTACAGGGTACTGGTGAAGCTGTACCTGGAGTACTGCGTGCAGTTCTGGTCTCCGTACTTAAGGAAGGATATACTGGCTTTGGAGGTTGTACAGAAGCGGTTCACCAGGTTGATTCCAGAGACGAGGGGTTTAAACTATGAGGAGAGATTGAGTTGCCTAGGACTGTACTTACTGGAATTCAGAAGAATGAGAGGAGATCTGATAGAAACATACAAAATTCTGAAAAGGATAGATAAGATAGAGGCAGGGAAGTTGTTTCCACTGATAGGTTAGACTAGAGCTAAAGAACATAGCCTCAAGATTCGGGGGAGTATATTTAGGATGAAGATGAGGAGGAACTGCTTTTCCCAGGGAGTGCTGAATCTGTGGAATTCTCTGCCTGATGACGCAGTGGAGGCTACTTCAGTAGCTATATTTAAGACAAGGTTAGATAGATTTTTGCATAGTAGTGTAATTAAGGGGTCTGGGAAAAAGGCAGGTAGGTGGAGATGAGTCCATGGCCAGATCAGCCATGATTTTGTTGAATGGTGGAGCAGGCTTGATGGGCCAGATGGCTTACTCCTGCTTCCATTTCGTATGTTTTTATCTTATGTTCTTATGTTGAAGTCATTTTTTGTTCTACACACATGGAACTCTCAAAGTTTTACATTGCACTGATGGTGAATGCTTTTTGTTGTCTAAGTTTACTGCTGGAAATGTTAGACATTTGCCACAACAAATGTATGTCAGTGATGATAAATCTGATTCTGATTCTATGTAATGGGGAAAAAGTTGTCCAACTTAATTATGTGCTAAAATGTTGCTATCAAGTTTAAAATACAATACTTAAGCAATTAAATTGTGGTTGGTATTAACTGTTTCATAAAAGTAAGTCTATGAAAAGCAGACAGTACCTTTAAACCTGAAGAACAGTTAAAGTTATGATTTCAGAGAAAAAATAGTTGTAAAGGAAAAAAATGTATAGCTCAAGCCCCTGGGTGTCATGAATCGTCTTGATCGTTCTGGTCTATCTTGCACTTCCACTGAGTGAACACCGGAGGGCAGCACTGCCAGGAGGGGGCCACCCCCCAACCCAGGTACATATTTCAGTACACCCTGCAGGGGCTCTCCCACACCACCTTGGCGTCTCCTGTCCTGGTTGGATGCAACAGGTGACCCCATGGGCTTGGCCTAGGCCTCACCATAACCGAGGCAAAACAGCTCACCCTGCTGACAGACTCGCCAATGATCCAGTGAACTGGACTTACAGTTCACTGGATCATTGCCAATAGGCAACAGGGTCTTACAATCACAAGAAAAACAAGCCAGTCACTCACTCTGTGCATCATCCAATGGTGCACGACAAGTCCAGGTGTCAGCAGAATAACAGTATGCAATAAATCCAGCTGCAGTACTTGATGTCTTAGTAAAGAGCAGTGACTTGCAATTATGAAAGAGACATACGGGACAAACAAATACATCCTTGATTGGATAGTCAATATCAATATGTAGTTGACAACTGTTAGAGCCTGTCTCTTAAAAGATGTAATGCTGACTAATACATTTGAAATTGCATGATATGGACCTTGCCTTCTGACTGATGGAGATCAATAGGAAATTATTTATAAGAACATAAAATATAGAAGTAGGGTAAAGCATTCAGCTCCTTGTGCCTGTTCTGTGACTCAGTAAGATTATAGCTGATCCTTTACATCCACACTAATTTCCTGCAGTAACATATATGCCTGATTCAATTAATATCTATAAAATGTTTTGATCTCATTCTTGAATATATTTACCAACTGAACTGTACAACCCTCTTGAGTAAAGAATTTCGAAGCTTTACTCCCTTGAGGTATAAATTTCTTTTATCGACCCTGAATAACCAATTCCTTATTTTGTGACTATAACACCTGATCCATATGTCCGAACCAAGGGAATTGTCCTTGCATTTGCTCTGTCAAATGCTGTAAAAATAAGACTCTTTCAGAAATAAGTATCTCGTGGAAATTTATTTTGCATGTCGTTTAATGCAAATTTAAAAATCTGTGCTTATTATTCAGCACACACTTGATTTTGTTGTTATCCTCCTCAGAAACTGACATCGATCAAAATTCAGAATGATAAGATGAGGACGGGTAATTTGCCAGCCAACATGAAGAAAAACAGAGTTCTTCAGATCATCCCATGTAAGAGGTTTTTTATAATGAAACTGAATATTTTTTGTGCTTCAATTTAGAAGATCTGAGTTGTTACATGAAAACCTGACATATTAATATGGTTGCAAATTCATTGCCCCGTTATGGAGCTTTAAATGATAATTTTTGACAACTTAGATGATTTGATTATATGGGTAGAAAATATTTTATCAATCAAGAATAACCTGAACATCAAAACTGATATCAAAGTTCACTTAAATTAAAGTTGATGATATTGTAGAGCGCTCTCCCAAGAAAACTTGAAGATCATCAAGATTATGGCTAATCTACTTCAGTGGCCCCAATGACACTTTTCTGCCGATCCCCTTTATTCTCCTAGTATCCAGAAATCTATCTAACTTGACCTTGTTTATATTTGCAGACTGAGCCTCCAGGAGCAGGTATACCAATGATTTACCTCTCTCTGTATGAAGTTATTTCTCTTCATTGTCCTTAATGGGACCCCTCCCCCCAACCCATCCTTGTGTCTTAAGATTACTGCTTCTGGATTCCTCTGTCGGCCAAGATAACTTCTCTGCATCCATTTTATTGAGCCTCAAGATATTTTGTAGGTTTCCATGAGATCTCATTCTTCTCAACTTAATAGAATGTAGACCTAGCCTACTTGATCTCTGTTCATATGACAGGTGCTATTCATGGAGCAAACAAAGTGAATCTTTGTTATACTCATTCTATTGCTAGTGCATTTTTTAAATAAAGAAACCCAAATGGTACATAATGCTTCAGATGTAGTCTCACCAAGGCTGTAAATAATATAACTTTGATGTATAAATCATTTCATATTAAAGAACAATATACAGTCTTATATAGCTGCAACATAATTTCCTTAAACTTATAATCAATGCCTAGACCATTGAGGGCAACCCTGTGACCATAAGCCACTTTTACCACCTTTACTACTCTGTCTACTTGTGTGGCCATTTTAAATGAGCTATAGACTTCAACTGCGAGATTCCTTTGCATATCAGTGCTGGTAGGCATTACCTTTAAATTTGGCCTACTAAAGTGTAACACCTTACACTCACAAACCTTAAACTCCACTCAGCCATTTCTCCACTTACATCTCTACTGATCTATATGAAGCTGTATCCTTTGATAGCCCTCTATATTGTCCACAACTCCAGCAATCTTTGTGTCATTTGCAATCTTACTAATCCACCCATCTACATTTCTGTCTATTACATATTCATATATCAGCATACCATAAGGGGCCTTGTCAAATGCTTTCCAGGAGCAGCAGTATTTGTTTTTTGATTATGCCATCACCTGTTTTGTCATTTAAATTTCCCTGCCTTTCACTCTATATCTTTTCTCATTTTCTTCCCAGCCATGGACATCCCAGCACTATACCACCGCTTTCTCTCCAATTCAAAACTATCATTTCTATTTTTTTCTCAATTCTGTTGCAAGCTCGTTGATCTGAAATGTTAACTCACTTTTCCTCTTGAAAGATGCTGAATATGTTTTATTTCAGTATTTCATTAAGCATGCATTAACAGTGCTGATACTTTAGTTAGTTAATATATTTGTTAAGCTGTGTGAAAAATCAATCAGGTCCTGGATTTTGGTGCAAACATTTGATGCTCGAGCTGCTGAGTTCCAGCAGTTTGCTTTATGATCTTGGACTAAATATGCGAAACAAACCTTCTTTGCTGCTCAACTTTGCCGCTTTTAGAACCCTCCCCACCACCTGGGGGCAATAACTATCCATATTGAGATCTTGCAACAAATGGACCCCATTCCTTGTGAACTGTCTATCAACAGAGGCAGATGTTGAATTTTGCCACGATAGTGTGTTAGCACAAACTTTGGCCATCTGAGGAAAATGTCATGAAAGATGAAGGCCTCAGACCTGGCAGAAGAAACATGGTCTACCAAGCAACAGAACTTTGCTGTCCTATATACAGCAGGGGTATGATCTGCTTACATGATTAGCTACCTCTAATCATGTCTCCACAAAATGCTTTAAATCCTCTGGAAGGATCAGCATTCTCTCCCAGGGCAAATACCCAGAAGTAATAAAATTAATGAAAAGTAAATTCGTATAATAAATCTCTATTTTGAATTAATTATGTTAAATGGATGTTGCAATAACAATGGGCATTTTTCTTGCAGATGAATTTAATCGAGTCATCATTCCTGTAAAGAGAGGTGAAGAAAACACAGATTATGTAAATGCCTCTTTCATTGATGTAAGTGTCTAGAAAAGAACTATTTAGAGCAGCACTAAAAATGGTAAATTCAGGTTTTCAGACAATTACAATCATTGGGGTTTATCTATGTTTTATATTAAAATCAAGAACAAAAGTATTTCTAAGGTGTAATTATTTTATCTAATTTATTTATTATTATACTTTTCACTTGCAATCCTAAGTAACAATTAGAAGAGTGGATATGAATATAAATAATTGCTGAAACTGTTACTTAGTTACTGTTTGCAGATCAATGCATAAATGGGATATATCAGGCATAAAGTCAGTCTGAGGAAATGTTAACCTTGTTCTGGTGCAGGATTTTGACCTAAAAATTCAAAAAATTCTCCTCCTGCCCACCTCAGGCCTGTAAATCATTATATCTTAAGTGCTATTTTGTTTCAAAAATTTCCACCACCTTTACAGGCAATGTTCCAGAAGTCATTATTTATTTTCTTCTAAAAGAAATCCTCTTATCCCCCCGCTTTTGACTTTTGTCCTTGCCTTTACATTCATCACTGCTGCTTATGAATTATCTTCTGATTGGATCATCTTCTCTTGAAGTTTCATGTCCTTCCTAAAGTATGACAGCCAGAATTTGCCACAATATTTCATTTGTGGCCTAGCCATTATTTTATGGTGAATCAGCATAACCTCCATACTTTTGTATTCATTGCGCTAATTATGAAGACTAGGTTCATAAGTATGTTACAATAAACACTTATGTTTTGCAAAACATGCCTGCAACATCTCCTGTGATTTATACACAACTGCACCCAGATCACCCAGTTCCTGTACACTCTCTAGAACTCTGAATTCTCTATATTGAATCTTTGAAATTTTGTGATGTGATTAAAACTGCAATTGACTCACTATTAATTTTCTGTTTAATATAGCCCAGCATAATATTTAGACATTAGAAATGGAAAGTTAAAGTTCTCATGACCTTTTGATCTAATTAAGACACTGAGAACTTTTAACTTTATTTGTGTTTCTTTTTAGAGTCTGACTAATGATTGCTTTCTTTAATCTTTAATTGTTAGTGTAACTGGTATGTTAATTAGTTTATTAATTAATAGAAATAATCATGACTGACTACCTTGTAAGCTTAATATAGAACATGCCAGTTGCATTAAGTAAACAGAAGTTAGTACATATATCTGTATCTTGATAGATTATTACAAGTTTAGGTATGACAGGAAACTTATTAATTGTCTTGTTGAGTTTATTGAATCACAGAACAATACTAGTTTTGCCCTTTTGAAAGAACTATCTAGTTAGTCCTATTTTCTTGCATTCCCTCTCAGTTTCTATTATTCCCCCTTTAGATTTTAATCCAATTAAACTTGAAAACTGTTACTGAATCCATTTCACCCACCTTCAGTCAGTGCATTTTAGATTGTATCTATCCGTTACACAAGCTACTTCTCCTCGTTTCACTCTTTGTTTTACATCTGACTACAATATGTGCAAGCTGGTCATCACTGCTTTTGCCACTGGGGATAATTTCTGCTTATTTATCAAGAGTTATTTTGATTTTTAGAAACTGACTTAAATATGTCCTTAAACTACCCTGTTTTAACAGAGGCCAACCTCTTGTTTTTCCAGTCTCCTTTGCAAAATTTCAAATATGATGCCCAGTAAAATGTAATCAAAATTCTAAAGCCATTTATGAAAGTAAATCAGTAAACCCACTGGTTCTGTATGCTTTATTTAATGTTATTTCAATTTGTTTTATCATGGAAAGTGGCGCATACAGCCTTGATGTCTCAATTGCTGAATATACCTTCAAATTACATAATTTAGTTCTTGCTACACTTCATTGCTCTTTTTACCAAAATGTATCTCTCCTCACTTTGATGTTAAATTACATTTGTGGTGTGTCAAGCCCATACTAGTTGGTTAAATGTACATTTGAGCTTGTTGATAAAGTTTTCAGGGACCTTCAAAAGTAGCCATGTAAAGTTTATAGACTGAAAAAGCAGCAGCATATAACATTCAGCATAGTTGTGTTTAAGTAGATACTAGAGTAAAAAAACAAGTGGATGAGATACTCTTAAACTGACAACAAATCAACAAAATGAGAACTTGGGGGAAAAAACCTAGAAATGTTCAATTTCATATTTCCCATACCCTTTCTATGCAACGGCCATCAATGAAACAGAATTAAACTTCATTTTAGGTAAATTTAGAGTACCGGGTTTAAAGTATTTTGGTGAAATTGAGACAGTGCTTTAGATAATAATTAGTTTTGAACGCCAATACAGAGAGAGTCTCTGTCCTTTGAAATATGCAGCTAGAAACAGTTTTGAGAAGAGCTGTGAGGTTATTCCCTTTATGTAAAAGACTGAGGCGGATAGAGAAATTAAAAAGATATAGCTGGAATGGGGTTGAAAGGATGTATAATGTGCATCCAACTTGTGTTGAATACTGCATACTAAATATTTTGCAGTGATATTGCACTATAAAACTACCAGTTTTCCTAAATTAACTTAATATTGGAGATCTTGGGAATGTGTTATGTTTTAATTTTGGTTTCTGCTCATGCCCATTAACAGTTGAAAGTTTTCTCAATCCTGTTAGCCTATGGACCAAACTCATGTCTATTTACAAAAATTATTCCCACAGAATCCTCTTATTAAGACACCTTTTATAAATAACAGCATGTAGATACCTATGCAGCTACAAAAATGTTTAAATAGATTACGAATAGACAAGTTTTATAATGTATGTGACTCATTACCAAAATAGTTTATTATTGGAAATAAGGCTATGTTAGAGTAATTGGTAATTTCTTTGGAATATGCCTGCATGTTGCAGATGTATTAACTCAAAAGAATGCGTCAGGTTGTGGCCTTAAGCTTAATACAGATAAAAATTAATTAAATTGAAATGTCATGAAGCTTAAGAATTGAAATTATTCTCCAGCATATATTTTGTTTGTAAAAGATTTATCATGAAATATTGTCAACCAACAACAATATTTGAAATGCAGTGGTTGATACTTTCTGACGGTTAGATATTGACTCATATTGCACAGGTACAAACCCTTTGGTCCATACTGACTATGCTGACCATACTAAAGCTATTTATTGGTACTTGGTCTGTAGCCTTCTGTGCTTTGGTGGTCCAAGTGTTCATTTAGATACTTACTATTGTGAGAATTTCTGCCTCTTCTTAGGCAGTGCATCCCAAACTCCAACTCTGGGTTGAAAAATATCTTCCTTGTATCCCACCTAATCCTCTTAATCCTTTATGTTAAATCTCTGGTTATGTACAGTATTTTGTTCCTGTAAATGATGCTCATAGTTTTTTACTCCCCTATATTGGGTTTCCACTTGGCCGCCCCTACTCCAAAAGAAACAAATATAAATAGTTATTTTATATATAAGTTGGAATTTAACAATTTTTGCATCAAGTAAGTTTTGCAGGTCAAATGTTTTAGTTGAAATTTATCCTAGAGACTGAATTGTTGGTATAACTATTGAATGTAATTCTAAACAGAGAAGTGTTGAAGGTGCTTTTTAATTTAAGTCCTTTTCTGTAATGCAAGGAAACACTGTTAAGTTTCTTAATTTATATTCCTAGGGATATCGACAGAAAGATTCATACATAGCCAGTCAAGGACCTCTTCAGCATACAATAGAAGATTTCTGGAGAATGATTTGGGAATGGAAGTCGTGTTCCATTGTTATGTTAACAGAATTAGAAGAAAGAGGCCAGGTATATCCTCATGAATGTGTTTCTTATGTTTCTTAAGTGGTATTTTTGGATTTTTCCAGAACAACATAGTGATCCTCACCCCTCATCTGACCCTATCAAAAACATCCCCCTCTGTTCAACTGTACAAGCCTTTGTCTCCTTTTCAGTTCCGTCAAGGGTCTCTAACCCGAAAAGTGGACTCATTCTTTTCCACATACCTGCTGAATATTTTCAATATTTTTGTTTTTGTTTTAGCAGTCTTCAAATCAAATAGAGGACTTGTTATTTGAATACTTATGTTTGTTTTTAGGTTTACCTGCTCCCTCATTCACTATGAATAAGTGTATGGTAAATTGTGATGTTTTGTGACACTTCATTTGCTGACATTCAGAATATTGTATAAGCAGTTGTTCTTGCCCTTGAGTGGTCTGATGTTCAATAGCAAGGGTCGAGTCTCGTCCACTACTCTGGTATACTACATGGATTTCCAAATAGGAAGCAAAAATTCTAAATGAGACCAATAGTAACAGAACCCCTGGTGTGATGGCTGGACCCACATGGAAATCCATCAGAGTTGGTCATTCTGTGGACAGAGGCCAAGAAGCTAGGTTAAATGGATCACATCTTTTTACATTACAGGAGAAATGTGCACAGTATTGGCCATCAGAAGGAACTGTATCTTATGGCGATATTACAACTGAAATAAAAAAGGAAGAAGAAAGTGAAAGTTACACAGTGCGTGATTTACTGGTGACTAACACACGGGTAAGCTTTAATGTCATTTTATGCCACCATATCCAGAACATATTTATAATAAAATTAGAGCAGAATTGTGTTTGGAAAGAGAAAGAAATTGGGATAAAGGCCCTTGGCTTCTAATTGGTTATGGCATTATTTTATTCTATTGCTTCTTACAGAATGTCTCTTGAAAATATATTGAAGTCTACTACTTTATTGTTTAATTCTATTCCTTGAAAACAAATTTCAGTTCTTTCTTTCTTTTTCTTTTTCAATCTTTTTATTAGTTTCATAAAGATAGAAACATGGCATGGTAGCAGTACAAAGTTTTTGGGAATACGTTGTTATAATTAACATGAGTGATTATAAAGCCAAATAGTACTTAAATGATAAAACTCCCAATCATATAGGATACCAATGAATGATATAAAACAAAGAAAAATATCTAAACAAAAATCATGAAAAAGGAAAAAAATATATAATAACCCCCCCCCCCAAAAAAAAACTAATCTAAACAGGATTAATCAACTAAACTAAAAAAAAAGACCTGGGCTGCTTTAACATAGTAAAAAATGGGGGGAAAGAAAACCGTAGTGTCGACGACTCCGTTCCTCTCAACCAACATTACAGAGAAGTAAAATACATTTGGAAATGGTCAAATTACTTCATATGAAAATGCTGAATAAATGGCCTCCAAGTCTTTTCGAATTTAATGGAAGGGTCATAAACAACACTTATAATTTTTTCCAAATTTAAACACAGCATAGTTTGTGAAAACCAATGAAATATGGTAGGAGGATTAATCTCTTTCCAATTCAGCAAAATGGATCTTCTAGCCATTAAGGTAAGAAATGCAATCATCCGACGAGCTGAAGAGGTTAAGTGATTTGATTCTATCATGCTTCAGTTCTTGCTTCCATATTATGGGTTTATTTGCTTGTCCTGAAACTGCTTACAATGATTTTGTTTTATATATTTTTTTATTGGAGGAAAAATAGATTGAGAATTCTCTATTGCTCTCTGTATCTAATATTACATTTTCCACTTGACTTTATGCTCCTCTTCATCCCTTCTTTAGTTGATTTCTCATTTATTAAATTTCATTGGCAGAGGAGTGCATTGTTAGTTCTTTTGATCACTGAAGTTCAGAATGTTCTGTTCTGTTTTGTAATTTGCTGCCTATTCTAGACCGGCATGAACAACTGTAAATGACAGCATAACAAGATGTCTCTACATATGAAATCTGGACTGTAAAGGAATGCTTTATTTTTGTATTCCATTATTTTTGTCTGTTCATTCATAAAGATGTTTCTATATAAGAAACTGAATGTTTGGTAGCTTTTGAATCGTAAAGAATCATAAAGTAACCCAGTATGCAAACAGGCCCTTCAGTTCATTAAGATTGTACCAGCCACCACTATCCTATTTACTGTGATCCTGTTTTATGTCTCCATATTCCCCCTAACCCCTAGATTTTACCACACATAGAGTCACTTTACAGTAGCAAATTAACCTACTGTTCTGCATGTCTTTGGGATGTGGAACTCTTAAGGACATGCATTCAGAGGGTAGTATTGAACCTGGGCCACTGGAGCTGTGAGCAGCTGCTCTATTAGTTATGCCACTGTGCCATTTGGTTTTGGGACGGTTTACCCAGCAAAGAATTTTTTTTCCCCGCAAGGAAAACAAAGTTCGTCAGATCAGACAGTTTCATTTTCATGGTTGGCCTGAGGTGGGTATTCCTGCTGATGGAAAGGGAATGATCAACCTGATTGCAGCAGTGCAGAAACAGCAACAGCAGTCAGGAAACCATCCAATCACCGTGCATTGCAGGTAAGCCATAAGCAACTTACAAGTATGCTTTAGATCCAATCTTTCATTTAAAGATTTTACAGCTATGTTGAGAATTCAAAGTGCATTCCTGGGTATGAAGGCACAATTTGAGATATGTAAATTTGCAATTTAAAATTGTCACTGCATGTAACTAAATGATAGTGTTTCTAATTTCTGACGTCTTGGATATTAGGGAAGGAGAGAAATGGTGGTTGTGGAAGAGAAATAACTGTTTCCTTCCATCCAGCTACCATGAAGGAACAGCAACATGATTCCATGTCAGAGTAGTGTGTGAGCCTGAGAGAAACATGTAGGTGCTAGTGTACTCATGTGCCTGAAGTCCTTGCCTACTTGGTGATACAAGTTACAGATATAGAATCTGCTGTTAGAATTGCCTAGTCATGCATATCTAGGATATTTTGACTGAAACCTCCTGTGCCAGTGGTGAAGCCATTGTTTAGGTTGTTGAATTTAAGCTTATTGCTTTGATGGTATGCTGTTGCGTTTCGATAGTTGGAACTGCACTCATCCAGGCAAGTGGAGACCCTTTCTCCTATGGTCTACAATCCTCTGCTATCAGATTGCTTCTTCTCCAGGCTTTGACCTTTCCCGCCCACCTGGCTTCACCTATGATGTTGCAGCTGGCCTCTCCCCTGGAACACACAAACTGTGAAGAGTAGTATACCATGGGAACACTTAGAATTGACCATTTTGGCAGGGAAAAAAAGAGAAGCCTATTTTCTAAATGGTAAGATGCTGCAGAGGGTTCTGGTTATCTAAGTGCATGTTCACAAAAGACTACAATACATATATAGTATAATTAAGTAAGTGAACAAGTTATTTATTGTAGGGGAGACCGAATACAAAGTGGAGGGTTTATAATTTAATTATATAGGGCACTAATTTATTGTGTTATGGTGCTCTTCTTCTAAAGGAAAGACATTAATGTGTTGGAAGCAGTTGAGAAGGTTACTAGATTAACACTAGGGATGGATAGATTGACCTATGAGAGAAGGTGTTGAACTGGCTCGGCTTGTGTCCAGGATGGACAGCTTGGTATAATAAAATCAGTCCAAGTGAATCTTGGGAGGCTGTGGGGAATCCAGAACTAGAGGTCACTGTTGAAACTTTTGAAAAGTAACGGGGTCGTCCAGCGAAGGCAGAGGTGATGGATTTTGCTTTTCCTTTCTGAGGGATGTAAATCTTTGTAATTCATCCTTGAAGGGTGGTGGAAGAAGAAGGTTTGAATACATTTTAAAGCCAAAGAAGGTAGCTTCTTGATATTTAAGGAGATGAAAATTTGCCATTGGGAATGCAGAGTTGAGGTTACAGTCAGAATAGCTATCACCTTATTAAATAGCATAGCAGGTCTGAGGAGATGAGTGGGCTATTAGTGTTATAAATGAGGTGAGTGAAGGAAGATGCTTAGAGTCATACTTGCTTTTCAGCTTTGTGTGTGTGCTTTTGTGAATTCCATTGTGTTTCTTTGTTTTGTGAGTGCCTACAAGAAGGTGAGTCTCAAGGTCTGTATGGTATACATACTTCGATAATAAATTTGAATTTTGAACCTTTCTTTTATTAAATGCAATCGTGAGCAATAGCCAAATCAGAAATTCTGATCAAGTTAACTAGTTCCCAAGAGGACTCTGATAGGCCAATCAGATGGTTCACTGCTGCTCAGCGACAGAACACAAAAAAAATCATATGTACAATTAAGAAATATTAAAAAATAGTAGAAATACTGGAGACATGATGATCATGATGAAGTCTGCTGGAGAGAGACATTTATACACACGTTGTCCTCCATAATTCAGAGATTGAAGGATGAGGTTGCAGGGTGACAAATCGTGGCAGGAGCACTTGGAACCAAAAACTCATCCCTACCGGGAGAAAACAGCACCTGTTCTTTCCGCACTGTTCTCCAGCAGCTTAAGGATTAAGTTCAGCCAGAACATAGCTCACAAGTGCTCTTAAAAGTCAGGTATTAACCCTACCTACCAACAACCAAGCATTGCCATCCTGGTCCCCTTCATGCTAGCTTATGAAGAAGCATGTGTCTTCCCTCCCAGATAGGTGTTTGTGCACTCGACTCTTGAAGGCTTGGACCCCATCGTTGCAGATATTTCCAACCACAGCATCTGGAAGACTGTTCCAAATTCTGATAGCACAGTGAACGAAGCTTCTATCCAGTGTGCATCAGGCATAGAAACAGCATGAGCAGGCATAGATAAACTTGATCGTGTGGTGCGTCGTCTCTCATAAGCTGAAGGCAGCATAGTGCGAAGGTCTGCAGGGCTATGACTGGTGTGCATTTTGTATAGCACAGTAGCTGCAGCAGCCTGTTGTCTGTGGTGTAAGCTACTGATGGCTAGCTTCTCACGAGCTGTGGCTTCATCTACACCTATAATCCTGAGAGCCTTTCTTTGATGAAATCAAGTTGGCTGAGGACACTCTGTGAGGCATTCATCCATGATAAGCAGGCATACTCCATAATACTTTGTACCTGGGCTTTGTAAACCGTGATTCTGCCCTCTGTCTAGTTTGGATGCTACTTTCCGTAGAGCTCCAAACCTTTGTCCAGCCTGGTTTGAAATAGTGGAAAGGTGTTTATCCCACACCAACTTGCTGTCAATATTAACACTGAGGATCACTAGCTCCTTCTTTAAATCCATCTTGCAGTTCCCAAAATACAGGTCGGGGTTAGATGGATTCCTCTTCCTAGACGTCACCATCGCCTTGCACTTAGTAGACTCAAAGGTGACATTCCAGTCGTCTGCTCAGGCTTTCATCCTGTCAAGATCCCTATTCATGTCTGCTGCCACTGTATTACTCTCTCCTGCTCTAATTGGTGCAAATAGTGTGGAGATCACCGTACAGGTATAGCTCGTTACTGCATGCATCAACCAAGTCGTCAATAAAGATGGAAAACAGAAGTGGCCCAAGTATTGAACCCTGTGGTACAGATGCATTGATGAAGCCTGACCAGAGATAACAACTTTCATGGTCTGTCCATGAAGGTAGCTCTGCAGCCATCTAAGCAGCTTTCCAGATATTCCTTTGGATCTCAGCTTAACACAGAGTCCATTATGCTAGACCTTGTCAAATGCTTTTTTGATATCCAGGGCTATGACACACACTTCTCCACCTTCGTCTAAGAAGGTGTTCCACGTTTGAGATAAGGTGGTGAGGAGATCAGCTGTACTGTGATCAGGTTGAAATCAATACTGCCTATTTGAAATTAAGTTGTTATGGAGTAGGTGGTTCTGAACTTGTTTGTGGACTGCTGCTTCCATTACCTTGCTGATGACGCTGAGTAAGGATATGGGGCGGTAATTTGTAGGATCAGGTCTGGAATCCCGCTTGTGTACTGGTGTTACTGATGCTATTTTCCATTGTCCTTGGAATACACCACTCGAGAAGCATAGCTGGAAGAGGCAGCAGAAAGGACTTGCAAGTTCTGCTCTGCTTTCCTTTAAGACCCTAGATGGAATCTGGTCAGGGCCAGATGCTTTATCAGGCTGAAGCTGTTGCATAATTTTCCTGATGTCTTTAGGTTTGAAGATGATTTTGTTCAGCGAGATGGTAGTAAGCTGCTTGACATCTGGTGGCTGGTCATTAGCATTTGTGAGCTGACATTTATCTGCAAAAGTCCGACAGAAAACATTGGCCTTATCCTTTGCTGTTGTATGTACAGACCCATTGTGCTCAATGACAGGGATGTCAGAGTGGCCTGTTCTTCCAGAGAGGGAGTTCACTTTGCAGCCTTTAACCATTTCATAAACTAAATCATCTGGAATTTCTCAAGTTATATAAAGGATAAGACACAGTTAATCAGGAAAACACAAGAAGTGAAAAAAGAAAGGAGAGGCAGAAACATATGCACCCACAAAAAGACAACCGCAAGTCACAAATAACATCATTTTAAATCATACATCAATAATTTCTGATACATTGGTGATAAAAGGTAATTAACAGTAAACTGCGTGCTTGTGGAATTGCACAAATAAAAATGAAGTTAGGAGATTGAGCAAGGATCAAATTGAATCAGACAGGCACCTCCCATTTTAAACCAGTATATTTATTTTTAATTCATGCTTCGTATTCTTACAGTGCTGGAGCTGGAAGGACAGGAACTTTCTGTGCCCTGAGTACTGTTTTGGAAAGGGTGAAGGCTGAGGGTATCTTGGATGTATTTCAGACAGTAAAGAGTCTACGGCTACAGAGACCACATATGGTCCAGACACTGGTAAGCGTTGTTTACTAAACAACAATGGTAGTATGATCCACTCAGAAACTTAAGATAGTCCCTACTGCTTATTCAATTGAATATCCCTCCATTCTCTGCATATTTATGTGTCTGTCTAAGAGCCTATTCATCACCTTAATCATATTTACCTTCATTACTACTCCTGACAGTGCATTCCAGACACCCTCTGCTCTCTGTGTAAAACAAAATTATTCTTACACTTCTCCTTTGAGATTACACCCTCTCACCTTAAGAACATGCCCTTTAGTATTACATGTTTCAACTCTGCGGAGAATGATACCAGCTGTCTGTGACCCTCATGATCTTATAAATTTCTATCAGGCCTCTCCTCAACCTCTGCCGCTTAGAAAACAACCCTGATTGTTCAGCCTCTCATCATAGCGTGTGCCCTCTATTTCAAGTAACTAGCTTGTAAATTATTTCTGCACTTTCTTCAAAGCCTCGATATCCTTCCAATAATGGGGTGACCAAAATTGAACACAGTTGCCCAGATGAGGCCTAAACAGAGTTTAATAAAGTTGCAACATAACATCTTGACTCTTGAACTCAGTGCCTCAACTAATAATAGCAAATATGCCATATACCTTCACTACTCCATCAGGTAGTGCAGCCATTTTCAGAGAGCTATGGGCTTGGCTCCCAAGATCCTTCTGTACGTCAGTGCTTTTAAGGGTCCTGCCATTAACTCTGTATTTTCCCTTTATATGTGATCTCCCAAATTGCAACACCTCACACTTGGCTGGGTTAAGGCTATCTGCCATTTCCCTACCGATATCTGCAACTGAGCTATATCTCATTGTATTCTTTGGCAGTCTTCGACACTATTCACGTTGCCACCAGGTGAGCTTACTGACTTACCAATCCACATTTTCATCCCAGTAATTTACATTTATCACAAGCAGCAGAAGTCCCTGCAAAGCATCACTATTCACAAACGTCTGGCCAGAATAAGTCCCACTGACCATTATCCTCTGTTGTCTTCCATGTGCAAGCCAATTCCGAATTCAGATGGCCAAGTCACCATGGAACCCATGCATTTAAATCTTTTGGATGTGCCTAGCATGTGGGACTTCGTCAAATGCCTTACTAAAATCCACGTAGGCAACATCTACAGCTCTCATTTCATGTATCACCTTTGTCACCTTCTCAAAAAAACTCCAAGTTAGTCAGGTATTTCTTGCCTTCCACAAAGCCATACTGACTAGTAAACATGAGATTCTTCAGATGCTGGAAATCCAGAATAACACACAAAATGTTGGGAGGATCTCAGCAGGTCAAGCAGCATCTATATAGAGGAATAAAGATTTGGTGTTCATTATCCATGGTTCTCCAAATGCTCATAAATCCTATCCATGCAAATGCTATCCAGCTGCTTCCCTGCCACTGCTGTGAGACTCACCTGTCTATAGTTTCCAGAATTATTCATATTTCCCTTCTTAAGTAATGGAACCACATTAACTTCTTGCCAGTCCTTCAGGATCTTACTTCTAGCTGGAGACGACACAAGGATTTTGGTGAAAACCTTTGGAACCTTGTTTCTTATCTCAGTCATTACCAGGGGTATTACCCGTCACACCATGGCAACATATCCAATGTATGTTATTCAGGAGACCCAGCACTGTCTCTTGCTTAAAATCTCAAACTGCCCTAGCATGCTTCACACAGATCTCACTGTCCTTCACATCCTCCTTTGTAAATACCAACTCACTCATTTATGACCCCACCCACCTCCACTGCCTCAAATCACATGTTCTCTCTCTTATCCTTGTTGTCCTTCCCTTTTCCTCATTATCTTTTTGCTCTTAATGTAGATGTAGAATACCTTGGGGTTCTCTTTAATCCTTGTCAAGGACCTTTCTTGCCTCCTCCTGGTTCTCCTTATTCTCTTCTTGAATTCACAAGAACAGAAACTATCCAAATTAATTAGTTTTAATTAGGTCAGAAGCATTTGATGGTTTAGAAACAACACAATCTTAGAACTTTTTTCTGTTAGTACTCTCAGAAACTTTGTATTTATTAACAAGAAAAAAAGCACTTGCCTATAAGCAAAATGTACTTTTTGCCCCCAATGTTGAATGATACAGCAAATATTTTTTGTGAACTTTAAGACCTTAGTTATAGTGGACAAGTGTTTCTATCTGCAAGTCAAACCAAATGGGTAAAGTCCTGTTATTCTTTTAAATGCTATGTTGCTCCTTTTGGTATCTTGTAGCTATTACATTTACAGTGGTACTAAAGGCTTTTAATAGATTAAGAGATCTGTTACTTGTTACAATAAAATATGTTTAAACACATTGTACATCACAAAGTCCAGTAATAAATGTTGTTTGAGTAATGGAGCTGTCATTCTTCTACCCACAGTGGAGTCCACAAATAGCATCCAGATGATTGATGTTTTTTTCTTGGTTATGGTTGTTAAGATAATGTTTGTCATAATGTCTTGCAATCTCCCAGTTCTTTAATAATGCTATTAAATGTTTTCTGTTCAGCTGAAATACTAGATCAGGACCTTCAGTTTAATGTCTAAGCAATGAACCAAATCTTTGACAGTTACATCAAAAACAATATGTAGATAGCCCGACTAGAGAAATGAAGCAGGCCAGGTAATTGAAGTGTCAGTGGGAGCAGCACTGTAGGACGTCACCATAATGCTATTAATTTAAAGTAGTTATTGAAAAAGATAGGGTTGGTCCATCAGTTAAAAGTTCTACATTGAAGCAAGGCAAATTTTGAAGGCATTAGACAGGGCAAATGTTGACTCACAGAGGCCGCAGGTAAAAGGGGTAACTGGCAAATAGTAAGCTTTTAATTCTGAGTTACAGAATGTTCAGAGACAGCACCCTGAGAACCCTGCTTGACAAAGAACTTTGAGGCTCTGCTGAAGGAAAAGGAGGCATATTACAGGTATATGCAGCTGGGTTCAAGCGACTCCCTTGAGGAGGATAAGAGATTTAAAAGTTCACTTAATGTGGGAAATAAGGACGACAAAAAGAGGTTCTGGCAGATGAGGTAAAAGAGAACCCTTGGGGATCCTACAAGTGTGTTGCAAGCAAAAAAAAATTAATTAGAGAGAGTATAACATCTCCCTTCAAAGTAGTTATCTATGTGTGGAGCCATAATGATCGGTGAGATTTTAAATAAATATTTCCCACCTGTATTTACTGTGGAGAAGGTCATGCAAGTTAATGAATTAGCACCTTAAAACTATGCTCCCCCGTGTTAGCCATTTCAATCCTGGGAAAAAGCCATCAATGCCCTTCATAGTCTTATATACCTCTATCAGGTCACTTCTCATCCTCCTTCGCTCCAAGGAGAAAAGTTCACTCAGCCTGTTCTCATAAGGCATGCTGTCCATTTCAGGCAACATCCTTGTAAATATCCTCTGCACTCTCTCTACAGTATCGACATCGTTCCTGTAGTGAGGTGACCAGAACTGAATACAGTACTCAAAGTGGGATCTAACTAAGGTCTTGTATAGTTGTAACATTACCTCATGGCTCTTGAACTCAGTCCCATGGCTGATGAAGGCCCACACACCATACGCCTTCTTAACAACATTGTCAACCTGTGCTGCAGCTTTGAGTGTCCTGTGGACGTAGACCCCAAGATCTAGCTGATTCCCCACACTGCCAAGAGTCTTACCATTAATATCATATTCTGTTCCGAAATGAACCACTTCACACTTGTCTGGGTTTACTTCAAGAAAGGCTGCAAGGAAGAGCCAGGAACCTACAGACCAATGAGTCTAACATCAGTGGTGGAGAGATTACTGGAAGGGATTCTGGGGACAGAATCCACCAGCATTGGAAAGGCAAGGACAAATAGGGGATAGTCAACATGGGTTTGAGTGTGGAAAATCATGACTCCTAAATTGATTGAGTTTTTTGAAAAGTTGACCAAGAGAATTGATGAGACATGGTCTACAGATACTTTAACAAGGCCCTTGACAAGGATAGGCTGCTTTGAAAGGTTAAGTCATATACAATCTAAGGTAAGCTAGCCAACTGGGGTTTTGAGGAAGGATAAATCACCAGGACTGTATAAGATCTGTCTCAGAATATTATGTGAAATTAGTGAAGTGATTGTTGAGACCAGACAGAGATTTTTGTATCATTATTAGACATAGGCAAGGTACCAGACGGCGGGAGCATATAAAAGGAGCCACAGGAGTTAGCCAAATATCTGAAGGCCATGAGCCATATGTTAGTGGAAGTGAAATTGCCATTTTGGGAGAAATCATGTCTTGCAATCTTGATTTAGACTTCTTAAGGAGGTAACAAAGGAGATTGTTAAAGACAGGGCAGTTGATGTCTGTATGAACTTTAGTAAAGCATTTGACAAGGCTGATCTAGAAGGTTAGGGACATTGGATCCAAGGCAAGCTGGCTAATTGAATCCAAAATTGGCTTGGTTTAGGAGACAGAGGGTAGTGATGAAAGGATGTTTTTCTGATTGGACGTTTGTGATTAGTGGTGGGTCACTAATTTGTAAGTAAATTTTACTTTTATAGAGTAGTTATAAACAAGAATATGCTGCCGGGGAGATGTTGGAATCAGATACCATTACAATGTTTGAGGGCATTTAGGCAGACATTTAAATAGGCAAGGTGGAGGCAGTGTCCTAATGTAGCTAAATGGGATTAATCTAGATGGACAAAGAGATCATGTGGTGGACCAAAGAGCCTGTTTCTGTGCTATACAACTTTATAACTCTGCCTGCTATTCAGGAGTTTGCATGTTAATACACCAGGCATTATCATCTACATCAACTCAAGGAAATAAGGAATCCTGCCAGTTTTTCAGTTTAGGATAAAACATTTTGTTGGGATTAACCAACTTGTTTTTCTTCCTCTTGTCCCAAGCCAATCAACTGTCCAGCTCTTGGCTCCATCCCTCCCCCTCTTGTCTTCTCCTATCACTTTGGATCTCCCCCTCCCCCTCCCACTTTCAAATCTCTTACTAGCTCTTCTTTCAGTTAGTCCTGATGAAGGTTCTCAGCCCGAAACCTCGACTGTACCTCTTCCTAGAGATGCTGCCTGGCCTGCTGTGTTCACCAGCAACTTTTGTGTGTGTTGTTCAGAATTGTGTCCTAGTTTTGACTGAAAGTTTATTCAGCCTTTGTCATTTGTAGTTGTATGCAAAATCAGGCCCTGTGTCCCTGATTGCTCTAAGCCTTCATTAAAAAAATTCTAATCCTCCAGCTGTCCGTTTCAATAGGTACATTTAATGTCAGAGAAATGTATGCAGTATACATCCTGAAATTCTTTTTCTTCGCAAACATCCACAAAAACAGTGCCCCAAAGAATGAATGACAGAACCCCAAAGCCACCCCCACAGTTCTCCCCTCCCAAGCACAAGCAGCTGCAAGGCAACACCCTCCCCCCAGCAAAGATGCATCAGCACCCTCCACCGTGCAGCAAAGTATCAGTAAAGACACAGACTTGCAGTACCCCAAAGACTACTCGTTGATCCAGTAATTTGACATACCACAGGCTCTCTCTCTCTCTCTCCCCCCCCAATAAGGGAAGAAGAGTTGTCCCTGTTTCACAGCAAGAGGGGAGACATAACAAACAATTCCAGATTTATGATGTTAAAAGTCTGTTGCAATGCTTTTTCCGAGCTCTGCGCCCAGAGAGTTGGCCCCAGAAAGTCTCAGGTCTCTGGACACACAGCCCAAAGCAGCCTGCTGCTCCTGATGTTCTATGTTCTCCCGCGACGCCTCACCCTGAAGAAGCGCTGGGCTTCCAGGCTGCGTCGTTGGGATATCAGAAAGTGTCTGGTTGTGAGGCCCTGAGAGCTGGTTCCATTTCCACAAAGAACCAAAGTCAGAGTGTGCTCCAGGTCAGAATCTTCAAAAGAACCTTGAAAAGGAAAAAAGAGGGATATAAAGATGGAAATAGAGCTGTTTCTGAAGATGCAAGCAAAGGAGTCGCCGTTTAGCGCCATCATCACTCCGCTCCACCTCTCTAAATTTGCTGCAGCACAAATTTAGTAAAACATTTTTCACTATTGGATGATATATTTAGTAAATGTTGGGAGCTGGCATGACATTGATTGTTATTTTAGTATTCTTTTACTTGAAATTTATGGTTCAAAATATATATGTTTTAAACTAACGTTTTTGATAATATCAATGAACTACAACAAATAAATTATTATTTCCTTCTGCAGGAACAGTATGAATTCTGCTACAAGGTTGTGCAAGAATATATTGATGCATTTTCGGATTATGCTAACTTCAAATGAAAAATGGCCTTCATAATATTTTGTAATATTCTATTTGTTAATATACTGAAACTCGTGTACATATCTTAAGGGTTTTAGAGGTTGGTACCATAAAGCTTTCATATTAGCTTGAGATTTTTTATGTCGCAGATGGTTAGCATATTAGTCTCAGTTAAGCAATTTTATTGAGTAATGTGGCCTGATGTTTGGATTAATGTTGATGAGATTTATTTAGTAGCTGCTTCAAAGGGTATTCATTTGAATTCAAAGGAGGAAGGACATGATTTTTTTTTTAAAAAGCCATCACTACAATATCTGTGGTGTTGCTCAGTTGCTGTCCTCAGATCGGATGTATTGTTGCCAGTGCTTTCTGTTATCTCACCTATGATAAGTAATCAAGTTTGAAATACCCTTCTGTCATTAACCGATCAGTGCCATTTAGATGTCATACCCTTTACTTGGACCATTCTCCTTCTCAGGCATTTAGCAACTTTGTAATTGTACACTTTATATTTTCAATCTCATACCATTTTATTTATCTGATTTGAGGTGGAAACAGTACTTTATTGAGTTATGTAGATAGCCAAAGCGACTTCAGAAACGCTTAATGTGCTACTATATTGTAGAGATGCTGACCTGTAAAGGGAATACAATAAGAAAATACTGCTTTTAAAAAAAGCTTTTTTTTGGTGTGGAGCCTACATTGGCTGAACTGAAAAGTACTGGATATCCTACCTGCATTATTTTTCCACATATCCCAAAATCTGTGTAATGTCCAGGTTTAATTATAAGTAACTTTGGTCTTGTAAAATGAACACATCTCTCTAACTGTTTTTGCATTAAAATACATGGGACTTGTTATAAAGTTCTGTACGAATTTAAAAAAAAGTGAGCTTTGGGAAATAAATTTGGAAATAAATTCTAGGACAATATAAAAGAATATTCTTTAGCCAAAGCCACTATGTACTGTACATATGAGCTGTAACTTGAAGGGTATTGGATTGTTTGTTATATATGTTTTTAAAATCTACTTGTTTGAGCTTTTGTCTTAATAAGTGGAAAAGTAACTGAAATACTCTGTTGGATGTTTTAAAGATGTGAAAGATTTGTCTGGGATTACCATCATCCCTGAATCACTGCTGCCCCATTTCCTAATTTTATTCCCCAATTAACACTCACCTTTGTGCAAAAGGTGGGCAAAATTATATTAGTAACTTGCACAAGATGGGGGGTGGGGTGACAGAAAGAAGAGTTCAGTGATTCACATTATCGTATGTGTCAAATCTGGACCAAATATAATCAGATTATTGTTTCAAAAAATCTCAATTTAGTTTTAAAATTAATAATTGTTTTAAAAAGAATAGTTGTTAAATGTCTTTAGTTAGTCATTTGCTCCTAACAATTATATTTTTTCTTAAAATGTACAAATAACTGCAATTTCTTAACCTGTATTTATTTTTTTATGATGAGGAGAAAATTTGGTGGATTTTTTTAATTTTATCTTTTAGTAGTTTAGGAGCACTCATTGTTAGGTAATCTAAAGTTGAGTCATTGTTTGTGAAAATAACTTACATAATGACCTGTACAACATACAGTGCACAGTCCCATTAAGTTATTTGAAATTTTGATCATATCACATTTGGGAAAACATGGCACAGCTGTTTACCAGGTTCTCCAATAGTGCATTCAGTAGATAGACTATGGTAATTTACTATATATGTTATATGGATTTAATGTCAACTGCCTACCTTCAGTAATTCTGATATCACTGACCACACTAGTATAAATGGGTATTGTCTGAATCCCTGACTCTTGAAACTTTGGTATTTTGGGACAATGGCTAAACTACAGTTATAATCAGAATAAATGTGCTCATTAAAAAAAAGGTTCATTTGCTTCTCTTTTGTTTAGTTTGAATAAATTAATAGATATAAACTTTCTTTGAGAGTTTGAAGATTTTTGTCACCTCACTGCATAGGGTTGCAATGTAAAGAGCCTTCTATATTTCTCATATCTTCACAAATCTCACATTTGATTTATACCTGCTAACAATGACTGGTTTAAACAAAATATAAATTGAATACCTTCCTGTTCACAGATTCTATCACTGTATTTATAAATTAGTCAATGTTAGGGAAACATTTTCTCCCTTTCAGAAGTATTTTATGGAGCTCCTGAGTTGATGATCAACCAAATGAAGGCACCTATGTGTCAAGTTCAATAACTGGAACAATCAATAAAATAACAACACTACTGCAGTTTTGTAATTCATTGTAAATTTTCGGCTGAGAGGATCTGTATTGCTTGAATTTGATGGGAGGTTTGTGTTAGAGAAATTAATTTGCTAAGAATGTTTGATTAAAGTTGGTCACAAGTAAATTAGACATAGACTTTGAAGTAGAGAGATTTATTCACAGTGTCGAGGGGAGTGGAGCCGCTAATGGTGGGTTTCGAACTCCAAATAGTACAGGGAGCACAGATCCTTTTATACATTGATCGAAACGCAAAGGCTGTTCTTTCTTTTGTGATGAGCTACACCCAGAACAACAATCAAAAATGAAAAGTTTAGTCCTGTGAGCAACTTCATATTAACAGACAGTTTGTCTCATGTCCTTGAGGCTAATTCTTACAAGACAAGCAACTGCAAGTGTTTATTCTAAGACCTGCTAAAAATCAGGGCTATATCTCAGAAAATAACTGGTTTCCATACTCAGAAGCCAATATGAACTCTTTGTCTATCAAAATCTTTAACTCACAATCTTTTCCCTCCACAATGTCCTCCTTTTTCATTGCAAGATCAACTATATATATATATATATATATATATCAGAGTTAGTAAATGGGGCCTAGTAACCCAGCGGTGGGGTATCATTATTAAACATTCCTCTGTATTATACTCTGGGTCATAAGTATCAGCGTTAACTCGAGGGAGCATAGAAACGGCGATTCGTTAAATGGGTAGGTTGCACATCTGAATCAAGAAGTGAAAACACACACTATTACTATGCTGATAGTAATTCCATAACATACTATCATTCCCCACCAACCACCAAAGATGTTCCCAAAGAGCCCCCGACCCCCAGGAGGGTATAGTCATGGAATTCTTCTTCAATTTGCGTATCTGTTTTACACTTCTCTGGATATAGTTGGCCTAGTGGATTATGTTTTCAGATTCATCAGGAAGATAGGAACAACATTCCTGTCCTATAACATCACACACTCGTCCTTTCTCAGCTAAAATAAAGTCTAAGGCATCCTGTTTTGCAGGGCCACGGTTTGAGTGGTGACTACGTCAGCAATAAATAACTATTTATTTATCACAGATGAGTTCAGACGCTAAGGCAATGAAGCAAACAAGGCCATATATTGTTAGCCACTTAATTTCCCTTCAGTTTTCTTCCTTTTTCAGTACTCTTATCAGACTCCGGACGAGAAGGCTGATACAGTTTACACTTGGTTCTGTGCACCCATTTGGCCTTGCCTTGTACCTTAACTGCTGCTAGCAGCACTTTATAGGGTCCCTTCCACCTGCGGGGGGTGGGGGTGGCGGAGAGAGAGAGAGTCTTTTCCAGTGATTTAATATATACATAATTGCCTGGCTTAAACAAATGTTTATTTCCCTCCCCAGGCATGGGCACTTGTAAAAGGGGGTCTAGAACCCATGTGCATAGGTCTTCCCATCAATACTTCAAAAGGGATCAATCTGGTGATCCTGTTAACATGTTTTCTCAAGGTATACAGAACATTCAGCAGTGCCTCAGGTCATTTCAAGCCTGCCTCTAGGCATACTTTGGCCAGAGTGTCTTTCAGTATTCCAGTCATGCTTTCCACTAATCCCAATGATTATGCCACTCCCAGGAGAATCCCAGAGCTTGCCCCAATGCTTTAGTTAATTTCCCTGTAAAGTGTGTTCCTCTTTCACTATTAAACTTACAAGGAATTCCAAATCAGAATCAGGTTTATTATCAGCAGCATGTGTCGTGAAATTTGTTAACTTAGCAGCAGCAGCAGTTCAATGCAATATATAACATAGAAGAAAAAAATAAAATAATAAATCAATTACAGTATACATATATTGAATAGATTAAAATCGTGCAAAAATAGAAATAATATATATTTAAAAAGTGTTCAAGGGTTCAAAATCCATTTAGGAATTGGATGACAGAGGGGAAGAAGCTGTTCCTGAATCGCTGGGTGTGTGCCTTCAGGCTTCTGTACCTTCTACCTGATGTTAACAGTGAGAAAAGGGCATGCCCTGGGTGCTGAAGGTCCTTAATAATGGACACTGCCTTTCTGAGACACCGCTCCTTGAAGATGTCCTGGGTACTTTGTAGGCTAGTACCCAAGATAGAGCCAACTAAATTTACAACCCTTGCAGCTTCTTTCGGTCCTGTGCAGTAGCGCCCTCCCCCCCCCCCCCCACCACCACCATACCAGACAGTGATGCAACCTGTCAGAATGCTCTCCACGGTACACCTATAGAAGTTTTTGAGTGTATTTGTTGTCATACCAAATCTCTTCAAACTCCTAATGAAGTATAGCCACTGTCTTGCCGCCTTTATAACTACATCGATATGTTGGGACCAGGCTAGGTCCTCAGAGATCTTGATCTTGACACCCAGGAACTTAAAACTGCTCACTCTCTCCACTTCTGAACCCTCTGTGAGGATTGGAATGTGTTCCTTCATCTTACCCTTCCTGAAGTCCACAATCAACTCTTTCGTCTTACTGACATTGAGTGCCAGGTTGTTGCTGCGACACCAATTGCTCCTGTATGCCCTCTCATCACCATCTGAGATTCTACCAACAATGGTTGTATCATCAGCAAACTTGTAGATGGTATTTGAGCTATGCCTAGCCACACAGTCATGGGTATAGAGAGATAGAGCAGTGGGCTAAGCACACACCCTTGAGGTGCACCAGTGTTGATTGTCAGTGAGGAGGAACTGTTATCATCAATCCGCACAGATTGTGGTCTTCGAGTTAGGAAGACGAGGATTCAATTGCAGAGGAGGTACAGAGTCCAGGTTCTGTAACTTCTCAATCATGTTTGTGGGAATGATGGGGTTAAATGCTGAGCTATAGTCGATGAACAGAATCCTGACAGGTGTTTGTATTGTCCAGCTGGTCTAAAGCCGTGTGAAGAGCCATTGAGATTGCATCTGCCATTGACCTATTGTGGCAATAGGCAAATTACAATGGGTCCAGGTCCTTGCTGAGGCAGGAGTTCATTCTAGTCATAGCCAACCTCTCAAAGCATTTCATCACTGTAAATGTGAGTGCTACTGGATGATGGTTATTAAAGCAGCTCACATTATTCTTCTTAGGCACTGGTATAATTGTTGCCTTTTTGAAGCATAGAACATAGAAAACCTACAGCACCATACAGGCCCTTCAGCCCACAAAGTTGTGCAGAACATGTCCCTACCTTAGACATTACTGGGGTTCCCCATAGCCTTCTATTTTTCTAAGCTCCTTACACACAGCCCTCTAGTTTTCTAAGCAAGTGGGAACTTACGCCTGTAGCAGTGAGAGGTTGAAGATGTCCTTGAATACTTCCACCAGTTGGTTGGCACAGGTTTTCAGAGCTTTACCAGGTACTCCATCGGGACCATAACTGCACCAGTCCAATGAAATAATGCCCACACAACATACAGATGTCCTTGAAGATTTATTTTTATTTCTCTCTCTCTCTTTCTTCAGTAGACACCGTGAAAATGTGTGCGCCTCTTGGACCACATGCAGAATGAGGTTATTTTAGGGCCATGTGTCTTTCTCTGCTTCCGTATTGGTTCTGACCCATAATACCACAATCGTGCTTTTATCAAACTCTGGTCATGTGACCCGTTACAACTCTAGTCATGTGACCCGTTACACTCTGCATTAAATAAACCTTACATAAAACAATTCAAGGTGATAATCATGAATTTATGACAAAAACATACAAAATAAACATTTCAATGAAACATGTCCCTGAGACAGTTACAGGGACCTTCTGGCTTGCAAGGGTTCACCCTCTTTAAAGATGGCCTAACAATGGCCTCTGAGACGGAGATCACAGGGTCATCAGGTACAGCAAGGATCTTCACCGTTGTAGTTATATTCTGCCTTTCAAAGTGGGCATAGAAAGCATTGGGTTCATCTGGTGGTGAAGCATCGCTGCCATTCATGCTATTAGGTTTTGCTTTGTATGAAGTAATGTCCTGCAAACTCTGCCAGAGCTGTCATACATCCGATGTCGCCTTCAACCTTGATCGAAATTGTCTCTTCGCCCTTGAAATAGCCCTCTGCAAATCATATCTGTTTTTCTGGTACAGGCCTGGGTCGCCAGATTTGAACGCCACAGATCTAGCCTTCAGCTGATGACGTACCTCCTGATTCATCCACGGCTTTTGGTTTGGAAATGCACAGTACGGCTTTGTAGGCACACTCATCCACACAGGTTTTAATGAAATCGGTTAGCAATTGCAGCATACTTATCCAGGTTCAACCCCTGAATACAGTCCAGTCCACGGATTCAAAGCAGTCCTCTAAGCGCTCCTGTACTTCCCCTGTCCATACCCTCTTGGTCCTCACTGCTGATGCTGCAGTCTTCAGTCTCCACCTATATTCAGGGAGTAGAAGTACAGCCGGGTGATCAGACTTCCCGAAGTGAGGATGTGGAATGGCACAGTAGGCATTCTTGATAGTGCTGTAACAATGGTCCAAGATTGGTGGAGGGGCAGGTAGTATTGAGGAAACAGGTAGGATGCAGAAGGACTTAGACAGATTAGGAGAATGGGCAAGAAAATGAAATGAAATACAATGTTGGAAAATGCATGGTCATGCACTTTGGTAGTAGAAATAAACGTGTGGACTACTTTTTAAATGGGGAGAAAATCCAGGAATCAGAGATACAGTGGGACTTGAGAGTCCTTGTGCAGAACACCCTGAAGGTTAATTTGCAGGTTGAGTCGGTGGTGAGGAAGGCAAATGCCATGTTAACATTTATTTCAAGAGGTCTAGAATACAAGAGCAATGATGTGATGCTGAGGATTTATAAGGGTCTGATGAGACCTCACCTTGAATATTGCGAACAGTTTTGGGTCCCTCATCTTAGAAAAGATGTGCTGGCATTGGAGAGAGTTCAGAGGAGGTTCACAAGGATGATTCCAGGAATGAAAGGGTTATCATACGAGGGACGTTTAATGGCTCCGGGTCTGTACTCGCTGGAATTCAGAATGATGAGGGGGGAAATCTCATTGAAACCGTTCGAATGTTAAAAGGATTAGACAGAGTAAATGTGGAATGTATGTTTCCCATGGTGGGAGAGTCTAGGACAAGAGGGCACAGCCTCAGGATAGAGGGGCGCCCTTTCAAAACAGAGATGCGGAGAAATTTCTTTAGCCAAAGGGTCGTGAATTAGCTGTGGAGGCCAGCTCGTTGGGTGTACTTAAGGGAGAGATTGATAGGCTCTTGATTGGATATGGCATCAAAGGTTATGGGGAGAAGGCTGGGAACTGGGGTCGAGGAGAAGAGAATAAAGGATCAGCCATGATTGAATGGCGGAGCAGACTCGATGGGCCAGATGGGCTAATTCTGCTCCTATGTCTTATAGGTGTGTAATGTCTTATGTGTTGTTTCCTCTTTATTGTAATTGAACTGTTGATGGTAATTGCTTAGTGATTTTTTTCAGACTAGCCTGGTTAAAATCCACCCCCCCCCCAAACATTGGTGAAGGCGTTAGAGTGTGCTATTTCGTGCAAGTTGATCCCATTGCTCAAATCATCTAAAGCCTGCTTGACATTTGCCTGAGGTGGAATGTATACCGCTACCAAAATGATCCTGAATATCTCCCGCGGTAGGTAAAAAGGACACTTAATTGCTAGACATTCCAGGTCTGCTGAACAGAGTTGGGGCAGCACTGGTATATTTGTGCACCAAGAAGAGTTGATCATGAGACATTACCTCTGTTTTTGAGAGACTCTATATATCTATCCTGACGGTGTATAATAAAACCGTCGATCTGGATCGCTGCATCCGGTACAGAAGGGGTTAACCAGGATTCCGTAAAACAAAGGACACACGCGGTCTTAATGTCCCTCTGATTCAGCTCTGAGATCGTCGATTTTATTCACCAGAGACTGCACGTTTGCCAGCAAGATGGTCTGTACTGGGAGTTTATAACCCAGTTTCCTTAAACGCACTTGTTCCGTCCCCAGTCCGCATTGTTTCCGTCAGTTTTAAGCAGCGATAGTTGTTTATACGCATTAAGACATCTTTGTTGACTGTACTGATCTTGGAAGCAGTTGTGCTTTTTGGCTGTATCAGGCTGAAACAAGAATATTTAATCGTTCCCATTGAGAGTTCTGCTGCTACACGAGTCGTCCCTAGGGAATAATTTACTTCTTTACTAATTTAATTACCGTCCTGGTGTAATCGTTTTGCGTGGGAAAGGCCCTAGTCCATGTAGAAAGCATGTCCACTCTTACTACCAGATATTTATATCCGCCACTTGGCTGGCAGACGTACAAAGTCTATCTGCAGATTCGTAAATGGTATAGATTATCATAGTTTTACCCGCAGCTAAGATGCAAGCTCTAGAGCAAGGTTTCTCAACCGGGGTTCCCTGAGAGATCCTGATTCAAAAAACACCAGTTTTGAACTTCTGGCAACCTATGATGCTAGCACTTGCAGTGGTGCACAGTGACTGAGCAGCCCTGTTAGCAATCTCCGCCTAGTATGGCAGGCGTAGTTGGACCGTATCTATTCAGTTGAGTCCATTTTAAGTTTTTGACGCGAGATGGGGAGGCCGTTGATAATTGGTGAGCGCAGTATTGCACAGAGGGGTGGACGGTAGGCTGATGAGTGTGAAGTGCGCTTTTGAAGCATTGAATGGACTCACCCAACTTGGGTTGTAACGCCAGCCTCTCCCTCCCGAATTACCTCCCCTCAACTTCCCCCTATGCACCACCGACTGACGTATGGGAGCAATAAACACTACTGATGTAGTAGAAAATTGGAAGGAAATTTTCATTCTAAGGGTGGTTCAATGTGACGATTTTTGAAGGGAAGGGTTCTAGGCCTAGGAGAATTCTGACAAGGTTAATGATGAAGAATTACAATCTTCTGAATTACAATCATTGCACTAAAAAGTACGTCTTTACAGTGAAAGCTACAGTACTTATCAATGGGTTTTACATAGACTGTTGATCCAAGTAAAAAGGCCCAGAAAGCAAGTTATTTAGTAGCCGAAATTATTACCCAGAAAAGGAAAGGTCACACAGTCGGTGAGAACCTCATAATGCCTGCATGTAAAATTATAGTCGGTAAAATGCTAGGACAAAAGAAATTGAAGTACACAAAATTAAAAAGGGTTCACTCTCAAACGGTATGATAAATTGACGTATTGATGACATGTCACATGATGCTGAAAAGGTTTTATGCAATAAACCGAAAAACAACAGCTTCTCTATCCAGGTGGCTATTCTCCCTTCAGGGCCGAAAAATATTTGGCCCTTAAAGCATAAATTATAACACTCTCCATCATGAACCTCGGCTTTTTCTTATATCCATCATCAATTTGAATGAGTGTGCTAGTTAAGGTCGCAAACAAGTTAAAAAAAAGGTTTGCACCGCTAAATGTCTATTCTGGTCCAATTGTATTCCTGTACTATTTTCTCACACATCTTTAATCCAGGAAATGAAATCTATTATGAACTCACCCTTTTTCTGTTGACATCTCGTGACCTCCCCAGGATCACTATGCTGCCTGGCCCCTGCTAGAATTGTCTTTTTGGCCTGTTCTAACCATGTCTGTCTGCATACTGGGGTTGCCTTCACCTCCATCTGCATTCGGGACCTAATCACCATTTGTTCTCCAAGGTACAGCATATTGTTCTTTGAGGGTGTACGTGGCGCTGCCGTAGGCGACCAGTAGGAGTCGCTGCACATCGCCGGTTAAAAATTTTGCATGTGTGTGTTAACCAATTGTGGGACGCAATAGGCTTCCTAATAGGGTTATGGACATATTTGATCATACTCCTAATCTCTACAGAGGTCCAGAGCTTGAGGATCGGTATTTTTCCTGCCATTATTCAGGGTACCTGCCTATGGATTGCACTGTCCGGTAGCTCACTTTCCATATGGCTATTGATAGGTTCTGCTACCTCACCGTTGACTGTACTCTCTTGGCCTTACCCACGTTTGTATCCCTATACCGTGTGGAATGCCCTGTGCCCCTGTGCTCGAGGCACCTCATGGGGACATCTGTTCATATGACGGAAGCTGGTTCCCAGAATAGGACTGAAGCGATTGTATATGTCGTTGCAGCTGGTGGGCTCTGTGTCACGCGGCGGCCGTGCCGAATATTGCTATTTCCATATTAATATCTTCCGACAGCCTGTCACCTAAAATTTTAGGATAGAATCCCACAGGGGGAGAGGGAGGGTGAGGAGGATCTACTTAAATATTTTGTATTTTTTTCCTCCTCCATCTTAGCTTTAGTTTTTGGTGGCTGGTGCCTTTTGGCCACTTCTTCCCACTTAGAGAAGCATTGCATCAAGTATTCCAAACACAAACAGGAGAAAATCTGCAGATGCTGGAAATGCAAGCAACACACATAAAATGCTGGAGGAACTCAGCAGGCCAGGCAGCATCCATGGAAAGGAACACAGTCGACGTTTCGGGCCGAGAACCCTCATCAGGACTGGAGAAATAAAGGTGAGAAATCGGAGTTTAGAAGGTGGGGGAAGAGAAGAAGAGACACAAAGTGATAGGTGAAACCAGCGGGAGGGGGGTGAAAAGCTGGGAAGTTGATTGGTGAAAGAGATAGAGGGCTGTAGAAGGGGGAATCTGATGTGAGAGGATAGAAGGCCATACAGGAAAGAAAAGGGGGAGGAGAACCAGGGGGAGGTGATGGGCAGGCAAGGAGACAAGTTGAGAGAGGGAAAAGGGGATGGGGAATTGGGTGGGGGGAGTTGATCATCACCAGAAGATTGAGAAATCGTTGTTCATGCCATCAGATTGGAGGCTATTCAGACGGAATATAAGGTGTTTGTCATGGTCTGGTCCGTGAAATCCGCATTCCGGTTCATGGTCCGGTCCAGGTTCCTTATTCTAGGTTTTCCGGTTTTCCCCAGTTTCTGTTGAGGCAGCTGATTCTCGTTTGTGCTGGCTTCATAAATACCTTGAGGATTCAGCCTCTGGCTGCTGGATTGTTCCTGTCTGAATCCCTTCTCTGCTCCTTCCTCCTGAAGTCTTGCCATGTTCCTGCAACCTGTGTCTCAAGCCTTGCATCGAGCCTTGCCTCATCTGAAACCTTGCCTCACCTTGCCTTGTCTGAAGCCTTGACTCACCATGCCTCATCTGAAGCCATGCCTCGTCTGAAGCCATGCTTCAGCTGTAACCCTTGCCTGCGCTGCTGTCAAGTTCCATCGCCGGAGCAAGATAAGGAACTGTCTGTTGTTGTTTTGAACTGTCTCTGTGTCCACACCTTTACTAGGTAGGTCTGGCCGTTTGCCACTACCTAGTGTTGGGATCTGTCTTTGTGTCCTCGCCTTCACTAGGTAGGTCCAGCCGTTTGCCGCTACCTTGTGTTGAGAACTGTCTGTGTCCACGCCTTCGCTAGGTAGGTCTGGCTGTCTGCCGCTACCTTGTGTTGCAACCGTCTTGTCGTATTCTGCATTCTGTGTAATGAGTCCCGGCCTTACGTTCTGTACCCAAGGAGGGGTCCCGGCTCTGTGTTCCATGTTCCTGTCTGTCCCTTGACCAAGGTGCTGAGTTCTTGTCTCTCCCTTGACCAAGGCTCTGTGTTCCTGTCTCTCCCTCGACCAAGTCAAGGCTTCGGGGTCTCGTCCGGTCCCAGCCATGATCCAAGAACCTTGTCCTTTCCAAGCCATGGCTTTGTGTTCTCATTTTGTCCATGTGTCTCGCCCAACCCAGTGCTGGGGTTCCCCCATCCTTTGCTGGGGTTCCCTTGTCCTGTCCAGGAGTCTCACGTCCTGTAGCCCCGTCAAGTCCTCGCCTCGAGGAACCTGAGCCCTGTCAAGTCCTCGCCTTGAGGAACCTGAGCCCTGTCAAGTCCTCGCCTCGAGGAACCCGAGCCATGTCAAGTCCTCGCCTCGAGGAACCTGAGCCCTGTCAAGTCCTCACCTTGAGGAGCCCAAGCCCCGTCAAGTCCTCACCTCGAGGAACCCGAGCCCCGTCAAGTCCTCGCCTCGAGGAACCCGAGCCCCGTCAAGTCCTCGCCTCGAGGAACCCGAGCCGTGTCAAGTCCTCACCTCAAGGAACCCAAGCCCAGTGAAGTCCTCGCCTCGAGGAACCCGAGCCCCGTCAAGTCCTCGCCTTGAGGAACCCGAGCCCTGTCAAGTCCTCGCCTCGATCCGGGGTCAGAGCCCGAGTCAAGACCCAGGTTTCAGGTCCTTGTCCAGTCTCTGGCTCGGAGATCTTCAGAAGCTTTCGGATGACTCTGCCATAGTTGGATGCATCAGCAAGGGAGAAGAGGCTGAGTACAGGGCTACGGTAGGAAACTTTGTCACATGGTGTGAGCAGAATTATCTGCAGCTTAATGTGAAAAAGACTAAGGAGCTGGTGGTAGACCTGAGAAGAGCTAAGGTACCGGTGACCCCTGTTTCCATCCAGGGGACAGTGTGGACATAGTGGAGGATTACAAATACCTGGGAATACGAATTGACAATAAACTGGACTGGTCAAAGAACACTGAGGCTTTCTACAAAAAGGGTCAGAGCCGTCTCTATTTCCTGAGGAGACTGAGGTCCTTTAACATCTGCCGGACGATGCTGAGGATGTTCTACGAGTCTGTGGTGGCCAGTGCTATCATGTTTACTGTTGTGTGCTAGGGCAGTAGGCTGAGGGTAGCAGACACCAACAGAATCAACAAACTCATTTGTAAGGCCAGTGATGTTGTGGGGATGGAACTGGACTCTTTCACAGTGGTGTCTGAAAAGAGGATGCTGTCTAAGTTGCATGCCATCTTGGACCATGTCTCCCATCCACTACATAATGTACTGGTTGGGCACAGGAGTACATTCAGCCAGAGACTTATTCCACCGAGATGCAACACAGAGGGTCATAGGAAGTCATTCCTGCCTGTGGCCATCAAACTTTACAATTCCTCCCTTGGAGGGTCAGACATCCTGAGCCAATAGGCTGGTCCTGGACTTATTTCATAATTTCCTGGCATAATTTACATATTACTATTTAACTATTTATGGTTTTATTACTATTTATTATTTATGGTGCAGCTGTAACGAAAACCAATTTCCCCCGGGATCAATAAAGTATGACTACTACTACTACTACTACTAGTACAGAGTCCTAGTCCAGGCATCTAGTTCCAAGTTCCATGTCCTGGTTCCGCTACCCTAGTCAAGTCCTAGCCCAGGCCCTGTATCCTTGTCTGGTCCAGGGCCTGTGTCAATGTCCAGCGTCCTTTCATCCCCACTTCCCTTGCTGTCTTGACTAACCTAGTCCTGTTCCTTGTACTTTAGTGTCTGTGTATTGCATTTGGGCTCACCTCCCATCAATGAGTGTTGTTCCTCCAACCTGAGTATGGTCTCATCGCGACAGTAGAAGAGGCCATGGACTGACATGTCGGAAATGGAATGGGAAGTGGAATTAAAATGGGTGGCCACTGGGAGATCCCGCTTTTTCTGGCGGACGGAATGTAAGTGCTCGGTGATGCGGTCTCCCAATCTACGCCGGGTCTCACCGATAAACAGGGGACCACACCGGGAGCACCGGATACAGTAGATAGCCACAACAGACGCACAGGTGAAGTTTCGCCTCACCTGAAAGGACTGTATGGGGCCCTGAATGGTAGTGAGGGAGGAGGTGTAGAGGCAGGTGTAGCACTTGTTCCGCTTGCAAGGATAAGTGTCAGGAGGGAGATCAGTAAGGAGGGGCGAATGGACAAGGGAGTCGCGTAGGGAGTGATCCCCGCGGAAAGCAGAAAGTGGGGCGAGGGAAAGATGTGCTTGGCGGAGGGATCCCGTTGGAGATGGCGGATATTTTGGCGAATTCTATGCTGGATGCGGAAGCTGGTGGGGTAGTAGACGAGGACAAGATGAACCCTGTCCCCGGTGGGGTGGCGGGAGGATGGAGTGAGGGCAGACGTGTGCGAAATGGAAGAGATGCGGTTGAGGGCAGCGTTGATGGTGGAAGAAGGGAAACCCCTTTTTTTGAAGAAGGAGGACATCTCCTTGGAATGAAAAGCCTTATCCTGAGAGCAGATACGGCGGAGTCGGAGGAATTGAGAGAAGGGTATTCCAAAATTTAATTCTGGTCCCCATCCCTTCTTTTGGTCTCACCTTACCAATAACACATTTTCTTTAATTAAAAGAGCCTCACTAGGGAAAGCCTCCTTAGCTCCGTCCGTATAAATCACTAGAAAGAGTTATCACATACCGGCTGTCTCCAGCTTCCAGCCATGCCTTGCCTGCCGGGGAGTTCGGAGGCCCTGGGGGCTTACCCAGAAGTTGTTTAGTCTTCTTATACTGCTTCACCCTTCCCTCGGTATGTTTATTAACAAATTTTATTGACATGCTGGTGATAATAAATCTGATTCTGATTCATTGCAGCCTTTGTCGGCGAAACGGCAAGCCTCGAGGTTGTGTCTCTACAGCAGAGCGGCGGTGGCGTTTACGCATTTACTTTCATTACTACCCATTTCTTACCTGTTAGGTCAACCAGTAATCAAATCTGGTTTCAGTCATAATACACCACGCTTACCTCTTTCTGGCCAGAATTTATCTCTGTCTTCGAAGTCCATGTTGTCCTTTAATTCTCTGTGGGCCTCGGACCCTGTCACCCATCTCCTCCCTTGCCCCTCTCCAGGAACTCAGGGATGGTCACCAACCGGGCGGACCCCTCGCCTGCACCAGTCTTGTCCCCCCGGGAGAATCACAGCGGTTCACGGTGAAATGCTCCCCAGGAACGTAACTCACAGATCTCTTCGTCTTTTTGATCTTGTTCACTGGTTTCGCTTCACAAGCTCACGCCAATTGTATAACGGTTCGTTGGACCCCGTGTAAAAAGGGGCCCATGTTGTGTTCCAAGTTGTTGGGAAATTAGTTTGCTAAGGAAATTCGATTAAAGTTGATCGCAAGTAAATTAGACACAGACTTCAAAGTAAGGAAAGCTTTATTCACAATGTCGTGAGGAGTGGAACCGCTAACAGTGGGTATCGAATTCCAAATAAATCAGAGAGCACAGGTCCTTTGAAACACGTACAAATCGATCGGAAAGCAAAGGCTGTTCGATTCCCTTGTGAATTATAAAAGCTAGGCTAGGTTCACATGCAGTTCTCTTGTGATGAGCTATACCCATAGCAACAGCCAAAAATTAAACATTCGGTCCTGTGAACAACTTTGTATTAACAGTTTGTTTCAAAGCATTGAGGATAATTCTTACAAGCAACTCCAAGTTTTTACTCACAATCTTTTCCTCCACTGTTTGTCACCAAAGGTTATTTGTGCTAGAATTTCAATTATTTAGATTTGAGAACAATTTCTGTGTTACAACTTTGAGAAAGTGCTCTTCTAGATTTGTTCAGGTTTTCCAACTGCACTTTTGTCTTCAAAGTATGTGGTTGGTGACTGTGGAGATCTCAAAATCAATGGGTTTGGAATAGCCCTGTTTCATAAAATTTGAGAGATTCTTTGCATAATGCACACTTAATTTTTGAATGTGAGCATTGCCAGCAAGGAAAGCACTTGTTAGACAACTAACCATGCTTATTTTATTAGCCAAAGAGTTTTAATATTCTAAATCAGCAATGACATATAAAGCAACAATATAACATGGAGTTGTTTGTATTCTCAAACATCAGTTGCTGTTGACAACTGGATTAGAGTTTGAAATTCATACCCAAGTATCTTTGGTGAATTTCTGCAGGTTATCTCTAGATTGTACAACCCAATCAAGAGATCTCTAGCTGGTACCAAACTGTATTGGTCTCTGTCATTCCCTTGGGTTCATCAGATGCATGGAGAGGACGAGCTTGCTACATGGGCAAGAGCTTTCCATCCATATCACACTGCCCAGGCTTGTGTATCTAGACAGCTAGGATGCACCACTCATGGTCAATTCTGACCGACGGAGACCTCACTCACTCAATCACAAACCACAACACAGTTATAGGAAAGGATTAACTGTTGGGTTAGGTTTTCCCTGACTGATAGCAAGATGCTTCTTAGAACAGCCAGGCAAGTGAAAAACCTTACATTTCTAAATTGTATCTAAATAGTAAAAATGCTTTGGAGAGCTATAATGTTTACTAAGCATCACACACTGTAGTGATAATGTTTATGTACTGTTCAGGTTTTTGTTTGCTTTTGAATCCCTAGAGTATTTATGGGTTTGACAGCACCAGTGATTCTGTAAGATAGTGTATCATCGCTTTTGTCTGTCAATGACAGGCATTGCCAGACAATCATATTCTACAAGTTTTGCTTATGTCAACTCTGGATACAGTATTGTTCTTCCAGAGTTTGACTGTATACTACCTTATTATATGGGAAATTATAAGTGGAATACTTCAGCATTTGTCAGAAAGGAGCTCCAAATTTGATCTCGAGCTTAAGATGCTAACCATAAAAACCTCCTGTAGCTAACACCTCACGGTTAAAGGGTTAGCTTTCAATAAATGCAACAATCTTCCTTTTATCTTTTTAACTCTATTGACAATAATCTTCTGTGCTAACAATTATTTATTGTTGACTTGTCTGCTGCCAGCTCACAAGGGGTGAAGTATGAATTTTTTACAGAGCACCTTTGAGTCTCATTTTAATCAAAAATTGCACTCCTTCTCACTTCACCTCTGAAGTTTAATTCTTCAGAAAGGTCTGGAGGCAACTGGTCCCATAATTAATTAATAACTAATATTCATTAAAAGTCTGCAAAGTTTTGAAAATAATTGATTATGTGTCCCCCCCGACACTCTGCCCACCCTGCTTATTGTAAGGATTCCATTCTATATTACCTTTATGACACCTAGGTTAAGGTGACCATACCAGTGCTTCCAGAGGTGTTTTTCCTTAAATACGAGGGGTAATTGATAAGTTTGTGGCCCAAGGTAGAAGGAGTCCATTTTAGAAAACATAGCAGATTTATTTTTCAACATAGTCCCCTCCTACACTTACACACTTAGTCTAGCGGTCGTGGAGCATACAGTGTCATGGTCCAGTCCGTGGATTACGTATTCTGGCTATTCCTTTCTTTCCCTTGTTCCGTTGGGCACCTTAATTGAGGCATCTGATTCTCGTTTCGGGCTGGCAACATAAATAGCTCTGGGGTCCAGTGATTCCGTGCTGGACTGTCCTCGTCAGTAACCTCGTCAGTATCCCCGTCAAGTTAACCCGCCGGAATGAGACTAGAGCTGCTGTCTTTAGTTCCTGGGCCGCGTCGAGGGCTTGCCACTACTTGGATCTTTTTCATGTCAAGATAAAGAACAGTTTATCGTTGTGTGGTTTTGTCTCTTGTGTTCTCTCCTCCGCTGGGTAGGTCCGGCCATTTTGCCGCTACCATGAGGGGGAAATGGTCTCAATGTTTTGTGCCCTGTGTCTAAGAATAGTCCCGGCTCTATGTCCTGTGTCCAAGGTGGAGCCCTGGCTCAGTGTTCTGTGTCCTGTGTCTAAGTCAAGTCTGACCCCTAGTCCAAGTCAAGAGCCTTGTCCGAGCTAAGTCTGAGTCTGAGTCCAAGCTAAGAGCCAAGTCTAGACCCAGATACCGAGTCCCGAATCATGACCAGAGTTCCCTGTCGAGTTCAAGTCCTAAGTCCAAATCCAGGTTTTCCGGTTTGTCACTCTATGTCTACCTTCGTGTTATCATCTTGTCCTCGTTCCTTGGCTTCCCTAGCATTCTTAGTAAACATAGTCCAGTTCCTAGTACTTCAGTGCCTGTGTCTTGCTTTTGAGTCTGCTTCCATCGCCCCTGTATGACATACGGATCCCTTCTTTGTAGAAGTTGGTGTCTTGGACCTTCAGAAAGTGCCCACAGCAAGGTTGATTGATAAGTTTGTGGCCTAAAGTAGAAAGAGATGAGTTATACAGCTCTCATTACATGCACGTACAGGTCAACTCTTTGAGTAATTATGCAGAAAGTTTGAAGTTAATAATGCACTTTCTGGAGGTCCAAGATGCCGACTTTTACAAAGAAGGGATCCATATGTTCCACGACTGCTGGACTAAGTGTGTAAATGTAGGAGGGGACTGTGTTGAAAAATAAATGTGCTAGCTTTTCTAAAATTGACTCCTTCTACCTTAGGCCACAAACTTATCAATCACCCCTCGTATGGCTTTTTCTAATCTTGACTGATGAAGGCAGGTCTACAATGTCCAGAAGTTGTTGGACTAGTGCCTAGATCCTTTGATCCTCAGTACTGCCAAGGGCTCATCATTCATTGTGTATGTCCTACCCTGATTAGTCCTGCAACTTACATTACCTCACTCGTTTCAAGGTTAATTTGTATCTGCTACTGCCCTTCCCTTCTTACTGACTTACCAATTTCATTCTGCAGCCTAAGACTGCCCTCCCCACTACCAATAACACTACTAATTTTTGTGTCATCTGAAAACTTATGACATCTACTGGACAGCATTTATTAATACATTGTATTGACAATTTTAAAAATGATTGAGTCTAACCTAACACAGCCACCTTGATGGCCAGATAGTTAATCTCACATTGTATGGTCATAATAGATGAATATCCTCCTTCCATGGAATTTCTGCAATTTTGCTGTCAATGAACGTTGTAAAATTGATAGGGTTGCCCCTATTATTTAGGACTTTAATAGTGAGAGGTAGTTCAGACAGACTGTTAGCTGTAGCCATTAACACACATCAGCTGTTCTGGTTTGTTTCTACATTGATCAGAAAAGGCTGTAAAGGGGTAGATGCTGTAAAAGTAGTGGTGTCATGGTCCGGTCCATGAAGTCCGGATTCCAGTTCACAGTCCAGCCCATCATTCCTTATACCAGGTTTTCTGGTTTTCCCTTTTTCTGTTGAGTGCTCTAATTGAGGCAGCTGATTCACATTTTGGGCTGGCTGCATAAATAGCTCCTTGGTTCAGCTTCAGTTGCTGGACTGTTCCTGTCCAAACCCCCTACCTGAATCCCTTCTCTGCCCCTTCCTCCTGAAGTCTTGCCTCACCTGTAACCCTTGCCTGCAACCTTTGCCTGCACTGCTGTCAAGTTCAACTGCTGGAGCAAGACAAGGAACAGTCTTTCTTTGTTTTGACCTGTCTCTGTGTCCATGCCTTCAGTAGGTAGGTCCAGCTGTTTGCTGCTACCTAGTATTGGGATCTGTCTGTGTGTCCACGCCTTTGCTAGGTAGGTCTGGCTGTTTGCTGCTACCTTGTGTTGGAAACTGTCTCTCTGTGTCTGTGTATGAGTCCTGGCCCTATGTCCTGCTCCCTAGGTGGGGTCCTGACTTTGTGTAGAGCCCTGGCCCCAAGTCCTGTTCCCAAGGAGGGCTCCTGACTCTGTGTTCCATGTCTCTGTGTTCCTGTCCTCCCTCAATCAAGGTTCTGCATTCCTGTCTCCCAAGATCAAGGTTCTGTGTTCCTGTCTCCCTTGACCTAGTCAAGGCTTTGTGTTCTTGTCCTGTCCATGTGCCTCGCCAAGCCCAGGAGTACCACGCCCATCCCTGTGCTGGGGTTCCCTCATCCTGTGCTGGGGTTCCCTTGCCCTGACCAGGAGTCTCTCGTCCTGTCCAAGTCAAGGCTTTGTGTCCTCGTTCTGTCCAAGTCTAGGCTTTGCGTCCTCGTCCTGTCCGTGTGCCTCATCCTGTGCAGGAGTTCTATGTCATGTCTTCGCTAGTTCTGGAGTCTGAGCCCGAGTCAAGAGCCAGGTTCTAGGTCCTTGCCCAGTCTCTGGCTCGGAGTCCATACCCAAGCCTCAAAGAAATCCAAGCCATGAAGGACCCAATCCATGTCCAGTCCTGTAGCCACGTCATGTCCTCGCCTAGTTCCAGGGTCCAAACCCGAATCAAGACCCAGGTTCTGGATCCTTGTCTGGTCTCTGGCCCGGAGACCTAGCTCAGGCTCCCAGTTCCCAGTTTCTAGTCCTGATCCTGCTTGACTAGCCAATGTCCTAGCCCAAGTCTGTTTTCTTCTCCCAGCTCCTAGTCTGCATCCAGTCATGTCCCTAACTCTAGTCTCTAGTACTGTCCTGTTCCTAGTACTTCAGTGTCTGTGTCTTGTATTTGGGTCCATTCCCAGCATCCCCCTTATGATGAGTGGACTCCCAATACCACATTAGAGGGTGGTGGTCATAATTCCTTACTTTAAAAGGTGAAGAATTCTGAATAGAACTTTATTGTTTACTGTGTTTCCAACCCTAGGAAGTAGGAAACAGTGCCGGATCTCAATCTGTTCATATTGGTCTATTATTGTCACATATACCAAGATATAGCTTGTCTTGTATATTGTTCATACAGATCAAAACAAGGTAAACCAATAATAATACAAAATGAAGTGTAAGTGCTACAGAGAAAGTGCAGGAAAAAAATGAAGTGCAGGATGATAAGAGTCCATCTTATTGTACAAGAGGTCCATTCAGGAGCCTGGCCTGATGACAATGGGATAGGAACTGTCCTTGAGCCTGGTGGCATGTGCTTTCAGGCCTTTGGACCTTCTGCTCCATGGGAAAGGGGAGAAGAGAGAATATCTGCGGTGAGTGGGGTCTTTGATTATGCTGGATGCTTACTGAGGTAGCAAGAAGTATAGACAGATTCCATAGAGGGGAGGTGGGTTTCCATCATGTCCTACGCTGTGTCAACAGTTTCTGCAGTTCCTTGTGGTCACGTACAGAGCAGATGCTATACTAGGCAATTACGCATCCAGATAGGATGCATCAATTAATATTTGTAAGGGTTGTCTGGGGCATGCTAAATTTCATCAGCCTTCTGAAGAAATCAAGGTTCTGGTGAGCTTTCTTGGCTGTGACAGCAATGTGGTTGGACCAGGTCACTCCAAAGAACTTTAAGCTCTCAAACTTTTTTTAAAAAAAAAAAAAAAAAAAAAAAAAAAATTTGGACAATTGTGGTATTATGATTCATTGGAGGCAATAAAGTGTTGATGCCACAAACAAGAGAGAATCTGCAGATGCTGGAAATCCAAGTAACACACACAAAATGCTGGATCAACTCAGCAGGGCAGGCAGTATCGATGGAAAAAAAAGTACGGTCCACATTTCGGGCCAAAACCCTTTGGCAGGAGTTGAAGCCGATGGAACCTGATATGAAAAGAAGGTGAGGCATGGGTCTAGTGAGGGAGGAGAACCATTGGCAGGAGTGTGTGGTTGATGGCCAGATAGAGTGGGTAGAAGAACCTGAAGAAATGGGGTGATGGGGGCTAAGGTGTGTGTAGGAAGAACTGAATAGGTCAGGAAAGAGTAAGAAACAATGGGGGAGAAGTTTACCTGAAATTGGAGAACTCAATGTTCATGTCATCAGCCTACCATGGGAGTTTCCTCTGGGTGCTCTGGTTTCCTCCTACATTCTGAAGATGTACCAGTTGGTAGGTTAGTTGTGGCTGAAAGGACCAGAGGTGCCTACTCTGTGCTGTATGTTAACAAAATAAAATTAAAAATAAAAAGGAGGTGCTGTTCATCTAGTTTGCATTTAACTTCAGGCTGGCAGTGGAGGGATCTTAGGAAGACAGGTCGTTGTGAGAATGGGGAGGAGAAAAAGTGAAGTAGAGAAAAAGCAAGAGAATCTCCAAACTGGAGATGGTTATGATTGAAAGTGGCCAGTTTACCACGTGTTGCCAAGTGGCCCTGACTTGCTTATATACTTTGGTAAGGGAACCCCCTCAGCTTCCTGTGCTCTAGGGAAGCAAGTCCCAGTCTATCGAGCCTCCCCTTAAAACTCAAACCTTCCAGTTCTGGTAGAAGTGGTGGCTAGATATTGTTTTAATTGATCTGTAAAGTTAAAGATCCTGTGACCTTACAATTAGCTTTAAGATTAAGTTTGATACAGTTTAATGTTAACACTATATTTTGTTATGTAACTGGCAACAGTGAATATCAATCGAGACAGGTTATATAAAAACAACCAAACATTTATTAAACATAGATAAACGATAAAAAAACAAACGAAAACCTTAACTGGAAGTTAACCACTATGCAGCCATTCAACAAATTGCCACTCGGTACTGGGTCTTAAAGCGATAAATGCGAAAACAGTTCTTAAAGCGGTAAATTCAAATACAGTTCTTAAAATGGTAACTTTGGAAGTCCAACAGATTTATACATTCAATTGGGAGAGACTTCTCTGGAGAAGGATTTCTTCATAGACGTGACTTTCCTGCTGGTTTTGTCCAAAAGGATTCACGATGAAGGAAATAAATGGCTTAAAACAACTGCCCATTCTTCTGGCGAGCAAATCCTGCATGAACTATCCTTCTCTTTTGGCAGGAGTTATCTTCGATGCAGGTCGCTACTTCTTCAACGAGGACTCAATAAGGTCGGTCCTTTGTTAAACTGCCGAACGATACCAACTTCTCTTAATCCTTCAGGTCCTGTACTTCGATAAAGTCTTCACCCTCCAATACTACTGAAAAGGTACATCAACAAATCTGGCAAAAATGGGTAAACTGCCAGTCCAGCACTAACGTACCTTACAATAGAACGTAAAACTCCATTTTAAAAATGAAACTGTGTCATAATAAACACACACACACACACAATGGAGCAGAGCCCCAGGCTAACGTTCTAGCTGGAAAACTAACTGCGTCACCGGGGATCTTCCCTTTTATACCCGTGGTGAACATGTCATCACGTGACCTCACATCGGTGGAAAATTACATTAGGTGACCTCCAAAAGACCATTACATCATTCTCACAAGAAATTCACAAGAGCTCCTTGAGGTATGTAACACCTCCCTCCAAAAAAAATGTTGGTCTCTTAAGGAACAAAAGTTTAACAATTAACAATTTACACAAAAAAAACGAAGGTATAAAATTTACAACATACACACAAGACACAGTATTATCTTTCAGCACTTTACAAACTACTATACAGTAGGAGTGTTACAAATGTTAAAATGCTACTCCATAAAAAAATTTTCATTGTACATTTAACATCTAGATAGACAATCAGCGATCACATTATCTTTACCTTTAATATGAGTGATCAAAATATTGTACTCCTGTAACATTAAACTCCAATTTAATAATCTTCTATTTTTGTTTTTCATCTTACTCAAAAACACTTAATGGATTATGATCGGTATAAACTGTGAGTGGTTTATGAGTAGTACTAACATACACTTCAAAATGTTGTAAAGCCAAAACAAGAGATAATAATTCCTTTTCTATTGTTGAATAATTTGATGGGCATTAAATTTCTTAGAAAAAATAAGCTACTGGATGATCAACTTCATAACCATCATCATTGAAGTAACATTGCTCCTGCAGCTTCATCACTAGCATCTACAGCTAACGAAAATGGTTTTTCAAAATCCGGAGATTTGAGTACAGGTTGACTACATATTATAGTTTTCAGTTTATCAAATGCTTCCTGACAAGGCTCTGTCCAAACAAACTTTTCACTTTTCTTCTAGAGATTAGTTAATGGAAGAGCAATATTTGCAAAATTCTTGCAAAATTTTCTGTAATATCCTACCATACCCAAGAATCTTAGTTTTCTTACCAGTTGGAGTGGGTACTTCTAAAATTGCCTGAACTTTTGCTTGAACAGGAGCTAATTTTCCTTGACCCACAACATAACCAAGGTAAGTCACTGTGGCATGACCAAACTCACTTTTAGCTAAGTTAATGGTTGTTAGCTTTTGAAAGTCTCTCAAATAGTTTCTCCATCGCAGTAATATGTGCTTTCCACGTATTATTTCCTGTAACTAAATCATCAGTATAGGCATCTGTATCTTTTAATCCATGAATCACATTATTAATCATCCTCTGAAAAGTACCTGGTGCATTCTTCATCCCAAATGGAAGAACATTATATTCATATAACCCAGATGATACAAATGCAGAAATCTCTCTACCTCTATCCGCCAATGGAACACACCAATAACCTTTTACGAAATCAATCTTTGTAAGGAACTTGGCTTGTCCAACTTTATCCACACAATCATCTACCCTAGGGATTGGATATGCATCAGTTTTTGTCACAGCATTCACCTTCCTGTAATCTGTACAAAACCTAATACTATTGTCTGGCTTAGGCACCATAACACACAGTGAACTCCAATTCAAATTAGAATGTCTAATAATATCATTCTCTAACATATACTTAATTTCTTGTTCAGCAAGTTCACAGTTTTCCCTGTTCATTCAACACAGATGTTATTTTATGGGTTTTGCATCTTCAACATCTACATCATGTGTAGCTACGGTGGTTCTTCTAGGAACGTCTGGAAATAAATCTCTATATTTAAAAATTAATTGTTTCATCTGCTCTCTCCGCTTTGGCTGTAAATTAGCTATTTTCTCATCAATATTTTCTAGAATTTTTGAATTTGGTAACCTGGCTGAAATAATGTTGGGTTTAAAATGAATTTCAGACGAATCATCCATTAAGTTTTTATAAAGATCAGACTCATTATTGACCACAACAGTCATAGTAGCAGCTTCTCTCTCATAATACGGTTTTATCATATTTATATGACACAGCTGTGTTGGCTTTCTTCGATCTGGGGTTTTTATCATGTAACCCACATCATTTACCTTAGATTTAATCTCATAAGGACCATGAAATTTAGCTTGTAATGGATTCATTTGCAAAGGGAAAAGAACCAACACCTTATCTCCAGGCTTAAATAACCTCATTCTAGTTTCATCATCATACCAAGTCTTCATCTTCTCTTGAGCCAATTTTAAATTTTCCTTTGCCAAGCTACAAGCTTTATATAATCTTTCTTTAAATTTTAGAACATAATCTAGCAAATTAGTTTGTACCTCCTTATTAATCCACTGTTACTTCAACAAGGCCAAAGGTCCTTGAACTCTATGCCCAAACACAAGTTCAAAAGGACTAAAACCTAATGATTCCTGTACTGCCTCCCTTACTGCAAAAAGTAGTAAATGTATGCCTTTATCCCAGTCCTTTTCATTTTCCACACAATACGTCCTAATCATATTTTTAAGGGTAGAATGAAATCTCTCCAAGGCTCCTTGTGATTCTGGATGATATGCAGATGAGGTAATCTGTTTTGCTCCCAGTTTATAAACTATCTGCTGAAACAATCCTGACATAAAATTACCACCTTGATTCGATTATATTTCCTTAGGCAACCCAAAATAAGTAAAGAATTTTATAAGAGCCTTTGTCACAGTTTTGGCTGTTATATTCCTAAGAAGTACTGCCTCTGGAAACCTAGGCACTGTGCACATAATAGTTAACAAATATGGATGTCCAGTTTTAGTTTTTGGCAAAGGACCTACACAGTCTACAATGATTTTTGAGAACGGCTCACCAAATGCTGGAATTGGTTGCAGTGGGGCCATTGGAGTAACCTGATTAGGTTTACCCACAATTTGACACGTATGACACATTCTTCAAAATGTCACCACATCCTTTCTTAAACTAGGCCAATAAAAATGTTTAAAAACCTTGTTCATAGTTTTCTTTCCACCTAAATGACCACCCAAAGGAATACTATGAGCCATAGTTAAAATCTCATTTCGATAAACTTTGGGAACTACTACCTGGTGATTAACTTCCAATTCCTCACTAGCAGGAATTGTAGGCGATCTCCACTTTATCATTAATACTCCCTTTTCAAAATAATATCCTACTGCTGCCTTCTTAATTTCACTATCTGGAAGAGCTTGTTCTTTAATTTAACTATCTCAGGGTCTCTACCCTGCTCTGCTATCATCTCCTTCCGAGACAAAGACAAATCTTCATGGTCAGACTTACTACCAAAATCCTGCTCAAATAATGTAGGTAAGAAAGTTTCTGATACATCCTCAAAATTCAAATCTTGAGTTGAACAGTCATGGGTAACAACTTCATCCTGTACATCAGTCTTTTTAGCCATAGCTCTTGTTGCATCACAGGAAGAATCTGTGTTAGAATCCCTCTGTGGTTCCTCAGAATTAGGATTTATTGTCAAATGCACTTCAGGAAAAACTTGTCCACCTGCTAAGTCATTCCCTAACAAAAGAGAAACATTATTCACAGGTAAACTGGATTGTAGTCCTACTTTAACAACCCCTGTAACTAATCTTGACCTTAAATTTAATCAATGTAAGTGTACTGGCATAAGGGCACTCCCAACTCCTTTTGTATAGTTTACCTCATGAATATCAGACTCATCACTAAACTTTAGCACGCTGTCTAATATTAGTCATTGAGAAGCTCCAGTATCTCTAAGTATTCTTATTGGTACTGAATTGGATCCTTCTTTCAAGGATACAAATCCTTCTGTTATAAAAGACTCATATCCCCTCTTAACTTGGTCAGACTCTGACAAATCTTCATTAGTATTTATCAAACTCTGTGGATTTACAGGTGTTTCAATATGCTGCACACAGGCATCTCGGACTGCTTCCTTCTCTTTCTTTTTCAATCGAAAACTGTTAGCTATTACATGTCCAGGTTTCTTACAATAATTACAAATAAGACCAAAATGTCTTTCCTTCACATTTATCCCTTCATCCTTACTTTTCTGACTAACCTCAGATTTAATTTCTGGTTTACTTTGACTCTCTGTGCTATATTTCCTTTTAAAAGTTCTAACTGGAGAAAATTTATTCTTATGAATTAGAGCATATTCATCAGCTAATTTAGCAGTCTCCTGCAATGTAGCAGTGTCCCTTTCATTTAAGTACATTCTCACTTCAACAGGAATGCTTCTTTTAAGTTCCTCCAGTAAAATCAACTCTTAATTTATTATACTCCCCATTCACATTTTTTAGAGGAAACCCATCTCTCAAAACACATAGATTTCTCGTAGGCAAATTCCACATAAGTTTTTTCCACAGATTTCTTCCAATTTCTGAGTCTTTCTCTATATGCTTCCGGAACCAACTCATATGCCTTTAATATATGCTGCTTCACAGTATCATAACCAAGTGCTTGCTCAGCATTTAAAGCTGTATAAACTTGTTGTGCCTTGCCTTTAATTACACTTTGTAACATCACTGGCCATTTCTCTTTTGGCCACTCTAAACTCAGAGCAACAATTTTGAAATGCTGGAAATATTTGTCCACTTCAGCTTCATTAAGTGGAGGAGCCAAAACAATCTCACGACTTGCTACAAACTGTTTCCTACAACCAGAAGACTGATTTCCGGACTTTAATTTCTCCATCTCTAGCTAAAATTTCCTCTGGTTTTCAGCTTCTCTTTCTTTAAATTCCCTTATTTTATGGGCCTCTCTAGCCTCAAATTCCTTCTGTTTATTTTTAGCTTCTAACCGACTTCTTTCCAAATCAGCTTCTAATTGCTTACCTTTATTTGTTCAAGATGTAACTGCATTTCCAGATTACTCATTGGAAACCTATCTAACACCTCATCCTCAAACGTCTTCAAACTTATATAATGCTCCGCGATTTTTCTTTGAATTAAGGCCTTTGTGGTACTCTTCGTAATTCCCTTAATATCCAACCTCCTAGAAATCTCCCGATACAACAGGTTTTCTCGCATTCGCTAAAAACTCCGAGTCAGGCCATTGGGTACTTCCCTTTTCCAAATCAGAATGGCAATTAAACAAGCACTTAAGCTCAAAAATTTGGAACAAGATCTGGACAAGCCCAGATATGTTACGTAACCGGCAACAATGAATATCAAACAAGACAGGTTATATAAAAACAATCAAACATTTATTAAGCATGGATAAACAATAAAAAAACAAATGAAAACCTTAACTGGAAGTTAAGTACTATGCGGCCATTCAACAAATCGCCACTCGGTACTGGTTCTTAAAGCGATAAATGCGAAAACAGTTCTTAAAGTGATAAAGTCAAATACAGTTCTTAAAATGGTAAATTTGAAAGTCCAACAGAGTTATATATTCAATTGGGAGAGACTCCCCTGGAGAAGGATTTCTTCATGGATGCAACTTTCCTGCTGGTTTTGTCCAAAAGGATTCACGATGAAGGAAAAAAATGGTTTAAAACAACTGACCTTTCTTCTGGCGAGCAAATCCTGCATGAACTACCCTCTCTTTTGGCAGGAGTTATCTTTAATGCAGGTCGCTACTTCTTCAATGAAGACTCAATAAGGTTGATCCTTTGTTGAACTGCCGAACGATACCAACTTCTCTTAATCCTTCAGGTCCTGTACTTCGATAAAGTCTTCACTCTCCAGTACTACTGAAAAGGTACATCAACAAACCTGGCAAAAGTGGGTAAACTGCCAGTCCAGCACTATTGTACGTTACAATAGAATGTAAAACTCCATTTTAAAAATGAAATTGCATCATAAAAATACACGCAATGGAGCGGAGCCTTAGACTAACGTTCTAGCTGGAAAACTAACTGCGTCACCTTTTATACCCGTGGTGAACATGTCATCACGTGACCTCACATCGGCGGAAAATTACATCATTCTCACAAGAAATCCACAAGAGCTCCTTGAGGTATGTAACAATTTAAGCTATTCCAACTTCCAAATGAACATGTTTCATTTTTTTTAAAAATCTGCAATGCTGAGGAAATTAGCATTATGCAATTGAATTTTGAGGCATTTATATCCTTATTTGAACATGACTTTAGTCATTTGTCTCCATCTGCTTTGTTCCTTAATGTAGGATGTCATAGAGCATGGCAACAGGTGTCAGTACCTGCAGCTGAACTCGGTCTCTTTGTTTTTTTCCCCCTAGCTGTCATTCTGTGGTTTTGTATTGCCATGTTTGCTTGTTTGTTTTCATGCCCCATGTGCTCCTGTCCCTGCCCCCTCTCTACCCTGGCCCCTGTACCACTGATTAATCCGCCCTCACCTGTTTCCTGTTATTACCTGTATAGCTGCCACCTGTGTCTCATTGTGCTCCACCTATCAGCTGCCTCTCTGTTTATTGCTCAGTGTATTTGAGTCCTGTGCTTTCACCTATTTGTTGCCAGATTGTGCCAGTGACTTTTCCTGATTCTGATTTTTGGATTTCTCTGGATGTTTTGATCTCTGCCTGAACTTTGACGTCAACTTTGTTTGCACCCCTGGATTTGTTACGCAATAAGTATCACAGTGTGCACAGTACTTGGTCTGTGATTGGGTCCCTGCTCCAGAGTCCTGACAACAGGCCTTTCAGCTCAACTCATCCATGCCAATCAAGATAGTCCAAACTAGTCCCATTTCCCTGCATTTGGCTCACATCCACCTAAATCTTTTCTATACCTGTACTGTCCGAATGTCTTGTAAACACTGTAATTGTACCTGCCTCTACATTTTCATCTGGCAGCTTGTTCTATATAGCTGCAAGCCTCCAAGTTTTTTTCAATTATATAAAGAGTAAAAGGGAGGTGAGAGTTGATATTCGACCACTGGAAAATGATGCTGTTAAGGTTGTAATGGGGGACAAAGAAATGGCAAAAGAACTTGATGGGTGTTTTGCATCTGTCTTCACTATGGAAGACACTAGCAGTGTGCTAGAGGTCCATGAGTGTCAGGGAGCAGGAGTGAGTGTCATTGCTATTACAAAGGAAAAAGTGCTAGGCAAACTCAAAGGTCTTAAAGTAGACAAGTCACCTGGACCTGATGGACTACATCCCAGATTCCTGAGAGGTTGCTGAAGAAATAACAGATGCATTGGGTGTGATCTTTCAAGAATCACTTGATTCTAGCATAGTCCCAGAAGACTGGAAGATTGCAGATGTCACTCTACTTTTTAAGAAGGAAGGAAGGTGAAAAAAAGGAAATTATAGGCCAGTTAGCCTAACCTCAATGGTTGGGAAAGTGTTGGAGTCTATTATTAAGGATGAGGTTTCTGGAAACTTGGAGACTAATGATAAGATAAGTCAACATGGTTTTTGTGAAGGGAAATCTTGCCTGACAAATCTGTTAGATGTCTTTGAGGAAGTAACAAGCATGGTGGACAAAGGAGAGACAGTGGATGTCATTTACTTGGATCTTCAGAAGGCATTTGATGAGGTGCCACACATGAGGCAAAATAACAAGATAAAATTACAGGAAAGATACAGGCATGGATAGAGGAATGGCTGACAGGCAGGAGGCAGCGAGTGGGAGTAAAAGGGGCCTTTTCTGGTTGGCTGCCAGTGACTAGTGGTTTTGCTCAGGAGTCAGTATTGTGACTGCTACTTTTCACATTGTTTGTCAGTGATTTGGATAATGGAATTGATAGCTTTGTGGTAAAGTTTGTAGATGATACGAAGATAAGTGGAGGGGAATGCAGTGCTGAGGAAGCAATGCGATTGCAGGAGGACTTAGACAAATTGGAAGAATGGACAAAAGAGTGTGAGATGGAATAGTGTTGGGAAATGTATGACAATGTATTTTGATAACAGAAACAATAGTGTGGAATATGATCTAAATGGGGAGAAATTTCAAACATCAGAGGTGCAGACAGACTTAAAAGTCCTCATGCAAGACTCCCAGAAGGTTAATTTACAAGTTGAGTCTGTGGTAAAGAAGGCAAATGCAATGTTGGCATTTATTTCAAGGGGAATAGAATATAAAAGCAAGGAGATAATGCTAAGTCTTAAAAAGACACTTGTCAGGCTACACTTGGAGTATTGCCAACAGTTTTGGGCCCCATTTTTGTCATTGGAGAGAATCCAGAGAAGGTTCACAAGGATGATTCCGGGAATGAAGGAGTTAATATGAGGAGCATTTAGCAGTATTGGGCCTGTACTCACTGGAATTTAGAAAAATGCTTGGAGATCTCATTGAAACCTATGAATTTGGAAAGGACCAGATAGGGTGGAAAATATTTCCTCTGGTGGGGGTATCCAGAACTAGACGGCACAGGAAAGTAGTGAATCTGTGGAATGCTCCGCTACACTGTGCAGTGGAGCCCAAGTCCCTGGTATAACTAGGCAGAGGTTGATCGTTTCCTGATTGGTCAGGGCATAAAGGATATGGCGAAAAGGCAGGTGTATGGGGTTGAGTGGGATACAGGATCAGCCATGATGGAATGGCGGAGCAGACTCAATGAGCTGAATAGCCTAATTCTGCTCCTATGTCTTATGGTGTTATGGTCTAAGTTTCCCATCCGGTCACTTTTAAATCTTATCCCTTTCACCTTAAATCTATGTATTTTATTGTTAAACTCTGATACTCTGGGGGAGGGGGGACATAATCTCGGGATTACTGCCTGTGCCACGCGACAGTGAGAGTAGGAATGCGATGAGGTGGAGGATAAATGCGTGGCTGAGGGATTGGAGCAGGGGGCAGGGATTCAAGTTTTTGGATCATTGGGACCTCTTTTGGCGCAGGCGTGACCTGTACAAAAAGGACGGGTTGCACTTGAATCCTAGGGAGACCAATATCCTGGCAGGGAGATTAGCGGGGGCTACTGAGGTGATTTTAAACTAGAATGGTTGGGGGGTGGGAATCAAATTAAAGAGGCTAGGCGTGAGGAGGTTAGTTCACTACAGGGGGATGGGAACCAGTGCAGAGAGGCAGAGGGGTGTAAAGTGAGGGTAGAAACAAAAAGTACTATGGAGAAAAGTAAAAGTGGCAGGCCGACAAATCCAGGGCAAGCATTAAAAAGGGCCACTTTTCAGCATAATTGTATAAGGGCTAAGAGAGTTGTAAAAGAGCGCCTGAAGGCTTTGTGTGTCAATGCAAGGAGCATTCGTAATAAGGTGGATGAATTGAAAGTGCAGATTGTTATTAATGATTATGATATAGTTGGGATCACAGAGACATGGCTCCAGGGTGACCAGGGATGGGAGCTCAACGTTCAGGGATATTCAATATTCAGGAGGGATAGACATGAAGGAAGTTGAGGTGGGGTGGCGTTGCTGGTTAAAGAAGAGATTAACGCAATAGAAAAGAAGGACATAAGCCGGGAAGATGTGGAATCGATATGGGTAGAGCTGCGTAACACTAAGGGGCAGAAGACGCTGGTGGGAGTTGTGTACAGGCCACCAAACAGTAGTAGTGAGGTCGGAGATGGTATTAAACAGGAAATTAGAAATATGTGCAATAAAGGAACAGCAGTTATAATGGGTGACTTCAATCTACATGTAGATTGGGTGAACCAAATTGGTAAAGGTGCTGAGGAAGAGGATTTCTTGGAATGTATGCGGGATGGTTTTTTGAACCAACATGTCGAGGAACCGACTAGAGAGCAGGCTATTCTGGACTGGGTTTTGAGCAATGAGGAAGGGTTAGTTAGCAATCTTGTCATGAGAGGCCCCTTGGGTAAGAGTGACCATAATATGGTGGAATTCTTCATTAAGATGGAGAGTGACATAGTTAATTCAGAAACAAAGGTTCTGAACTTAAAGAGGGGTAACTTTGAAGGTATGAGACGTGAATTAGCTAAGATAGACTGGCAAATGACAAAGGATTGACGGTGGATATGCAATGGCAAGCATTTAAAGGTTGCATGGATGAACTGCAACAAATGTTCATCCCTGTTTGGCAAAAGAATAAATCAAGGAAGGTAGTGCACCCGTGGCTGACAAGAGAAATTAGGGATAGTATCAATTCCAAAGAAGAAGCATACAAATTAGCCAGAGAAAGTGGCTCACCTGAGCACTGGAAGAAATTCAGAGTTCAGCAGAAGAGGACAAAGGGCTTAATTAGGAAGGGGAAAAAAGATTATGAGAGAAAACTGGCAGGCAACATAAAAACGGACTGTAAAAGCTTTTATAGATATGTAAAAAGGAAAAGACTGGTAAAGACAAATGTAGGTCCCCTACAGGCAGAAACAGGTGAGTTGATTATGGGGAGCAAGGACATGGCAGACCAATTGAATAATTACTTTGGTTCTGTCTTCACTAAGGAGGACATAAATAATCTTCCAGAAATAGTAGGGGACAGAGGGTCCAGTGAGATGGAGGAACTGAGCGAAATACATGTTAGTAGGGAAGTGGTGTTAGGTAAATTGAAGGGATTGAAGGCAGATAAATCCCCAGGGCCAGATGGTCTGCATCCCAGGGTGCTTAAGGAAGTAGCCCAAGAAATAGTGGATGCATTAGTGATAATTTTTCAAAACTCGTTAGATTCTGGACTAGTTCCTGAGGATTGGAGGGTGGCTAATGTAACTCCACTTTTTAAAAAAGGAGGGAGAGAGAAACCGGGGAATTATAGACCGGTTAGCCTAACGCCGGTGGTGGGGAAACTGCTGGAGTCAGTTATCAAGGATGTGATAACAGCACATTTGGAAAGCTGTGAAATGATCGGACAAAGTCAGCATGGATTTGTGAAAGGAAAATCATGTCTGACGAATCTCACAGAATTTTTTGAGGATGTAACTAGTAGAGTGGATAGGGGAGAACCAGTGGATGTGGTATATTTGGATTTTCAGAAGGCTTTTGACAAGGTCCCACACAGGAGATTAGTGTGCAAACTTAAAGCACACGGTATTGGGGGTAAGGTATTGGTGTGGGTGGAGAGTTGGTTAGCAGACAGGAAGCAAAGAGTGGGAATAAACGGGACCTTTTCAGAATGGCAGGCGGTGACTAGTGGGGTACCGCAAGGCTCAGTGCTGGGACCCCAGTTGTTTACAATATATATTAATGACTTGGATGAGGGAATTAAATGCAGCATCTCCAAGTTTGCGGATGACACGAAGCTGGGTGGCAGTGTTAGCTGTGAGGAGGATGCTAAGAGGATGCAGGGTGACTTGGATAGGTTGGGTGAGTGGGCAAATTCATGGCAGATGCAATTTAATGTGGATAAATGTGAAGTTATCCACTTTGGTGGCAAAAATAGGAAAACAGATTATTATCTGAATGGTGGCCGATTAGGAAAAGGGGAGGTGCAACTTGACCTGGGTGTCATTATACACCAGTCATTGAAAGTGGGCATGCAGGTACAGCAGGCGGTGAAAAAGGCGAATGGTATGCTGGCATTTATAGCGAGAGGATTTGAGTACAGGAGCAGGGAGGTACTACTGCAGTTGTACAAGGCCTTGGTGAGACCGCACCTGGAGTATTGTGTGCAGTTTTGGTCCCCTAATCTGAGGAAAGACATCCTTGCCATAGAGGGAGTACAGAGAAGGTTCACCAGATTGATTCCTGGGATGGCAGGACTTTCATATGAAGAAAGAATGGATGAACTGGGCTTGTACTCGTTGGAATTTAGAAGATTGAGGGGGGATCTGATTGAAACCTATAAGATCCTAAAGGGATTGGACAGGCTAGATGCAGGAAGATTGTTCCCGATGTTGGGGTTGTCCAGAACGAGGGGTCACAGTTTGAGGATAGAGGGGAAGCCTTTTAGGACCGAGATTAGGAAAAACTTCTTCACACAGAGAGTGGTGAATCTGTGGAATTCTCTGCCACAGGGAACAGTTGAGGCCAGTTCATTGGCTATATTTAAGAGGGAGTTAGATATGGCCCTTGTGGCTACGGGGGTCAGGGGGTATGGAGGGAAGGCTGGGGCGGTGTTCTGAGTTGGATGATCAGCCATGATCATAATAAATGGCGGTGCAGGCTCGAAGGGCCGAATGGCCTACTCCTGCACCTATTTTCTATGTTTCTATGTTTCTATATGTAATCGCCCACGTTATGTACATCCCTCATGATTTTATATACCTCTATAAGGGCACCCCTTCAGCCTCCTGTGCTCCAGGGAAGAAAGGCCCAGTCTATCCAGCCTCTCCTCGTAACTGAAACCTTACAGCTCTGGTTGAACTGATTGTTGAATATTGTTTCAGTTAAACTTTAATATTAAGGATCTCATGATCGTACTATCATCTTTGAATCAGGTTTGGAACAATTTCATATGCTAACTCTGTATCTCAGCTATTTCATGTTGCAAATTGTGCGTTTAGAACAATCAGTGAAAAGCTCATTGAAGCATCTGACGGTTGTTACCTGAACCCTGACTTGCCAATTCAGGCCGAAACAGTCACAGTGAATACATCTCATCACAGAATAATTAAAGGAAATGTGTTATTGATTTGCTTCTTGGAAACATTACTCTTCGATCTTCAGTCAACAGTTCTCTCTGGCCTTTACACTTCAGAATTATTTGCTTGAACAAGACCTGATTTCCTACTGGGCTCTAATTCATTTCAGTAAAGACTTCACTTCCTTGAGTACACAAATCACTCTCTGTTTCATTTCAAGTTTTCATTTGAAAATTGATTCTAAAAGGTTGTCCATTTCACCATCATGTACATAAATATCAGCAATAATTTTGAACTTCTGATGAGATAAAGTTTCAAAATAAAGAAATATGGAGTATGTAACATAAACACAAGATCCTGCAAATGCTGGAAATCCAGAGCAACACACAAAATGCTGGAGGGACTCAGCAGGTCAGCATCAATGGAAAGGAATAAATCGTGTATGATTCATGGGGTATGTATCACACTTGTATGCAATTATTATTGCATTAAACTCTGACAAAATTCTGTTCAAAAATATTGGATTCCCATTAGAACAATAGAAAAAGCCAATCAATCACCAAAACCAAATAAATATTTCATTTAATTTCCGTAGCAATCGACCCTATCAATTGTTCAGCTTCTCCATTAATGTTCATGCTCACACTCTAGAAAGCCAGTATTTTTTAACTGCGTAGGTTAAGATGAGCCGAAGAATCATGGAATCGTGTCTTCCAGAGTACCTTGTTCATGCTGACAATGATGTGTACCTTGCTAATCCAATTTGGCTTCATTAGGCCTGTATCTCTGCACCTTTCCTATCCAAACCTGTCAATTCCCTGAATAGTGTTGTATTTCTAACTGCCTCTATCACATCCTCTGGCAGCTCATTCCAGGTATTCACCACCTTCTGTGTGGAAAGACTTACTGTTCAGATCTACTTTAAATTTCTCATTTCTCACCTTAACCCTCTAGATCTACATTCCCCTGGCCTGAGAACAATATTCTGAGTATCTTTCCTCTCTATGCCACTCAGACTTTTATAAATCTATAAGATCATCCCTCAGAACTCTCTTCTAGTGAGAATAAGCACAACCTCCCCAGCTGCTGATAGTGTCCTAATGAATCTCTTCTGCACTCTCCCTTTTGCCACCGTGTCCTCCTTGTAGTGTGGTAACCAGAACGCTACAAATGACTCTAAGTGAAGTCTAACCAAAGTTTAGTACAACTGCAACATGACATCCGAACTCCTATACTCAATGCCCTGACCTATGAAGGCAAGCATAACAAGTGCCCTATTCACTACCCAATATGCCTGTGTCACCACTTTTGGTGAGCTATAGTCTTGCACACCAAGTTTCCTTTGTACATCAATATTCCTAAGGCCCCTGTCATATGCTCTACAGAACTTGACCTCCCGAACTGAATTGCCTCAGATTAGTCTGGATTAAATTTCACCAGCTACCATCCTGCCCAATTTTCCAGCTGATCTGTGTCAGACTCTACCTTAGATAATGTTCTTTGCTCGTTGAGCATCCAGCTAGTAAATCAGCCTCATGAAAAAACAATTCTCACACAAATCATTTCTATTATGAACAAAGGTCCCCACATGAATTCCCGCAGTACACCACTTGTAACAAAACTCCAGTCAGGGAAACGGCCATCTTCCATCAAGCCACTTTCAGATCCAGTTAGCCAAATCAACTCAGATCCATTGAGCCATAGCCTTCAGGATTAGCCTACCACATGAATCTTGTCTAAAGCTTTACTAAACGCCATGCAAATGACATTTGCCACTCTGTCTTCACCAACTTTCTTAGTTACTTCCTGATGCTTGTACCTCAGGTTCATTTAATCAGGTGATACCGTAAGCTTTGCATTCATAGAGTTCATAGGTTTATACATACAGCTTTCTACACCACTAGCCCATGGCGACCAAGATGTCCCATTCATACTAGTTCCATTTGCCAGCACTTGGCCAATAACCAGAACAACTCCAGTCCATATACCTGTCTCAACCATTTCTTATGGCAACTTATTCCACACACAAACCACCCTTCATGTGAAAAAAAAGGGCCTCTCCTGTTCCTCTCAAATCTCTCCCATCTCACCTTTAACCTATGCCCTCTCGTTCTTGATTGCCCAACTCTGGGGGAGAAAGACTGAGTGAATTCACTTTATCTATGTCCTCATGATTTTATACACCTTTTCAAGATCACCTCTCAGAATAAGGTTCAATGTCACTGGCATATGTTGTGAAATTTGTTGTTGTGTGGCAGCACTACATTGCAATACATAATAATAAAAACTGTTTATTTACAGTAAGAAGAATATAAATATATTTTAAAAAGTTAAATTAAATAAGTAGTGCAATGAGAGAACAAAAAGTAGTGAGGTAGTGTTCATGGGTTCAATGTCTGTTCAGAAATATCATGGCGAGGGGAAGAAATGTACCTCCTCCCTTATGGTAGCAATGAGAAGAGGGCATGTTCTGGGTGATGGGAGTCCTTAATTTTTGAGGCATTATACCTTGAGGATGTCCTGGAATGCTGGGGAGGCTATTGCCCTCCAAGGGGTTGACTAAGTTTACAAAGTTCTGCAGCTTATTTTGATCCTGTGCAGTGCCCCCTCCCCATACCAGACGGTGCTGTAGTCAGTTAGAATGCTTACCACAGTCCATCTGTAGAAATTTCCGAGTGTCTTTGGTGACATGCTAAATCTCCCCAAACTTATAATATAGCTGCTGCCATGCCTTTGTAACTGCATCAATATAGAACATAGAACAGTACAGTTCAGGAACAGACCCTTCAGCCCACAATATTGTGCCAAATTAATTAACTGGCCAACTAAACTAATCCCTTCTCCCTACACATGTCCATGTCCTTCCATTTCCCTCACATCCATGTGCCTATTTAAACATCTCTTAGAAGTCTCTGATGTATCAGCCTCTACCCCCACCCTAGGCAGCGCGTTCTAGGCACACACCACTCTATGTTTATATATAAAATCAAACTTGCCCCTCACATTTCCTTTGAACTACACCCTGTCACCTTAAATGCATGCCCTCTGGTATCAGATAATTCAACCCTGGATATGGCTCTCATAATCTCTTAAACCTCTATCAGATCTCCTGAGCTTCCACCGCTCCAGAGAAAACAACCCAAGTTTGTCCAACCAATGTTGGGCCCAGGATAGATCCTCAGAGATGCTGACACAAAGGACCTTGAACTTGCTCACACTTTCCACTTCTGATCCCTCTATGAGGACTGCTGTGCATTCCCAGTCTCTTGTGCTCCAAGGAATAAAATTCCAGCTTCTCCAATGTCTTCGTATAATTTAGTCCCTCAAGTCCTGGCAAACATCTTTGTAAATCTCTTCAGCATTCTTTCTCATTTAATAACATTGTTCGTATTGCAGGGCAACCAAAAATGAGCACAATACTCCAAGTATGGCCTCATCAGCAACCCATTCGGCTGTATCACGAATTCCCAACTTGTTGGTCTCGCTTTGAGAATACATAACTTTCAGTGCTAGCTGTCACAAATTATTTGGACTGAAGGCAGTAAAAATTGACCAGAATGAAATGGAGACAAAACCATTAAATTCTGATATGACACTAAATGGGTTTCATAAACATAGGACAAATGTGGAAGGGATGGGGATAATCTGATTGATGCATTTGGGATGATAAAGGGGTTTGATCAGATTCAGAGAAATTATTTCATCTGGTGGTAAGAGTTTAGAGCAATGAAGCATAACCTTAACTCTATTGCAGGCTATGAGGGGAATAAGAAACAATTTCACCACACAGAAGGTATTGGAACTACATTAGTCTTTTCCCTACATACGCAAATAAGAACATAAGAAATAGGAGCAGGAGTAGACCAACTGGCCCATTGAGCCTGCTCCGCCGTTCAATAAGATCATTGCTGATCTGGCCATGGACACATCTCCACCTACCTGCCTTTCCCCATAACCCTTAGTTCCCCTACTATGCAAAACTCTATCCACCCTTGTGTTAAGTATATTTACTGAGATACCCTCCTCTGCTTCATTGGGCAGAGAATTCCACAGATTCACCACTCTCTTGGAAAAGCAGTTCCTCCTCATCTCTGTCCTAAATCTACTCCCCCGAATCTTGAGGCAATGTCCCCTAGTTCTAGTGTCTTCTACCAGTGGAAACAGCATTCCTGCCTCTATCTTATCTAACCCTTTCATAATTTTATATGTTTCACAAGATCACAAGACAAAGGAGCAAAAGTGGGCCATTTGGCCCATCGAGTCTGCTCCGCCACTCCATCATGAGGTATATTATTCTCCCATCTAGTTTCTATAAGATCTCCTTTTACTCTTCTGGAGTCTAGCAAGTACAGACCCAGGCGACTCAATCTCTCCTCATAGTCTAACCCCCTGGTCTCTGGAATCAACCTGGTGAACCTTTTCTGCACTGCATCCAAAGCCAGTATATCTTTCCTCCAGTAAGGAAAGAAGAACTGCACGCAGTACTCCAGCTGCAGCCTCACCAGCACCCTGTACAGTTGCAGCATAACCTCCCTGGTCTTAAGTTCAATCTCTCTAGCAATGAAAGCCAACATTCCACTTGCCTTCTTGATAACCTGTTGTACCTGCAGATCAACCTTTTGTAATTCATGCACAAGCACTCTCAAGTTCCTCTGCACAGCAGCATTCTGCAATATTTTACCATTTAAATAATAATCTGTTGTTTTTCCTTCCAAAGTGACTGACCTAGCATTTACCAACATTGTACTCCATCTGCCAGACTCTTGCCCACTCACTTAACCTATCTATATCTCTCTGCAGACTCTCTGCATCTTCTGCACAATTTGCTTTTCCACTCAATTTAGTATCATCAGCAAACTTAGATACATGACAATCGGTCCCCTCCTCCAGATCATTAATGTATATCGTGAACATTTGTGGGCCCATTACCGACCCCTGTGGCACACCGCTCACCACTGATTGTCAACCACAGTAACACCTATATATCCCAACTCTCTGAGTTCCATTAGCTAACCAATCCTCCATCCATGCTAATATATCACCCCCAACTCTATGCATTCTTATCTTATGGATAGGTCTTTTATGCAGCACCTTATCAAATCCCGTCTGGAAATCCAAGTAAATAACATCCATTTGTTCCCCTCTATCCACTGTGCTCGTTATATCCTCAAAGAACTCCAGTAAGTTTGTCAAACAGGACCTGCCTTTGCTGAATCCATGCTGTGTCTGTCTGATGGATCTATTTCTTTCCAGATGACTCGCTATTTTCTCTTTAATGATAGCTTCAAGCATTTTTCAAATACAGACGTTAAACTAACTGGCCTATAGCTACCTGCAATTTGCCAACATCATTTTTTGAACAGTGCTGTGGTATTTGCTGCCTTCCGATCTGCCAGGACCTGTCCAGAGTCCAGAAAATCTTGATAAATTATCACCAAAGCCTCAACTATAACCTCCGCCATTTCTTTCAGTACCCTGGGATGCATTTTATCAGGACCGGGGACTTACCTATCTTCAGTCCCACAAGTTTGCTCAGCACTACCTCTTTAGTGATAGTTATTGTATTGAGGTCCTCACCTCCCATCGCATCCATAACATCTCTCTTTGGCATGTTAGATGTGTTCTCCACTGTGAAACCAACACAAAATAGCCATTCAAAGCCTCAACCATTTCCTCATTACCCAATGTCAATTCCCCCTTCTCGTCCTCCAAGGCACCTACATTTACTTTAGCCACTCTTTTCTGTTTTATATAATTATAAAAACTGTTACCATCTGTTTTTATATTTTGTGCTAGTTTATTTTCATAATCTAGCTTCCCTTTCTTTATTGCTCACTTAGTGGTACTTTGTTGGTTTAAAGTTTTCCCAATCTTCCAATTTCCCACTACTCCTGGTGACTTTGTATGCACGAGCTTTTAGTTTGATGTCTTCTTTTATTTCCTTAGTTATCCATGGCTGGCTCTCCCCACCCTTACTGTCCTTGCTTTTAATTGGAATATACTTTTGTTGAGCACCGCGAAAAATCTATTTAAAAGTCTTCCACTGTTCCTCAACCGTCCTATCGTAGAGCCTGTGTTCCCAGTCTACACTAGCCAACTCCTCCTTCATCCCATTGTAGTCTCCATTGTTTAGGCATAATACACTGGTTTTCGATCGAACTATTACACCCTCCATTTGTATGAGAAAATCAATCGTACTGTGATCACTCTTTCCAAGAGGATCCCTAACTACAGGATCACTAATTTTACCTGTCTCATTGAATAGGACCAGATCTAAGATAACACGTTCCCTTGTAAGTTCAGTAACATGCTGTTCAAGAAAGCCAACATGGATGCATGCTCTGAAGTTCTCCTCAAGACCGCCTTGACCAACTTTATTCACCCAATCTATGTGCAAGTTAAAGTCCCCCATGATAACTATTCTTACATGCATCAGATATTTCTGTTTATTGCCTGTGCCACTGTAATATTATTAATTGGTGGCCAATAGACAACTCCCACCAGTGATTTTTTTCCCTTTACTATTCCTAATCTCTCCCCAGATGGATTTAACATTCTGCTCCTTAAATCTTATATCATCTCTCACTATCGCCCTGATCTCATCTTTAATTAAGAGTACTACCCCACCTCCCTTATCTTCCTGCCTATCTTTCCGTATTACCTGATGTCTTTGGATATTTAATTCTCAATCCTCTCCACCCTGTAACCACGTCTCTGTAATGGCCATTAAATCATACCTCTTTGTACTGATTTGTGCCACAAGTTCACTGACCTTGTTTCGAATATGACTGGCATTCAAATAAAGTGCCCTTACACTTGTAGTGCTTTTAAAATCTTGTAACCTTTTACTCTTGACTTTTCTTCACTTCACTCTTATTTTTCTCTTTTTTTATCTTTTGTTTTTTCTTTATCTTTATCCACACTTTTCTCTTTCATTTTATCTATACCTCTCCAGTCTGTTGAAACCACCCCCCGACTATTTGGTTTAAAGCCCCATCCACGGCCCTAGTTATGCGATTCACTAGGATCCAGGTCCCATCAAGGTTCAGGCAGAGCCCATCCCATTGGTACAGCTCCCTCCTTCCTCAAGAATGGTGCCAATTTTTGCATGAATTCTAACCCACTTCTCCCACACCTATCTTTGAGCCAAGCATTTAGCTTTCTAGTTTTCTCGACCCTATGCCAATTTGCACATGGCTCGGGTAGTGATCCAGGGATTACTAGCTTTTTGGTTCTGCTTTTTAATTTTGTCCCTAGCTGCTCACATTCCTTCAGCGGAACTTCTTTACTCGTTCTTCTTATGTCTTTGGTACCCACATGGATCGTGACAACTGGATCTTTCCCCTCCCACTGCAAATTCCTCTGCAGGTCAGATAAGATGTCCCAAACCTGGGCTCCAGGCAGGCAACACAGCCTTCGGCACACTCTTTCCTCGTAACAGAGAACTCTGTCTATTCCCCTGACCATACTCAGAATCAGAATCAGGTTTATCATCGCTGGCATGTGTCGTGAAACTTGTTAACTTAGCAGCAGCAGTTCAATACAATACATAATACAGAAGAAAAAATAATAAATTACAGTATACATATATTGAATAGATTAAAAATTGTGCAACAAACAGAAATAATATATATTTAAAAAGTGAGGTAGTGTTCAAGGGTTCAATGTCCATTTAGGAATCGGATGGCAGAGGGGAAGCTGTTCCTGAATCACTGAGTGTGTGCCTTCAGGCTTCTGTATCTCCTACCTGATGGTAACAGTGAGAAAAGTGCATGCCCTGGGTGCTGGAGGTCCTTTAATAATGGACGCTGCCTTTCTGAGACACCACTCCTTGAAGATGTTCTGGGTACTTTGTAGGCTAGTACCCAAGATGGAGCAGACTATATTTACAACCCTCTGCAGCTTTTGGTCCTGTGCAGTAGCCTCCCCATACCAAACAAAGATGCAGCCTGTCAGAATGCTCTCCATGGTATGAATATAGAAGTTTTTGAGTGTATTTGTTGACATACCAAATCTCTTCAAACTCCTAATGAAGTATAGTCATTGTCTTGCCTTCTTTATAACTGCATCACTATGTTGCGTCCAGGTTAGATCCTCAGAGATCTTGTCATCCAGGAACTTGAAGCTGCTCATTCTCTCCACTTCTGATCCCTCTATGAGGATTGGTATGTTTTCCTTCATCTTACCCTTCCTGAAGTCCACAATCAGCTCTTTCATCTTACTGATGTTGAGTGTCAGGTTGTTGCTGCGACACCACTCCACTAGTTGGCATATCTCACTCCTGTACGCCCTCTCGTCACCACCTGAGATTCTACCAACAATGGTTGTATCAGCAAATTTATAGATGGTATTTGAGTTATTCTTATCCACACATCTATCCCCAATTACACTACATTTCTCTTCTTCCCCCCTCTTGAAAGGCTCCCTGAACTATGGTGCCACAGTTAGGTTGCTCATCCTTCCTACAGCCCCCCACTGTCAGGGAGCAAAAACATCAGACCTGTTGGACAAGCTCAAGGGCTGAGGTTCCTCCAGCACTGTCTCTTGGATGCCATTACCCACCTCACTCACAGTCACACCTTTTTGTCTCTGACCACAGATCGAATTTGAGGCAGCTAATCTATCGGGCGTGAGTACGTCCTGAAACAGTGAAGAAGGTGAATGGTTGAGTCAGTAGTGAAGAAAGCGAATGCAATGTTGGCATTCATTTCTAGAGGAATAGAGTATAGGAGCAGGGATGTGATGTTGAGGCTCTATAAGGCGCTGGTGAGACCTCACTTGGAGTACTGTGGGCAGTTTTGGTTTCCTTATTTAAGAAAGGATGTGCTGACGTGGAGAGGGTACAGAGAAGGTTCATGAGAATGATTCCGGGAATGAGAGGGTTAACATATGAGGAACGTTTGTCCGCTCTTGGACTGTATTCCTTGGAGTTTAGAAGAATGAGGGGAGACCTCATAGAAACATTTCAAATGTTAAAAGGCATGGACAGAGTGGATGTGGCAAAGTTGTTTCCCATGATGGGGGAGTCTAGTACGAGAGGACATGACTTAAGGATTGAAGGGCACCCTTTCAGACAGAAATGCGAAGAAATTTTTTTAGTCAGAGGGTGGTGAATCTATGGAATTTGTTGCCACGGGCAGCAGTGGAGGCCAAGTCATTGGGTGTATTTAAGGCAGAGATTGATAGGTATCTGAGTAGCCAGGGCATCAAAGGTTATGGTGAGAAGGCAGGGGAGTGGGACTAAATAGGATAAAATGGATCAGCTCATGATAAAATGGTGGAGCAGACTCGATGGGCCGAATGGCCTACTTCTGCTCCTTTGTCTTATGGACTTATGGTCTTATGGAATCCAGGGAACTCTACCCCTCCCTGATGTGCTGCAGTATTTGAAGCTCAGATTCCAGGTCATCAACTTTGAGCCCGAGTTCCTCAGGCAGCCAACACTTGCTGCAGATGTGGTCACCAGGAACCACAATGGGGTCCACCAACCCCCACATTTTGCAGCTACAGCACATCACCTGATCCTGCATCATCCCTGTATTTAATTAGCTGCAACTTAGTGACTTTTTATTCAACCAGTACAAAAGCCTTACTTGCTACTTTACCTGTGCCTCCATGCCAAAGCCTCACTCCTAAACTGGTCCCCCCACACAATGGGCGCTTTGCTTCAACCCTGCTTTTCTGTTATCTGCTCCTGTTATTGAATTGTGCATCGATTGGTCCAGTGCTAATACACCAAGCCCTGTGAAATGCTCCTTTTTTAAACTCTTCTCCCTGACCTGTGGGAAGCTTGTTCTCTCTTTAAATCGATTGGTCTGCTGCTCATGCACCAAAAATGTCTATCAGAATTTTTACAGCAGTGACTGATAAACTTTCTCAGGTAAGATATGACAGGAGGTTGTGAAGTCATAGTGAGCGAGTACAGTGGAGAGGCTGTACAGGTATGGTTGAATTGCTCAAGAGGAACGTGACACATCTGCCCTCCACATTGAAGTTTAATGCAAAATGATTTTCTGTATCAAATCGGATCCTGGCAATGTATGGAAACTCTTTGTAAAATTCTGCAAGTTAATAACAGATCTCAGGTTGAAGTCGATGATGAGTAAAATCATAAACATGAGAAAATCTGCAGATGCTGGAAATCCAAAGCAACACACACAAAATGCTGCAGGAACCCAACAGGCCAGGCAGCATCTACGGAAAAGAGTAAACAGTCGACGTTTTGGGCTGAAACACAAGAGCCTTGACATGTCGACTGTTTACTCTTTTCTGTAGCTGCTGCCTGGCCTGCTGAGTTCCTCCTGCATTTTGTGTGAGTTGCTACAGATGATGAGTAAATGTGGAAACACACAACACTGTAGACAGTGACGGTGGCCTTTCACACCAGTGACTAGGCTCCTGAATAACAAATTCCCTGCAGCAGGCCTGTAGTTACACAGTTATGTCCGGAGATGAGGTCAATGAAGAGATTATTCAGAGCTTGTTAGCTGATGATTCATGCTTCCTGGTTGTTTATTTACTATGGTTTCATCAATTTCTAAGATTGGCAGTTTTATCCCATAATTGATTATTGCCAGCTGGCTTCCCATCTCATTAGCAGGCTGATGGGAGAAGAAGGTTTAGCTGAGTTAAAGTTTTAAAAGAACCCAACTACACAGAGCAGAAAAAAATATAATTTTTATAGATTTTAAATGGTTTTCAACATTGAAGGAGGCCATTTGGCCTATTCAATCTCTGCTGGCTCTCAGAGCAAGTCCATCACGCCCACTATGAATAGTGATTGATCAAAATGGAAGGTGCTTTCAAATGATGACACTTGTGGTAGTGTATCTAAGGCCTGAACCTCTACAGTCCTTCAGAATAAGACATTCCCTTTGCATACCCCACGATATGCCAGTGATAATAAACCTAATTCTGATTAGTGCTTTAAGGAAGGATTTTTGGAATGTAGACTACTGTCCATAAAGGACCAGCAATATATTTCAGCATGCCGTTTAGCTTGGAGTAACTTGCATTCGGTGGTGTTCTCATGCACCTGTTGTCCTTGACCATTGTAGGTGGCAGTGGTTTAGGATGAGTGACTACATTGCATTTCCAGATGGTGTCTACTGTGCATTGATGCAGAGGGAATAGATCTTTAGGGAGGTTGATGGAGTACCAATCCAGTGGACTGTTTTGTCCTGGATGGTGTTGAGCTGCTTGAGATCTGTTGTCCCTGCACTCAACCAAGCTTGCGAGGAGTGTTCTATCATGCTCCTGATCCATGCATTGTAGATAGTGGAAAAGAGGTGAGGTGATGGACATGAGTTAAGCACCATGCCTCTGCTCTACTCTTTCAGCCCTGGTATTTATAGGACAGTGACAGTTGCAGGCAGAGGTGAGTCCTAGGACATCGCTAGTGGAGAACCCAGCAACAGTAAGGCAACTGAATATTAAGGGTGGTGATTAGATTCCCCTTTCACAACATGCTGGAGGAACTCAGCAGGACGGACAGCATCCGTGGAAACGTTGACTGATCGTTTCCATGGATGCTGCCTGACCTGCTGAGTTCCTCCAGTGTGTTTTGAGTGTTGCTTTGACCCCAGCATCTTCAGAGTATTTTCTGTTTAGATTCCCCTTTGTTGCAGATGACCATTGCCTCCTACTTTCGAATCACAGACATTACTTACTATTTTTCATCTAATTCTTAAGTTCGTGCTGCATGTGGGTATCGACTGCTTCATTTGCTGAGGAGTTATGCATGGATTTTTAAATTATGCATTCGTCAGTGAACATCCCTAATTCTGATCTTGGAGGAAAGGTCACTGAAGAAGCCGCTGGAAGTGTTTGGGCTATGAGCTTCAGCAAGGAGGTGGAGGAAGTCTGACAACAGCCAGTATGACTGCAGCCATTGGAGATTTTCCCTTTGATGCCTATTGACCAGGTTCAGCCAGGTCACATTGATACAATCGTCAGTTCAACACTGCCTTGGTTAGATCACCCTCACCCCACATCCCGAATTCAGTGGTCCATGAGATCTTGAGCTGTGTAGTCCTGACAAAGCCCAAAGAAGCTCATGAGCCTGCCCCATCAAAGGATTGCCAAAGAAGGATAAAAGGTAAGTATTTAAGGGAGAAGGAAATAGGCATTTATACTGATAGCTGGGGAAAGGCAGGAAGGAGGCTTGAGAGAAGCATGAAATGAATGGGTCAAGTGGCCTGTTTCTGAGCTGCATTTTTTGTGTTATCCTACGCAGGTTACAAAATCCTCATCCGCAGATTGTCCAGTTTAGCAAAAGACATACTATATATATCAGTAATCAGTGAATTTTCAAAAGAAGATCAGTTCTTACAGGTATAATTTGACAAACATTCTGCAAAGAGGAAAGATCAGAAATATTTAGTGCATCTTGGTTCTTACTTCTGGCAGCAACAGTGTTCACTTTAATGTGTAAACGTGTGGATTTGATCTCCGGGGACAGTGAAGACGTAAGATCCCCAATTGAATACACTGAGTTAGGAATTGTTTGTTCATGGTCACCACGCATTGATTACTCTTCACAAACATGATGATTCCAAACAAACAATTATGATCATCTTATAATACTCCACTTCAGGTCCCTCCCCTTTCTGAATCATGATAAATAGGGAGACAGCTAACCGACGTCTGGTAAGCAGCTCATAGAAAGCTACTTCGAGCTCCTTGTCACAGGTAAGTCATGACTTCTTCGAGTCTTTGATTCTTTATGAAATAATTTTTGTCAAACCTTTTATTTTAAGTTTCAGTTTAATTCATAATAATATAACTTTCAGACTGAATCTTGGTTAATAATTTGATAGATTAATTAATTGTTTTACTTTACAGAAGAATGATCAGAAGGATCTAATAATTAGTTCTCAGAGTATTTTTGAAGCAAACAGACATGGCTGATTGTTACTTGTGGGGTTTATTTTGTAGCTGTAAGCTAAATTCTTCGAGACTTACAAGTTGCTATTTCCAAATAAACGGTAAATATCAAATTGCAGTTAGGATTTTGCAGAATGAACAATTTCACCACAATGTCATCAACTATTAACATTTCCTTAAACTACATTAGCAGAAAAATGTATTAAAATAGGATTTGAAAGATAAGTTTTAAACTAACATTGAGATTTGACCTCACCTGTTTCACTTTGTTAGTTTTTTTGCACAAAGTGGAGGATTTGGGGGTTAATGTGCCTGTACCGTTTTTGTTCAATTTTGTGCTGGAGGAGGGATTTGGGCGTCCTTGTGTCAGTTGTATTTTGTTCGATTTTATTGTGCAGGAGGGGGATTTGGGGGTTGATGTGCCTGTTTCTATTTTTCTTTGACTTTTGGGCAAGGAGGGGGAATTTTGGGGGTTGTTGATTGTTTCTTTTCTTTCTTGGTTTCCTGGTTACTTGGAGATGAAGGAATTCAAACTGTATACTTTGATAATAAATGAACCTTTGAACCTTGAAGATAATGGAAGATACCAAAGAGGATGCACCATGTGGTTGTGTGGATACACACTCAAGTATTTAGTATAGACTCTACTTGGGCTAAGGTGCTTTCAAGTTCTTGGTTGTCCATAACCTTAGTGACCAGTGCTCTGTGATCATTGTGACCTCTACATCTGATTGCATTATCACTTCCCAGAGCCTCACTAAAACCCAAGGTTTGTATAATTTTTCCTCACACTGAGTTTATTCTCTTCAAATCCATGGGCTACACAATGGCAACATCTGTGATTTCCAAGTATCTGTTGTAACAATTTTATTCAATGCTTCTCAAGACCAGTGATAACATTATATTGAGTTCAAATCTCTCTCCAAAATTTGAGCACATAATTAATGATAAGCATTCAATGGACCAGCAGGGGTGAACACAGTGCTGGGTTTCTCATCTTTGAACTGAAACCACATCTGCTTGTTCAAAGTGAGGTATTTTTGAAGTATAGAGTTTCTGGTAAGTTGGAAACACAACAGCCAACCTCCCACAAGCAGCAATGTTATGACAATGTGTTTGATAATGGCATTGACTGAAAGGTAAAGGATTGAACACTAGAGAGAACTTGCCCACCTATCCCCAGGAACATGGAACTCACCCAAGAGGCTTTAACATATCAGTCTGGATTGAAATGGCAGCCTAGACCTCGCATTGTTGATAGATTGGGCCTTGAACCCAACCTATTGCCTCAGAGAAAGGGTGACACCTGGTCACATTTGACACCAAATACATCCACTGTTAAAGAACTCAGCACAGAGACATCATGAGGGAAATGGAATACAAAACAATAAGTTATATAAACACGCTCAGCATAGTCAGCAGGAGAGGAGCTTGCAGCTCCCATTGAATGGCAAATGAAAGATATAGCACTCTCGATGATAAAAATAATCACCATTTTAATATTATTCTAATCACATTTGAAGAGCACGTCAAAGCACTCTACATGCTTAAAAGATACAAGATGTTGACAACTAATTACTTTCAGAGAGAGGTATCTGATTATACCACCTAGTGTATGGAAATTGAAATCCATACATATATAATATTGATCCGCAATTGAACATGCACTATTTAAACTGCCAAAATACAGCAATGGCTTTAAAACTGACCTGGTTTTCTGATCAGACTATCCAAAGATAAATCATTATTGTGATACAATAGTATGTCTGTATTCTTTTCACCTGTACCTTCTCTAATCAGAAATATTCTACCTATAGCTTTGTAGTTTCCATAAAACCATAAGACATAGGAGCAGAATCAGGCCATTCAACCCATCCAGTCTGTTCTGCCATTCCATCTTAACTGATTTAATTTCCTTCTCAACCCATTCTCTTGCCTTCTTCCCGTAACCTTTGATGCCCATACTAATCAAAAACCTATAAACCTCCATTTTAAATATAGTCAAAGAGTTGGCCTCCACAGCCTTCAGTGGCAATGAATTTGACAGATTCACCGTCCTCTCGCTCAAGAAATTCCTCCTCATCTATGTTCTAAAGGGACAGCTTTTTATTCTGAGGCTGTGCCCTCTGGTCTTAGACTTCACCCACTGCTGGAAACACCCTCTCCACATCAACTCTATCCCAGCCTTTCAATATTCCATAGGTTTCAATGTTTTTCCTTTCTCTTTTACAGAGCCAAAAACTGTGAGATCTTTGCCCGCAGATAATGGCCATCCAAAAAACACTCAGTTTCCTGGTATTTTTCCTGTTGATTGTTAACCCTGAGTTTTCCAGAGCCCAACATTGGTCACATGGTTGGTATCCAGGAGGCAAAAGAGAACTGGATCTACCTCAGTCTGCACCGGTGAGTCTGATTTATCTCCACTGCTTTAATTTTGTGTAATGTTAAATTCCAGCTACAATTCCAACAATTAAACAGGCTGAGGGAAGAAGCTATTACCCAGTCTGGCAGTCATAGTCCTGAGGCTCCAATGCCTCCTTCCTGATGATTATGGGCCAAAGGGATTGTGGGATGTGTGGCAGGGATCCTGAACACTGCTTTAGGCCCTTGACTAATTCAAATGTTTCAGATCATTAATATTCCAAACAACATTTTATTTAATGTAAAACATCTATTTTTGAATATATTGAACATATGAAACAGTAACATTTCCAAGACAATTTGAGTTTATTGTTCTGAACATAAGTTTGGTGAGGTATAGGTACAGTACAAAGGAAAATTTGCATACAACAGCATCAGAAGGATGAAGGGACAGACAGCACACAGAATATAGATTATACATTAGCTATATATTAAATAATGCCATATGCAATAAAAGTCCATTTGCAGTCGCAAGTATATATTTTATGAAGTTAATTGCCTGGAATAGGAAGGAATGGGAGATGGGATTGATTTGATGACACTAAGATTGGAAGTGTTGTGGACAGTTAGGAAGGCTTTCAAAGCTTGCAGAGGGATCTGGACCAGAAAGTGGCAGATGGAATTTAATGCAGACAAGTGTGAGGTGTTGCATTTTGGAAGGACAAATCAAGGTAAGGCATACACAGTAAATTGTAGGGCACTGAGGAGTGCGGAGGAACAAAGAGATCTGGGAGTTCAGATACATAATTCCCTGAAAATGGTGTCACAGGTAGACAGGATTGTAAAGAAGGCTTTTGGCATCCTGGCATTCAGAAATCAAAGTATTGAGTATAGGAGTTGGGATGTTATGGAGAGGTTGTATAAGACATTGGTGAGGTCAAATTTGGAGTATTGTGTATAGTTCTGGTCAACTAACTATAGGAAGGATATCAGTAAGATTGTAAGAGTGAGAGAAAATTTACTAGGATGTTGCCGGGTCTTCAGGAGTCGAGTTACAGGGAAAGGTTGAACAGGTTAGGACTTTATTCCTTGGAACATAGAAGAATGAGGGGAGATTTGATAGAGGTTTACAAAATTTTGAGGGGTATAGACAGAGCAAATGTGAATAGGCTCTTTCCACTTAGATTAGGAGAGATAAATATGAGATGACATGGCTTAAGGGTGAAAGGGGAAAGGTTTGGGGAAACAGTGGGAACTTTTTCACTCAGAGTGGTGGGAGTGTGGAACGAGCTGCCAGCTGATGTGGTCAATGCGGGCTCGCTCTTAAGTTTTAAGAATAAGTTGGATAGGTACACGGATGGGAGAGGTCTGATGGGTTAGGGACTGAATGCAGGTCAATGGGACTAGTGGAATAATGTTTTGGCACAGACTAGAAGGGCCAAATCGCCTGTCTTCTGTGCTGTAGTGTTCAATGGTTCTAATAGATGAATGTGAACCTTGGCAGGCATCACTGGCAGTGCTGGAAATATTGTCAATAACAAATTACCCACCGGAAGTTACTGATCAACAGTTATCAAGAACCATGAAGTTCCTGCAATGAAAATGTTCCCATGGTGCTCCAGAATTTATTCATTCACCAGAAGTGCTGATTAATGCACAAGTTGGGGTGGGAGGTAGTTTGGAAGGAATATGGCTGTAATAATTCCCAGGAAGCTGACTGGTCAATACTAAGTATTGAGAATTGGTGCGAAATACCATAAAAAAATTGCATAAACGGACCTGATGTAGGGGAATGACCTGATGTGAGTGAATGATCTGATGTTGGAGAATGATCTGATATGGAGACTTGGAAGATATTGGGGAGCAATGCAGTGGGGGGAGTAATCTGAGGTTGGGAAGAGACCTGATTCAGGATCAACCTGTTTTGGGGAAGAGACCTGCTGCCCTCAAACTTTGTTGACATTCACCCTCTGTCCCTGCTGCTTTGACGTTGTCCTATCAACCAGCCAGGCCTTCCTGAAGATTGTGGGTGTCAAAAAGACTGGGGGATGTGTGGTACGAGATCTGGACAAATTCAACTTTGTTAGTTCATTAATACTGCCCTCAAACTTTGTTAACATTCATTCTCTGTCTTTGCTGCTCTGACGTGTCCTGTCAACCAGCCAGTCCAGACTTCTTGCTGTCATGGAGAATGGGTGGCACTGGAAGCAGTACTTGCAGTCTCCTTTTTTCTAGCTTCATCTTTCCCCCTCTCTGATACATCAGTCTTCCATCAGCTGCCTAACAGTACTGAGGAGCAACAGGACAAACAAGGCCACATGGCCGTCAGGCACCAGTGGAAAATACAAAGGGTGAAATATCTATTGTTCATTCTGTATTGTTTTTATGACTACACATAAAATGTATCGGAAGCCAGTACTGAGAAGTGATGCAGGGTTTTGATGTAAGTGAACAAGTGACGAGGTGTAGAACAGTGTACATTAGGTCCTAATGTAAAAGTCTGGGTCTATACGAGTTGCATTCAAATCTGTCACTGAATGGGTAGAAATGAGAGTACTGGAAACACAGGAGCAGCAGATAAACACCATTAAAAGAATTAAACCTGATGTGAATATAAGACAAAGAGCACCATGAATGGATTAAGTTCAGACAGTGCCAAGCTGTTGATCTCTGTTGGATGGTGGAACAGGCTTAGGAGTCCCACAGGAAACCCAGAGACGATAAAGTGTTTGAGAATATTCTCATCATTCACTCAAAATCTTCTTTATACAACCTGTCCTCTTACTCCAACTCTTTCAACCCCAATAGCTCTGTGGAGAACCTGCTCAGGATGGCCTAAGACAATTGATCTGGATGTTGAATTCACTCTTCCCTGTTGCTTTTCAGGTTTCAGAAGAACTCAAATTATGTGAAGGAGAGAACTGCATATTCCTGCGAAGCTCTCAGAAAGACTTTGTGAGGAGCATTTTGGTAAGAACTGTTATGAGTTGTGACAAGGTGCCACACATGAGGGCGAGAACCTTTGCTATTACAGGAAAGATACTGGCATGACTAGAAGATTGCCTGACTGGCAGGAGACAAAGAGTGGGAATAAAGGGAGCCTTTTCTTGTTGGCTAGTTTGTGACTAGTGATGTTCCACAGGGTTCAGTGCTGAGGCCACTTCTTTTTCTTCTTCCCACTCTCTGCAGAAAGAATTACATGCGTTGGAAGAATAGGAAAAGAAGTGGCAGCTGGAATACAGTGTAGGGAAGTGTATGGTCACGCACTTTGGTAGAAGAAATAAAGTTGTAGACTATTTTCTAAACCGGGAGTAAATTCAGAAATCAGAGGTGCAAAGAGACTTGAGAGTCTTAGTACAAGATTCCCTTAAGGTTAACTTGCAGACTTAGTCAGTGCAAATGTAATATTGGCGTTCATTTTGAGAGGACTAGAATATAAAAGTAAGGATGTAATGCTGAGGCCTTATAAGGCATTGGTCAGACTGCACTTGGAATATTGTGAGCAGATGAAAGGATGTTTTGGCATTGATACTGTGAATGAAAGGGTTAACATGCAGTACTGTGTAAAAGTTTTAGGTACGTATATATAGCTAGACTGATTAAGTCTTTTGTACAGTACTGTAGTAATTTTATGTATTGCACAGTACTGCTGCAAAAAAAATCATGACATGTGAATGATAAATCTGATTTAGATATGGGTGTCCATTGTAGAAGGAGAGTGGGAAGAGAGAAAAGAGAGGGGAATCATGGTCAGGAAATGGGGAAGGGAGAGGGGAGGGAGCAGAAAGCAACAGAGACATTCTGTAATGATCAATAAACCAATCGCTAGGAATCACATTACCTTGCCTGGTGTCTGCACCTGCATCAGCGCTTGTCCCTGGCACTCCTTCTCTGCCACCTCCCCTACACCTATCCCACAGCACCCCACCCTCGCTTTTCCCAACACCCTTTGATTCCACCAGATTTACAAACTTACTCTCTGCTCCAGATTGACAAACACAGTACAGTGCAGAAGTCTAAGGCACCCTCGCGATATTTATGTACCTAAGACTTCTGCACAGTACCGTATGGGGAGCCTTCGATGGCCCTGGGCCTGTTCTCATTGGAGTTTAGATGAGGAGAGATCTCATTGAAATATATTGAATCTTGAAAGTAGTAGCTATAGTGGAATTGGAGATGATCGTCTTGGACCAGAGGGTGCAGACTCAGAATATAGGGATGTCCATTTAGAACAGGGATGAGGAATATTTTCTTTAGCAAGAGGGTGGTGAATCAATGGAATTCCATGCCACAGAGAACTGTGAGGGCTAATTCACTGGGTATATTTAAAGTGGAAGTTGATAGGTTCTAGAATAATAAGTGTGTCAAAGTTTACAAGGAAAAGGCAGGAGAATGTGAGCGAGAGGGATAATAAATAGCCAAGATGGAATGGCAGAGCAAACACGATGGGCTGAATGGCCTTGTTCTGCTCCTGTATCTTTAGTGATGTTTAACCAATTGGTTAGAAACAGCAGAAGCCTTCTGTATTCATCTGAGCAGCCATTGTGAGGAAAATGGGCCCGATGTTGAACTCACACATGATGTGCCTACGAGCTAAGGCACTGCCTCACTAAGCCATCAGTGGGTCTTGTGCATCTCCAGCGCTCCCCAGCTGTACAGGATCTTCCATGTTGTGATGAGACTGGAGGAAATGGTTTAATTGGTAAAATAGTTTATTATTTTCACATGTGCCCAGGTCCAGTGATAAACTAATTTTGCATGTCATCTACACAAGTCATTTCATCACATCAGTGCATTAAGGTAGTAGAGGGGAAAATAACAGAATGCAGAATAAAGTGTCACACTTACAGATAAAGTGCAGTGCAGGAAGTCAAAATGGTGCAAGTTCATAGCAAGGTGAATTGTGAGGTCAAGAGTCCATCTTATTGCCTTTGGTAACCATATAATAGTCCTACAATAACGAGGTAGAAGCTGTCCTTAATCCTTGTGGTTAAAGAGAATTTTGTATCTTTTGTCTTTACCAAATTGGTAAAGGTGCTGAGGAAGAGGATTTCTTGGAATGTATGCGGGATGGTTTTTTGAACCAACATGTCGAGGAACCGACTAGAGAGCAGGCTATTCTGGACTGGGTTTTGAGCAATGAGGAAGGGTTAATTAGCAACCTTGTCGTGAGAGGCCCCTTGGGTAAGAGTGACCATAATATGGTGGAATTCTTCATTAAGATGGAGAGTGACATAGTTAATTCAGAAACAAAGGTTCTGAACTTAAAGAGGGGTAACTTTGAAGGTATGAGACGTGAATTAGCTAAGATAGACTGGCAAATGACACTTAAAGGATTGATGGTGGATATGCAATGGCAAGCATTTAAAGGTTGCATGGATGAACTGCAACAAATGTTCATCCCTGTTTGGCAAAAGAATAAATCAAGGAAGGTAGTGCACCCGTGGCTGACAAGAGAAATTAGGGATAGTATCAATTCCAAAGAAGCAGCATACAAATTAGCCAGAGAAAGTGGCTCACCTGAGGACTGGGAGAAATTCAGAGTTCAGCAGAGGAGGACAAAGGGCTTGATTAGGAAGGGGAAAAAAGATTATGAGAGAAGACTGGCAGGCAACATAAAAACGGACTGTAAAAGCTTTTATAGATATGTAAAAAGGAAAAGACTGGTAAAGACAAATGTAGGTCCCCTGCAGGCAGAAACAGGTGAGTTGATTATGGGGAGCAAGGACATGGCAGACCAATTGAATAATTACTTTGGTTCTGTCTTCACTAAGGAGGACATAAATAATCTTCAAGAAATAGTAGGGGACAGAGGGTCCAGTGAGATGGAGGAACTGAGCGAAATACATGTTAGTAGGGAAGTGGTGTTAGGTAAATTGAAGGGATTGAAGGCAGATAAATCCCCAGGGCCAGATGGTCTGCATCCCAGGGTGCTTAAGGAAGTAGCCCAAGAAATAGTGGATGCATTAGTGATAATTTTTCAAAACTCATTAGATTCTGGACTAGTTCCTGAGGATTGGAGGGTGGCTAATGTAACTCCACTTTTTAAAAAAGGAGGGAGAGAGAAACCGGGGAATTATAGACTGGTTAGCCTAACGTCGGTGGTGGGGAAACTGCTGGAGTCAGTTATCAAGGATGTGATAACAGCACATTTGGAAAGCTGTGAAATGATCGGACAAAGTCAGCATGGATTTGTGAAAGGAAAATCATGTCTGACGAATCTCATAGAATTTTTTGAGGATGTAACTAGTAGAGTGGATAGGGGAGAACCAGTGGATGTGGTATATTTGGATTTTCAGAAGGCTTTTGACAAGGTCCCACACAGGAGATTAGTGTGCAAACTTAAAGCACATGGTATTGGGGGTAAGGTATTGGTGTGGGTGGAGAGTTGGTTAGCAGACAGGAAGCAAAGAGTGGGAATAAACGGGACCTTTTCAGAATGGCAGGCGGTGACTAGTGGGGTACCGCAAGGCTCAGTGCTGGGACCCCAGTTGTTTACAATATATATTAATGACTTGGATGAGGGAATTAAATGCAGCATCTCCAAGTTTGCGGATGACACGAAGCTGGGTGGCAGTGTTAGCTGTGAGGAGGATGCTAAGAGGATGCAGGGTGACTTGGATAGGTTGGGTGAGTGGGCAAATTCATGGCAGATGCAATTTAATGTGGATAAATGTGAAGTTATCCACTTTGGTGGCAAAAATAGGAAAACAGATTATTATCTGAATGGTGGCCGATTAGGAAAAGGGGAGGTGCAACGTGACCTGGGTGTCATTATACACCAGTCATTGAAAGTGGGCATGCAGGTACAGCAGGCGGTGAAAAAGGCGAATGGTATGCTGGCATTTATAGCGAGAGGATTTGAGTACAGGAGCAGGGAGGTACTACTGCAGTTGTACAAGGCCTTGGTGAGACCGCACCTGGAGTATTGCGTGCAGTTTTGGTCCCCTAATCTGAGGAAAGACATCCTTGCCATAGAGGGAGTACAGAGAAGGTTCACCAGATTGATTCCTGGGATGGCAGGACTTTCATATGAAGAAAGAATGGATGAACTGGGCTTGTACTCGTTGGAATTTAGAAGATTGAGGGGGGATCTGATTGAAACCTATAAGATCCTAAAGGGATTGGACAGGCTAGATGCAGGAAGATTGTTCCCAATATTGGGGAAGTCCAGAACGAGGGGTCACAGTTTGAGGATAGAGGGGAAGCCTTTTAGGACCGAGATTAGGAAAAACTTCTTCACACAGAGAGTGGTGAATCTGTGGAATTCTCTGCCACAGGAAACAGTTGAGGCCAGTTCATTGGCTATATTTAAGAGGGAGTTAGATATGGCCCTTGTGGCTACGGGGGTCAGGGGGTATGGAGGGAAGGCTGGGGCGGTGTTCTGAGTTGGATGATCAGCCATGATCATAATAAATGGCGGTGCAGGCTCGAAGGGCCGAATGGCCTACTCCTGCACCTATTTTCTATGTTTCTATGTTTCTATGTTTCTATGTCTGATGGGAGAGGAGAAGATGAGAAAATGTCTAGGGAGGGAAGGTCTTTGATTATGCTGGCTGCTTTATTGAGATAGTGAAAGTATTAACAGAATCTATAGCATGGAAGCTGGTTTTGATGACGTGCTTGGACAAGGACAAGCTCTTGTTGATGTTCACTTCAAGGAACATGAAGCTCTCATCTTTAACTGCTTCAAGTTCAGGATAGAGAAACTGCAGGGAAATTTAGAAGAGGGTGATGCTAAGTCCAAGAGGAACAAACACTATTGCTAGCAAAGACACATATTTGGCTGAACAAACGGTGAGGAGATAAGCTTTTTAATTCAGCATAATATTTGAAACAATTTTATTTACATATAGCATCTTGGAGGGCTGCAGGAAAAGAGAAGGAAAGGGGGACCAAATGGATAGATTTCACAAGCAGATAGCATTGGCACATCAGGCTGGAGTTGCCTCATTCTGGGCTGTAAGTTTCCATGAGTAAACATTGTTATCCAGTGTAAGTTGATGATGTTCCTATAATGCCATAATTCCAACAAAAATAGCAATTGTGTTCAAGTGTAGATGTTAAATTGTTTATCTTCGCTTTCTGTTGAGAACAATTAATTATTGGTGAATCAACAGATCTGAGCTTTTCTGGAATAATATGGGATTGTGAATGTTTTCAACACAGTGAATGTGTTATCAAACACGTACTTTGATAATAAATTTACTTTGAACTTCGAACTTCAACTCTGTTCTTTCTCTTTCCCTTCATCACTATGCCTATAACATCAGACCGATATGTTGGTGCGAAGGTTTCAGAAGACAAACTGAATTTCAACTTATTTTCAAATCGTGTCAAGTACCAATTGTAACACAAGCTGATGTTGAAGAAGAAAGAAAGTCTTCAAAGCTATGATTTTAAAAGCCTGAAAGAGTATTTGTTAAGTATACAGTAGCATTTCCTCATGTACACATGGCATGTGATAAAATGTTATGTGATTAAAGTAAACTTTATAGAGAGTTTTCCTCTTCTGTGTAATAAAGGATTTTATTATGCTACATCCCCACACCAATTCTGAAATATTATTATTTGAAAATGGAAATGCACAAAGTCCAAACACAAGTTTTGTTTGCTGCTATCTCTTATTAGGAAAAATTATTATATCTTTATAGTGAAAATCAGTATTGCTAAGATGAAAGATTTCTTTACAGGAGGACATTACAATCTGTGTTCTCTGTAGGCAACAAGTACTCAGTGGAAGGGTTTTGGATGGGTAAGAAATAAAGTAGTTCTTCATCCTACTGCACAGAAATGTGTTCCAATCACACTTACACCTTCCTGTGAATCTCTCATTTCTTTCACAACATTATGTTGTGCTGCAGATGTATGTAGATTTAAGCCAGGTTGGAGAAGTATAAATTCAATATTTCTGGTATAATAAGATAGCCCAACAATCTGTTGAGATGGAGCTGTATCATCCAGTCATCCAGAACTACCCAGGACAGTGAAGATAGTTTAACCAGCATCAGCCAGGTTGCACATTGGGAATTAGGAGGGAATTGCTTATATTTGGCAGTTTCTGCTCAAGATGGGTCATTTCACACAACTACACCTCATACATTTTCACCAGCAGCAAATCATCTTGGCTTTATATGTCCATTACTCACCATATCATTGGCTGGTTTGGTGTGACTGCAGGTTCACTGAAATCACCTCCCAAAAAATAAATCAAACAAAATGCAAGCTAAATTCTGGTTCGAGATAATGGCAAACAAACATAAGAATTGGAGCAAAAGTAGTTTAACAGGCCTCTCAAGCCGTCATGAATGAGCTATGCTGCCCTCACCTCCAGTGCTAGTTCCTCAAAACCTCAATTCCCATTTCATTCAAAAAGTTAACTAACTCTATCCTCCACGATAGTCTTGGGTAGAGAAATCCGGAGATTCACCATAACTCAGTTGAAATTTCTTTGCCCCTCTGCTTTAAAAGCCCTCTGATCTTGCCAGCATGAATTCCTTTCAATATTCTCTCATGAAAATACAATATGTAAGACATTAATGAGGGAGTTCCACACAGCTGCGCTATGAAAGTTGGTTCCCTCATTTTGCTGATACTTAACAGTACACAGATTAAACAGTCATGGGCTGGATTGGTCACCAACCAACAGCATCACTCTACCCATCCTGCAGTTATTCAAGTGTGAGAGTGGCTACTGGATTTGCAAAACTTGGCCTTTCAGCCAGACAACCAACGTACAATCAGCCCAGTGAAGGGCACTTCCAAGGGGGTCCAGAGCAACACATCCTGAGCACTGTATCCACCTCTTGGCACTCCAGAAAACAAAGTAGCTGAAGTTGTGGACAACTCTGGCCTTTGTCCCAAATGTCATCTTGTGAATGCAGGAAATAGGAGCAGTAGCAGGGCGTTCAGTCCCTCATCTGTGTGCCATCACTCAATAAGGTCATGGCTGATATTTGGCTCAAATCCATTTATAAGTCAGGTAGAAGGAAAAGCTGGAAAGGTTGGGCATCTCATTCCAGCTGGGAAAGAGAAAGGATAGAACCTGACCATTAGAGGAATGGGAAAAGGAAAACTAAAATGCTATTTTAAATTACAATAGGCTTTGTGGCTCGGACATTTTAAGGGAACGTTTGGATTATTGTGATCAAGTTTTTCTAACAAGCTGAGGTTCTCAGATGACAAAGGGGAGGCTTTCTAGTGTGAGAGAAATCAGCAAGTTGAGTGCTGTCACAACAACCTTACACTCAATATCTGCAAGACCGAGGGAAAGGGAGATTGGTGTTAAGTCCTCGGCATCAAAATCTCAGAGGTTCTATCATAGACCCATTGCATTGGTGTCATCATGAGGAAGACAGTGGCTCTAATTTGTTAGGAGCTTGAGGGCATTTGGTAGGTCTTGCATCTTTCTATAGGCGTTCAGTGGACAGCATTCTGACTGATTGTTTCAACATCTGATATGGAGCCTTCAATGCATAGGGCCTTGGACTCAAAAAAACTGCAGGGGCTTAGAGTCAGCCAGCTTCATCACAGACAGAACCCTCCTCACCAATGAAGACATCTTTAAAATGGTAGTCTCTCAACAAGCCTATATTCATCTCTCAGGACCATTGCCATCTGTGAAATGCCTTCTTCCGATTACTGCCATCAGTCGGGGTATTGGTACAAGAGTCCGAAGTCCCATACTCAATGATTCAGGAACAGCTTTTACCCTCAACCATTAGATTTCCAAGTGGTCCATGGACATATGAACACTCCCTCATTTCTATTTTGCATAATTTATCTTTTTTCTAGTTTAAAGTCCCTGGCACTGAATCTTTCTCTATGATTCAGAAGGTAGGAAGGGAGAAGAGGTGAGCAATGCTAATGGGGGATTCCTTGGTTCGGGAAACAGAGAGGAGGTTCTGTGGATAAGAATGAGATTCCCAGGTGCCAGGGTTAGGGGCAGCTCAAAATGACTCCGTAGCATTCTTAATGCTGAGCAGCCAGACGTCAGGGTCCATGTCAGTACCAACATTTAGGCAGGAAGAGTGACGAGGTCCTGCAAAGTGAGTCAGAGATTTTCAACCAGTGCAAAGTTAAAGTGAGAGTACAGTATTCCTCAGGGTCTTCTTATAGTGTCCACAGACAGTCTATACATGGCCCAGCCAGAACTGGACACATTTTTGCACCTTGTTGTTGAATTCAGCAAGATCTGCAACAGTACAGGGTTCCTCTATGGGCATTGCAGGAGATGTTGAATAGTTTGTGGCTCAGTTCCACATCCACAAATTGTCAGGCTGGTTGTATATCTCCATTTGCTTAGTGACACCTTTGAATGATTTACACCAGTCTTAAGTCTGTTAAGGCACTTCCAGGTTGCCCAGTTGCAATTAGCTCCTGGGGGAAAGCTTTCATCCGGTGGAATTTCCATTGCTGGGGGTTGTTTGAGACTGGCGAACCGGTCTTTCCACAAGGCGATGTGGGCTTCAGATGGGGTTGATTGTAATGGAACAACACTGTTCATGAAGCTCTTCCTTGACTTTAGGCAGCTGGGTGTAGGTGTATGACCATGTAGAGGGTGCATCTCATCTGATGTTTGACGGAGTCGCTCTTTCCTGCTGGCTACCGTTCTTCTTATATCAGGGGAGTGGTACCCACCAGGATATATAGGCTGTTAGTGTTTGTTGGTTTTAAACAACCTGTGATAAGTTGGCAGCGTGCATTCAGAGCAGCATCCATCTTCTTAGCATGAGTAGATCTTTCCCATGCAGGGCAGGCGTATTCGGCAGTGGAATAGCAAAGAGCAGTGCACTGGTTCGCAATGTTTTCGAGCTTGCTCCCCATTTTGTGTTAGTGAGCTTATTCAGGATGTTGTTTCGTGCGCTCACTTTTGCCCTTGTCTTATTGATGTGGTTCTTGAAAGTGAGGCATCTGTCAAGGGTGACTCCTAAGTAGATCGGGTGTTCACAATGCATCAGTGTTGCTCCACACCAGGTCACTTTCAGCTGTCGTTTGGCTTCACGGTTCCTGAGGTGGAATGCACAAACTTGTGTCTTTGATGGGTTTGCGTGGAGGTAGTTTTCTTTATAGTAGGATGTTAGTCCCTCCAAGGCCTCAGAAAGTGTTTTCTCCATGGTGTTAAAATCAGTGCTTTGGGCAGTGATGCATAAGTCATCAGCATATATAAAATGGTGTGTGACATCACCTATAGGCTGCTCATTCGTGTCGATGTTGTACAGCAGTGGAAGCACACCTCCCTGAGGAAGACCGTTCTTCTGAATACACCACCTGCTGCGCCTCCCACCTAGATCAACATAGAACCGGCGATTCTGAAGCATGCTTTCTACCAGCTCGGTTAAGAGAATATCTTTGTCATCTCTAGGATCTTGCAGAGGAGACGTCTATGCTTCACTGTATCATAAGCTGCTGACAAGGCCTACAAAAACAGCACCTGTTACCATCCCTTGCTCAAAACCATCTTCGATATATGTGTGAGGTTGAGCAGTTAGCTTCAGTTGATTTGCTGGGGCGGAAACCTTCTTGCTCTGGAATGAACTTCTCATCTACAGTTGGTGCTATCCTGTTGAGTATCAGGCATTCAAACAGCTTATTGGTGTGGCAAAGCAGTGAGATTGGCTGAAAACTCTTAGGATCTGAGGGATCTTTTCCTGGCTTTAATAGTACAACTACATGTGACTTCTGCTAAATGTTAGGTAGCTTCTGTGTTGCCAGACAGTGGTTGAATAATTGTGGGAGCCATTTCTTTGCCTGCTGTCCAAAATGCTTTAGACATTCCTCAGGGTGAGCATTCTGGAAGTCATGGTCACATCAGTACCAATTCATAGGAAGAAAAGGTGACGAGGTCCTGCAAAGTGAGGTCAGAGAGTTAGATGCTACGCTACAGGACAGGTCCTCCAGGGTTGTGATCTTAGGATTGCTACTGTACCATGTGCTAGTGTGGCTAGAAATAGGAAGATCATGCAGTTTAACATGTGTAAAGAGGGAAAACTTCAGATTCGTGGCTCACTGGCTCCCTGGCTCCCTGAGAGCCCAATAATCTCCTGAACAGGTATAAACTGAACTGGAAAGGGGATAATATCCTTGTGGGAAGATTTGCTAGTACTGCACTGGGGGATATAAACTGAAACTGAACTGGGATTGGAAACAGAATACCACAACAAATTGTGAAGTGGCTGTGGGGAAAGTTGTTGTTAAGCCTACATACAAATACAGGAACTGAAAAATTGAAGTCATGGTCACACGGTACCAATACTTAGGAAGGAAAGGTGACAATGTCCTGCAAAGTGAGGTCAGAGAGTTACAGTCAGTGCTAAGTTAAAGTGAGAATGTAGCATTCTTCAGGCTGAGCATCTGGAAAACATGGTCACATTAGTACCAACACATAGGCAGCAAAGTGGGTTAGAGAGTTAGGTGCTATGTAAATCTAGTCAGGAAGAAAAGCTTACGAAAGGTTCAAAAAAACTAAGTAATGATAGAGATCTAGAAGATTATAAGGTTAGCAGGAAGGAGCTTAAGAAAGAATTTAGGAGAGCCTGAAGGGGCATGAAAGGCCTTGGCAGACAGGATTAAGGAAAACCCCAAGGCATTTTACAAGTATGTGAAGAGCAAGAGGATAAGACATGAGAGAATAGGACCAATCAAGTGTGACAGTGGAAAAATGTGTATGGAACCAGAGGAGATAGCAGAGGTACTTAATGAGTACTTTGCATCAGTATTCACTACGGAAAAGGATCTTGGCATTGGTAAGGATGACTTACAGCAGCCTGAAAAGCTTGATCATATAGATATTAACAAAGAGAATGTGCTGGAGCTTTTGGAAAGCATCAAGTTGGATGAGTCACCGAGACCAGATGAGATGTATCCCCATCTACTGTAAGAGGTGAGGCAGGAGATTGCTGAGCTTCTGGCGATGATCTTTACATCATCAATGGGGATGGGAGAGGTTCCGGAGGATAAGAGGGTTGCGGATGTTGTTCCCTTATTCAAGAAAGGGAGTAGAGATAGCCCAGGAAATTATAGAGTAGTGAGTCTTACTTCGGTGGTTGATAAGTTGATGGAAAAGATCCTGAGAGGCAGGACTTATGAACATTTGGAGAAGTATAATATGATTAGGAATAGTCAGCATGGCTTTGTCAAAGGCAGGTCATGCCTTATGAGCCTGACTGAATTTTTTGAGGATGTGATTAAACACCTTGATGAAGATACAGCAGTAGATGTAGTGTATGTGGATTTCAGCAAGGCACTTGATAAGGTACCTCATGCAAGGCTTATTGAGGAAGTAAGGAGGCATGGGATCCAAGGGGACATCGTTTTGTAGATCCAGAATTGGCTTGTCCACAGAAGGCAAAAGTGATTGTAGACGGGTCATATTCTGCATGGGTGTCGGAGACCAGTGGTGTGCCTCAGGGATCTGTTCTGGGACCCCTTCTCTTATTGATTTCTATAAATGACCAGGATGAGGAAGTGGAGGGATGGGTTAGTAAATTTGCTGATGACAGAAAGGTTGGGGGTGTTGTGGATAGTGTGGAGGGCTGTTAGAGGTTACAGCAGGACATTGATAGGATGCAAAACTGGGCTAAGAAGTGGCAGATGGAGTTCAACCCAGATAAGTGTGAGGTGGTTCATTTTGGTAGGTCAAATATGATGGCAGAATATAGTACTAATGGTAAGACTCTTGACAGTGTGGAGGATCAGAGGGATCTTGGGGTCTGAGTCCATAGGACAATTAAAGCTGCTACACAAGTTGACTCTGTGGTTAAGAAGGCATATGGTGCATTGGCCTTCATCAATCATGGGATTGAGTTTAAGAGCCGAGAGGTAATGTTGCAGTTATATAGGACCCTAGTCAGACCCCACTTGGAGTACTGTGCTCAGTTCTGGTTGCCTCACTACAGGAAGGATGTGGAAACCATTGAAAGAGTGCAGAGGAGATTTACAAGGATGTTGCCTGGATTGGGGATATGATCATCCTTATGAGAATAGATTGAGTTAACTCGGCCTTTTCTCCTTAGCATCGGAGGATGAGAGGTGACCTGATAGAGCTGTATAAGAGATGATGAGAGGCATTGATCGTGTGGCTAGTCAGAAGCTTTTTCCCAGGGCTGAAATGGCTAACATGAGAGGGCACAGTCTTAAGGGGCTTGGAAGTAGGTACAGAGGAGTTATCAGGGGTAAGTTTTTTTACGCAGAGCGTGGTGAGTGTGTGGAATGGGCTGCTGGCGACGGTGGTGGAGGTGGATATGATAGGGTCATTTAAGAGACACCTGGATAGGTACATAGAGCTCAGAAAAATAGAGGGCTATGGTTAACCCCAGATAATTTCTAAAGTAAGTACATGTTTGGCTCAGTTTTGCGGGCCGAAGGGCCTATATTGTGCTGTAGGCTTTCTATGTTTCTATGTTAAAGGACAGGTCCTCCAGGGTTGTGATCTCATGATTGCTACTTGCACCTCATGCCAGTGTGGTTAGAAATTGGAAGATCATACAGCTTAACATGTGTGAGGAAGGAAAGCTTCAGATTTCTGGATCAATAGGCTTTCTTGAGAGCTCAAGTACCTACTGCACTGATTCAACCTGAACTGGAGAGGGACTAATACCAGGGCAGATAGTAGAGTGGTTGTGGGGAAAAATGTTGTTAAGCAGACATAGAAAAGCAGGAATTGAACAACTGAACATAGTGCGAATAATGTTTTGAATTACATCTATTTTCAATGCAAGGAGTATTGTAGAAAAGGCAGGTGCGTTTAGAGCATGAATCAGCACATGGAATTACGACATTGTAGCAATTAGTGAGACTTGGTTGCACTCAGGGCAGGACTGTTAAATCAAATTTTCAGGTTTCCATTGTTTTAGAGTGATAGAGCAGGAGGGGTTCAGAAGGAAGTGTTTTCGTGGCATCTCTATGCAGGAAAAGTATCACAGAAGTGCTTAGACAGGACAGATTGGAATGCTAGTGTTCTGAAGTTAGATGGGTGGAACTGAGGAATAAGAAAGTGATGACCAATCACATGAATCAGATTATATTTTCGGTTACCCAATAGTCAGCAAGATTTTAAGGACCAAATTTCTAGCGGCATGGCAAACATCAGTACGAAAACTAATGTTGGGTAATGGTTGATTTTAACAACATATATTAACTGGAACTCCCATACTTTAAAAAGGTTGGATGGGATAGAGTTTGTCAAATGTGTCAGGACAGTTTCCTTAATCTACAAACAGAGATCCCAGTTGGAGAGAGTACATTAGTTTTCAACTGAACTGAACTTGGTAATGTTAGAGGTCAGAAGAAACTGAGATAAACAAGTCTTCAGTTTGGCTGAAGTTTATCCTTGGGTGGTGGGGAGACATAGGGAAGAAGATGAGTTTCATTGCGGTGAGAACAAGAATATTCTGTTGGATTCATTGCTACTGAAGCATATGGTACAGGAAATATAACCATTTTAATCATAGTGTAATGTCCCAAACCACTTTGAAAGAGAGTTCCGAGTAACATTGGAAGAGTGACACCAAGATACACAAGAGACCAATTTTAAATAAACACACAAAATACTGGAGAAGCTCAGCAGGTCAGGCTGAGGAATAAATAGTCCATATTTCGTGCCAAGACCTTTCATCAGAACAATTTTAAGTTAATTTACCACACTTCAATTATATGTTGGTGCTAGAATGTGTGACCACACTTGCAGGCTGCCCCCAGCATATCATTAGGTTGTGCTGGTTGTTCATGCAAATGTGCATTTCACTGTATGTTTCGACTTACATGTGATAAATGAATGAATCTGAATTGGTATTATTATTGCAAGAGGAACGTTCTACAAAATAAGGAGGTGTCAGCACAAATATGAAGGGTTTTGGTGAAATCATCGAAAGGGCTTCTAGAGACGAAGGTGGAAACTTGTCAAATACACAAATAAATTACATTTTTCACCATTTCAGTTAATAGTCTTCACCAGTTTAGCATTCACCAGTTACAAGCATTGAGCTAATGATCAAAAGACCATAAGATATAGGAGCAAAATTGGGCTATTTGGCCCATTGAGTCTGCTCCACCATTTCATCATGGCTGATACATTTTCACTTCAGCCCCAATCTCCTGCCTGTTCCCTGTACCCCTTCATGCCCTGACTAATCAAGAATCTATCAACCTCTGTCTTAAATATACCCAATGACTTGGCCTCCACTGCCACCCATAGCAACTACTTCCACAGATACACCCTTCCCTTCTGAGGCTGTCTCCTCTGATCTTAGACTCCCCCATGAAAGGAAACCCCTCCAAATCTACTCTGTTGAGGCCTTTCAACATTTGATAGTTTTCAAGTAGATCCTCCCTCATTGTCCTAAATTAAGGGAACACAGGCCCAGAGCCGTCAAATGCTGCTCATGTGAGAGGCCTTTCAATGCTGGAATCATTTTTGTGAACCTCCTTTGTACCTTCTGAAATATCAGCACATCTTTTCTGAGGTAAGGGGCCCAGAATTGCTCACAGTACTCCAAATGAGGCCTCACCAGTGCCTTATAAAGCCTTCATATTATATCATGTTGTTATATTCTAATCCTCATGAAATGAATGCTAACATTGCACTTGCCTTCCTCACCACTGACTCTACCTGCAAATTAACCTTTAGGGAATCCTGCACAAGGACTGCCATCCCTTTGTGCCTCAAATGTTTGAATTTTCTCTACATTTATAAAATAGTCTACACTTTTATTTCTTCGTCCAAAGTGCATGACCATGCACTTCCCAACACTATATTCCATCTGCCACTTCTTTGTCCATTCTCCTAATCTGTCTAAGTCCTTCTGTAGCCTCTTTGCTTTCTCAAAACTACCTGCCCCTCCACCAATCTTCGTATCATCCACAAACTTGGCCACAAGACCTTGAATTCTGTCATCCAAATCATTGACATGTAATGTACAAAGAAGCAGTTCCAACACAGAACCCTGTGGAACCAATCTTCTTCCCATTGTTAGAGTATATTCAGAGATGGTGCTCGGTGCTCGGTGTTGGAGGGCTGGTTGGAGGCTCGAAGTTTTTGGATGGACTCAAGAGTCGGCTGTGGTCGGGTGCTTCCAGGGTGCTGCATCGGCAAGTTTGCGGCACTGGAAGCACATGGCAGGGAGAGTTTCTCCCTTCTACTGTCTGCGTGAGGTGATGGGACTTTTGAGAGACTTTGAGACTTTTTTTTACCGTGCCCATGGTCTGTTCTTCATCAAATTACAGTATTGCTTTGCACTGTTGCAACTATATGTTATAAATATGTGGTTTTTGTGAGCTTTTCAGTCTTGGTTTGTCTTGTGTTTCTGTGATATCATTCCGGAGGAACATTGTATCATTTCTTGATGCATGCATTACTAAATGACAATAAAAGAGGACTGTGTGTCCTCATAATCTAATCTAATCTAATACTCTCATCCTAATGTGTATAGCAAAATATTAACTTCAGCCACCAATCCTTAGACTTGAATATGGACTGAAGATTAAATTTAAAATGTAGCTCTGGACTAGAGGTTCCTAAGGCTGTGAACTGAGATCAGGCAATGTGGATTGACATTCATTTTGTTTGTCTGAAGTGTGGGTGTGAAGAATGAGGTGTAAAGGTTATATGTAATTCAAGGGAAGCATTGTAGATACATTGTAAATATAGAATTGTCCTTTGATCTCCAGCATATAAAATGTCATGTAATGTTGGGTCGGACAGGCACCTTTGTCGAAAGGGTCTCAATATGATATTTGCTGAATCTCCTTTTGTTGAAAAAAGACTACCTTATAACTACCAGTTATGTCTCACCGGTAAAATTAGCACTCGCACTTGGACCTATTTGGGTCAGTGCTACAGGAATGTGAGGCATCATGAACACAGCAGAGAGATGAACTGGTAGATATAAAAGTAGTGCGGTGTGTGTGTGCGTGCATGTGTGTTTATGTAAGAGGCTAAACTGTGTGTGTTAATTTAGCGAGTCAGGCCTACTAGTTGCAAAGGGTGGTTTATACTCACCCTTTGAAGATTTGGGATGCCAGTGGGATGTGTATACTCATTCTGGGAAATGTATTTTAACACGTGTTTGCATTATGTGTGTGTTTTACCAATATGTCTGTAACCATTGTGTAACAGTCAGATGCAAAGGAATACAACGGGGTTATGAATTCTGACACACATACTCTGTGGTTTTGTATGTGTTCTGTTTAGCTTGTATCCATCATTTATATTTTGTGTGGTGTGGGAATTAGTGTGGAGATAGTTCAAGGACAGGTTTGACCCAGATGTATCTGACAGCATGGCACTGAGTGAGGTCAACCAACATCAGGTTGAGAACTTTGATGATCCGAGGGAGCCGCTTACTTTGATTACAACGATCCACCAGCACGTCACACCCAGGGAGAAGCAGAGCATTTTATAAGAGCTGCCCTCACTTAAGATGGCCTGTGGGATGCAGAAATCTGGTGCAAGCTCAAGGAAACAGCTGAAATTCACCAGATGCACACCAAAGATATACACGTGCTGGTAAAAGTGAAGTGCTTGAGGAATATGTGGGCAGGTACGGCCCAGGGAGTGCAGGATGATATATGGGCAATTACAATGAGTGCCAGCAATGAAGAGAGATTGAATTGAATTGAGTTGACTTTATTTCTTACATCCCTCACATACATGAGGAGTAACGATCTTTACCTAACGTCTCTATTTGAATGTGCAATCTGCAAATTATTGTAATTTGTAATAAATAGTATGTACAATGAGATACACCGAACAGTCAATATAGCTTAGAAATACAATTGTGTCAGCATGAATTGATCAGGCTGTTGTTCCTGGCTTTTATGCTGTGGTACCATTTCCCGGATGGTAACAGCTGGAACGGTTTGTGGTTGGAGTGGCTCAATGATCCTTCAGGTCCTCTTAATGCACCTATCACTGTAAATGTCCTGAATAGTGGGAAGTTCACATCTACAGATGCGCTGGGTTGTCCGCACTACTCTCTGCAGAGTCCTGCAATTGAGAGAAGTACGGTTCCCATACCAGGCAGTGATGCAGCCAGTCAGGATGCTCCCAATTGTGTCCCTGTAGACAGTCCTTAGGATTTGGGGACTCATGACGAACTTCTTCAACCGTCTGAGGTGAAAGAGGCGTTGATATGCTTTTTTCATTGCAAGTGAAGTCAACAGACCATGTGAGATCCTCAGTAATGTGTATACCAAGGAATTAAAGCTGTTCACCCTCTCAAACCCAGATCAATTGATGTCAATAGGGGTTAGCCCGTCTCCATTCCTCCTGTACTCCACAACCAACTCCTTTGTTTTCGCAACATTGAGGGAGAGGCTGTTTTCTTGACACTACTGTGTCAGAGTGATGACTTCTTCTCTGTAGGCAGCCTCATTCTTCGAGATAAGGCCAATCAATGTAGGATCATCTGCAAATTTAATGAACAGATTGCTTCTTTAAAGGGGAAATGAGGCAGCAACTGGGGGGAGGTGAGAGTAACTGGGGAACGATAATGTCAGTGATTCTGAGAGCTGATGAACCAGCCATAGATTAAGCAGAACGTAAATATTGAGCGATGAGGCATATTCAGGGTGGGATAACCTGGTCTTCCTGAAGACACTGAAGGAAGGCTTAAGCTTAGCCTGCCAGGAAGTTTTAGGTTTGGGCATATCAGTAGGGTGGACCTACTTAGCGATAGTGTCATGGGCTGGTGAGATAGACCAGAGGAGGGGAAAGAGAGGTCAAAATTGGCTGTAGTGAATGTAGCTGCTGTGACATCACAGAGAATTTGCTCTGTGTCCCAGCAGCTGGGGCACATATACAAGGAAGTGCTGGAATAGACATGGAATGGTAAAGGAGATAATTTGGTGCAGCTGTAGCTTCTCAGGCTATGGTTGGAAGTCTGAGAAATGAGGGAAATGTGAAAATCACTCACCAAAGCAAGCTGAATTCTTAGCAACATCCTCTCTTCCTGATTTGACTGACGATCAGATTACAGAGCTGGTGAGGGCAGGGAAACGGCTGACAGCCACCCTTGTTGCCAGTGGCAGTCGTCCATGGATGTACACAAGAGGTTTATTAGGGGGCCAGCAATGTGAAATGTTAGTGGACACAGAGTCATCGGTATTGATAACTGATCTACCCTTGCCCATAGTGGAGAGGCGAGTTACATTACCAGGGCAGGAGGTGAAACAATGATGCTGGAGAGAAGTCAGCCCAGGTACTTGAGGTTGAAGGAATGCAGCTTTCTATAGGCTTCTGGGTGTGCCCAAACAATAAGGGTACTATCCTGGGGATAGACACATTGATTAAAGCAGGTGCTATCATTGTCACGGGAAAAGGAGAAATAACATGGACAAGACAGGGACGGTGAACTTGTGTGACCCACAAAGCAGCTGACATGGCCCAGTGAGAGACAGCAGCCCCAAGCAGGGAGGAGAGACAGGGTGATGTGTGGGTATCATGTCAGGAGGTCCCAAGGGTTAGGGCCAAGCTCCATCAGGAGCTGCTAGAATTGGAGCAGCTGACTGAGGAGGGAGCAGTGATTAATGTGTATGTTCAGCAGAAAACAGATAGAAGGAGCAGAAAGGGAACGAGTGAGCAGACATCAGTGTGAGGAGGGCAGCGGAAGGGAAAATAGATGGGGTGGGATCCAAGTTACATGACAGACATCAGGTTCCACAACTTTGATGGCATGGCAGACTGAGAAAGAAAAGAAGCCACGTCATTTGAAGCCTGAATGGGGATGAATAGAGATATGCTGAGCCCTTTCAGCAGTTTGGCCAGTGAGCACCTGGACAGTCTGGAATGGGGTTCCAACGAGGAGAGATCCTTGCAGGCATTCAAACAGAGACCATCCTAACCCCACCTGTGTCTCAACGAGAGGCTCTGTGAGTCTGATACTTCACCTTGCTGGTGCCCCTGGAAAGAGAGTGACCACTGGCAGCTACCACAGTGTTATAGCTATCAGAGAATGAAGGAGTGAAGATGAAGAATGTGATTAAACTTCAATCACCCAGCAGAAAAGGGGGCAACAGGCATACAAATGACGAAGCTACATTTTAAAGACTGTTGGTCAAATTTCTGGAACAATCTGTTTGCTTAGCATCTTTCAGGTAGACGTTAGGGATGATAGCGTAGATGTAGATGCACAATGTTCAAATTGGGAAGGCATTTCTGCTATTTGAGTAGATCCTCCTTAAGGTTTGTCATTCCTGGTACAGAAGGGCCAACAGCAGGGACTGCTCGAGCATACTCTGGACTTAGGCTGTATAGCAAGGTATTAATTTCAGCAACTAATTTCAGCCACCAATATTTAGGTCAGAACATGGACTGTAGATTAAATTTAAAATGCAGCTCTGTACAACAGGTCAACTTGGAAAGGCCAGCTTGGAAGAGTCTCCAAATAACTATTACCAACAAATCACTTGGAGTACTAGAGAAAACAACACACCGGACCACTGTTACACTATGATCAAGCGTGCTTACCGTATTATTCTATGCCCACACTTCGGAATATCTGAACACCTGGCTGTACTTCTATACCCTGAGTATAGGCAGAGACTGAAGCTGCACAGCAGCAGTGAGGACCAGGAAGGTATGGACAAAGGGGGTGCAGGAATGCTTACAGGACTGTTTGGATTTGTGGGCTGGACTATTCAGAGATACATCTTTGAGTCTGAATGAATACACCACAGCTGTTAGATTATGAGAACACTCAGTCCTCTTTTATTGTCATTTAGAAATGCATACGTGCATTAGGAAATGATACAGTGTTTCTCCGGAGTGATATCACAGAAAACAGGACAAACCGAAGACTAACACGGACAGAACCACATAATTATAACATATAGTTACAGCAGTGCAAAGCAATACCATAATTTGATGAAGAACAAACCATGGGCACAGTAAATAAAGTCTCAAATTCCCCGAGGCGATTGACTCCCGAGTCTCCGATAGCAGGCAGCAAAAGGGAGAAACTCCCTGCTATAAAACTCCAGGCACCGTCAACTTGCCGATGCCTTGGAAGCAGCCGACCACAGCCGAAACTGAGTCCATCCGTCCGAAAACTTCAAGCCTCCGACCAGCCTCTCCGATACAGCCTCCCGAGTGCCATCCTCTGCCGAGCGCCTTCGACCTCACTCCGGCTGCTGAAACACACAAAGCTGAGGATTTGGGGCCTTCTGCTCTGGAGATTCTGTTTACCACACAGTAGCAGCGGCAGCGAAGCGGGCATTTCAGAAGTATTCCAGATGTTCCTCCGTACTCTCACGTCTGTCTCCATCAAATCAGAGTTGTGCACGGTCCCCTACTTGACAGATTACAGATATCATTCACTGGAGAGGCTGCGCGCGCTGCCGTTGTGCCGCCATCTTCTCCTCCTCCTTCATTAAAATCTGTGTGCCTATGAGGACTTACTGTGCATTCACAAATCAAAAGTCGTGCATGAACCAGGAGGTTCGTAGTCTGCTGAAGGCTGGAACAGTGGCATTGAGGTCTGGCAATGCAGGCTTGTGCAAGAAAACTAGATATGAATTGCAGAGGGCTATTACAAGAGCTAAGGAACAATTCTGAGTGAGGTTGGAGGCAACATCAGATGCACGTCAACTTTGGCAACATTTATTGGCCATTACTTCCAACAAAGCAGATCCCAACATTATGAATGGCAGACGAACATAGAACATAGAATAGTACAGCACAGTACAGGCCCTTTGGCCCACAATGTTGCGCCAACCTTCAAACCCTGCCTCCCATATAACCTCCCACCTTAAATTCCTCCATATACCTGTCTAGTAGTCTCTTAAACTTCACTAGTGTATCTGCCTCCACCACTGACTCAGGCAGTGCATTCCACGCACTAACCACTCTCTGAGGAAAAAACCTTCCTCTAATATCCCCCTTGAACTTCCCACCCCTTACCTTAAAGCCATGTCCTCTTGTATTGAGCAGTGGTGCCCTGGGGAAGAGGTGCTGGCTATCCGCTCTATCTATTCCTCTTATTATCTTGTACACCTCTATCATGTCTCCTCTCATTCTCCTTCTCGCCAAAGAGTAAAGCCCTAGCTCCCTTAATCTCTGATCATAATGCATACTCCCTAAACCAGGCAGCATCCTGGTAAATCTCTTCTGTACCCTTTCCAATCCTTCCACATCCTTCCTATAGTGAGGCGACCAGAACTGGACACAGTACTCCAAGTGTGGCCTAACCAGAGTTTTATAGAGCTGCATCATTACATCGTGACTCTTAAACTCTATCCCTCGACCTATGAAAGCTAACACTCCATATTGTGTACAGTTTTGGTCACCGAATTATAGGAAAGATGTCAATAAAATTGAGAGAGTACAGAGGAGGTTTATTAAAATGTTGCCTGGGTTTCATCTCCTAAGTTACAGAGAAAGGTTGAACAAGTTAGGTCTTTATTCTTTGGAGAGTAGAAGGTTGAGAGGGGACTTGATAGAGTGGACGTGGATAGGCTTTTTCCGTTGAGAATGGGGGAGATTCAAACAAGAGGACATGAGTTGAGAGTTAGCGGGCAAAAGTTTAGGGGTAACATGAGGGGGAACTTTTTTACTCAGAGAGTGGTAGCTGTGTGGAATGAGATTCCAGCCGAAGTGGTTGAGGCAGGTTTGATGTTGTCATTTAAAGTTAAATTGGATAGCTATATGGACAGGAAGGGAATGGAGGGTTATGGACCGAGTACAGATCAGCGGGACTAGGTGAGAGTAGGTGTTCTGCACGGACTAGAAGGGCCAAGATGGCCTGTTTCTGTGCTGTAATTGTTATATGGTTATATAAGCTTTCTTAACTACCCTATCTACCTGTGAGGCAACTTTCAGGGATCTGTGGACATGTACCCCCAGATCCCTCTGCTCCTCCACACTTCCAAGTATCCTGCCATTTACTTTGTACTCTGCCTTGGAGTTTGTCCTTCCGAAGAGTATCACCTCACACTTTTCCGGGTTGAACTCCATCTGCCACTTCTCAGCCCACTTCTGCATCCTATCAATGTCTCTCTGCAATCTTCGACAATCCTCTACATTATCTACAACACCACCAACCTTTATGTCATCTGCAAACTTGCCAACCCACCCTTCTACACCGACATCCAGGTCGTTAATAAAAATCACGAAATGTAGAGGTCCCAGAACAGATCCTTGTGGGACACCACTAGTCACAATCCTCCAATCTGAATGTACTCCCTCCACCATGACCCTCTGCCTTCTGCAGGCAAGCCAATTCTGAATCCACCTGGCCAAACTTTCCTGGATCCCATGCCTTCTGACTTTCTGAATAAGCCTACCATGTGGAACCTTGTCAAATGCCTTACTAAAATCCATATAGATCACATCCACTGCACTACCCTTATCTATATGCCTGGTCACCTCCTCAAAGAACTCAGGCTTGTTAGACACGATCTGCCCTTCACAAAGCCATGCTGACTGTCCCTGATCAGACCATGATTCTCTAAATGCCCATAAATCCTATCTCTAAGAATCTTTTCCAGCAGCTTTCCCACCACAGACATAAGGCTCACTGGTCTATAATTACCCGGACTATCCCTACTACCTTTTTTGAACAAGGGAACAACATTCGCCTTCCTCCAATCCTCCGGTACCATTCCCGTGGACAACGAGGACATAAAGATCCTAGCCAGAGGCTCAGCAATCTCTTCCCTTGCCTCGTGGAGCAACCTGGGGAATATTCCTTCAGGCTCCGGGGACTTATCTGTCCTAATGTATTTTAACAACTCCAACACCTCCTCTCCCATAATATCAACATGCTCCAGAACATCAACCTCACTCATATTGTCCTCACCATCATCAAGTTCCCTCTCATTGGTGAATAGCGAAGAGAAGTATTCATTGAGGACCTCGCTCACTTCCACAGCCTCCAGGCACATCTTCCCACCTTTATCTCTAATCAGTCCTACCCTCACTCCTGTCACCCTTTTTTTCTTGACATAATTGAAGAATGCCTTGCGGTTTTCCTTTACCCTACTCACCAAAGCCTTCTCATGCCCCCTTCTTGCTCTCCTCGGCCCCTTCTTAAGCTCCTTTCTTGCTTCCCTATATTCCTCAATAGACCCATCTGATCCTTGCTTCCTAAACCTCATGTATGCTGCCTTCTTCCACCTGATTAGATTTTCCACCTCACTTGTCACCCATGGTTCCTTCACCCTACCATTCTTTATCTTCCTCACCGGGACAAATTTATTCCTAACACCCTGCAAGAGATCTCTAAACATCGACCACATGTCCATAGTACATTTCTCTGCAAAAACATCATCCCAATTCATACCCGCAAGTTCTAGCCTTATAGCCTCATAATTTGCCCTTCCCCAATTAAAAATTTTCCTGTCCTCTCTGAAAAGCTTCACACTGTTATACTCGCTTTGAAAGGGAGAATAAAACTGGAGCTATTAGGATCCCTGCGGCACCCGGTGACCCTGTGATCTCTGACTAGGAAGTCCACATCAGGCTGTCGTTCAAGAGGGTGAACCTTCGTAAGGAGGTAGGCCCAAATGGAGTACCTGAGAAGACTCTGAAAACTTGTACCAAAAAACTGGTGGTGGTGTGCACAGACATTTCCAGTCTCTCACTGTTACAGTTGAAAGTTCCCACCTGTTTCAGAAGAGCAACTATTATACAAGTGCCAAAGAAAGCATTATGAGCTGCTTTAATGAATATCCTGTAGCACTCACATCTATGGTGATAAAGGCTTCGAGGGGTTTGTCATGATGAGATTCAACTGCTGCCTCAGCAAGGACCTGGACCCATCTGCCTATCGCCACAATAGGTCTATAGTGGGTGCCATCTCAATGTTTCTGGATCACCTGGACAATACAAATACAGAATGTTGCTTATTGACCATAGCTCAGCAATTAACACCATCATTCCTACAGTTCTGATCAAAAAGCTACAGAAAACTGGCCTCTGTACCCCTTGACTTCCTAACTAGAAGTCCACAGTCTGTGTGGATTGGTAATAACATAGAACATAGAACATAGAAATCTACAGCACATTACAGGCCCTTCAACCCACAATATTGTGCTGATCATGTAACCTACTTTAGAAATTGTCTAGAATTTCCCTACTGCAGAGCCCTCTATTTTTCAAAGCTTTGTGTAAGTATCTAAGAGTCTCTTAAAAGATCCTATTGTATCCATCTCTACCACCGTTGCTGACAGTGCATTCATGCTCCCACCATTTGCTGTGTGAAAAAACTCACCCCTGACCTCCCCTCTGTATCTACTGCCAAGCACCTTAAAATTCTGCCTCCTTGTGTTAGCCATTTCAGGCCTGGGAAAAAGCCTTTGGCTTTCCACATGATCAACGCCTCTCATCATCTTATACAGCTATATCAAGTCACCTCATCCTCCGTCGCTCCAAGGAGAAAAGGCCGAGTTCACTCAACCTATTCTCATAAGGAACACTCTCCAATCCAGGCAACATCCTCTGCACTCCTTCTATGTGTTCTGGTCACCCTTACCAGCACTGAACACAGTACTCCAAGTGGGGTCTAACTAAGGTCTTATATAGCTGTAACATTACCTCACGGCTCTTGATCTCAACCCCACGTTTGATGAATGCCAGCGCACCGTACGCCTTCTTAACAACATTGTCAAACTACGCAGCTGCTTTGAGTGTCCTATGGACACGGATCCCAAGATCACTCAGATCCTCCACACTGCCAAGAGTCTTACCATTAATATTATATTCTGTCTTCAAATATGGCCTACCGAAATGAACTACTTCTCACTTATCTGGGTTGAACTCCATCTGTCACTTCTCCAACCCATTGACAATCAACACAGGAGCACCATAGTGATGTGTGCTTATCCCAATGCTCTACTTTCTCTGCAGCCTGACTGTGCGGCTAGACACAGCTCAAAAGCCTTCTATCAATTTTGCTGATGATACAACCATTGCTGTCAGAACATTAGATGGTGACAGGAGGACACACAGCAGCAAGAGTTAAGTGGTGTTGCAGCAACAACCTTGCACCAGTAAGACCAAGGAGCTGATCATTGTCTTCAGAAAGGGTAAGATGAGGAAACACGCACTAGTCCTCATAGAGAGATCAGAGGTGAAGGGAATGAGCAGTCTCAAGTTCCTAGGGGTTAATATCTCTGAGGACCTAACCTGGTCCCAACATATCGATGCAGCCATAAGGAAGGCAAGACAGAAGCTATATTTCATGAGGATTTTGAAGAAATTTGGAATGTTACCTAAAGCAATCAGAAGTTTCTACAGATGTACCCTGCAGAGTATTCTGACTGGTTGCATCACGTCTGGTATGGGAGTGGGGGGTGTTCTACTGCGCAGGATCGAAGTAAGCTGCAGAGAGTTGTCATGGGTACTAGCCTCCAAAGTATCCAAGATGTCTTCAAGAAGTGGTGCCTGAAATAGGTGGCATTCATCATTAAGGATTCTCAACACCCAGGTCATGCCCTCTTCTCATTGTTGCCACCAGGAATGTGGTACAGAAGCCTGAAGGCACACACTCAATAATTCATGGACCGCTTCTTCCCATCTACCATCTGATTTCTGAATGGACATTGTACCCATGAACACTACCTTACTATTTATTTCTTCTTTTTCTCGACTTATTTAATTTACCTATTTAATATACATATATATTTACATATATATATATATGTTTACAGCAATTCACAATGTTATTTGAAAAACCAGAAAATGTGGATTAACATTCAATATGGTTGTCTGGAGTGTGGGAGCAAAGAACGAGGTGTGAAAGTTATATGTCATTCAAAGGAAGCATTGTAGATACATTGTAAATATATAGGATTGTCCTTTGATCTTTAGCATATAAAAATATCGTATAATGTGGGGTCGAACAGGCATTTTCCTCCAAGAGTGTCTCAATATGATGCCTGATGTGCCTCCTTTTGTTGAGCAAAACACTCTCTGGTGACCTTGTTCCCATTACAACACCCATAACCCTTGACATTCTTACTAATGAAGAAGCTATCAAACTTTGCTTTAGATATACCCTTGACCTGACTCCACAACTTTCTGTGGCAATGAACTCCACAGACTCACTACTCTCTGACTAAAGAAATTCCTCCTTATCTTTGTTCCAAAGGATGCCCTTCTTTTCTGAGGCTGTGCCCTCTGGTCCTGGACTCTTCCACTACAGGAAACATCTTCTCCACATCCATTCTATCTTGGCCCTTTAATATTAGATTGGTTCCATGAGATCTGGCCTCATTCTTCTAAACTCCAGTGAGTACAGGTCCAGAACCATCAAACATTCCTCATATGCTAGCCTTCCATTCCTGGGGTCAATTTTGTAATCTTCCTCTGCATCTGCTCTGATACCAGCACATCCTTACTTAGATGTGGGCACGTGGTCAAGTGGTTAAGGCTTTCAACTAGCGATCTGAAGGTCGTGAGTTCGAGCCTCAGCCGAGGCAACGTGTTGTGTCCTTGAGCAAGGCACTTAATCACACAGTGCTCTGCGGCCACACTGGTGCCAAGCTGTATGGGCCCCAATGTCCTTCCCTTGGACAATATCGGTGACGTGGAGAGGGGAAACTTGCAGCATGGGCAACTGCCGATCTTCCATACAGCCTTGCCTAGGCCTGCACCCTGGAGAGTGAAGACTTTCCAGGCGGTGATCCATGGTCTTGTAAGATTAACAGATGCCTTTACTTTCTTAGATAAATGGACCCAAAACTGCTTAGGGTATTCCAAATGTGGTCTGACAATAGTTTACAAAGTCTCAGCATTACATACTTGCTTTTAGATTTTAGTCCTCTTGAAATGAATGTTAACATTGCATTTAGCTTCCTCATGAACCTCTCAATCAGAACTTAATCCCTCAGCAGACAGTACCTGTGCTTCGCCCACAGACTCTTCATACAGTCCATGAAATTAATTCAGAAGTAGGTCCTCAAGCTGAGAGCTACTTAGTTCATAAGCTAGACCCCTCTACACCTATGGAGTCAGACTAGAGGGGAGCAGGAAGCATTGGTGACAGTAGATCAGGTTGAAAACTGATCCTCTCCCCAGTTAACCAGCTCACTGCACGTCAGCTAGGCCCAGAGAGCACGTGGACACTCCCAAAGCAAACCGCTGCTCTGTTGACAGAGCGGCCTTTGAAAATCAGTAAGGATCTTTTCCCACAAACTCAAAGGTAACCATTCACCAAAGACTCATAAGACATCCACACAATTACAAATCCTTAATGAAATAGATTCATTGTGATACACTGCATGGGGAACAGGCTCTCCGACCAAACTCATTCACACTGATGAAGTTGCCTGAATGGGCTCGTCTTGTTTGCCTGCATTGACCATCTAAACCTTTATAATCCAGGCAGGACAGCTGACTCAGATCATTCAAAATGTGGGGGCTCAAAGCACATGCACACAATTACAAAGAAAAAATATTTGAACTACTTAATGAAATAGATTTGGAGAAACATACTGCACAGAAAACAGGCTCTTTGGCCAAACTCATCCAGGCTGTCCAAATTATCTGAATGAGCTAGTCTCATTCACTCAGCTATTATCAGCTTACAGTCCTCCGCTCCGTGCAATATAGCTCTTACCAATTATCAGCCTTCCGTGCTCCCCTTCATGCAATACAGAGTTCTCCATTTATCAGCCTACCATCGTCCCCTGTGCAATACAGCACTCACCAATTATCAGCCTACCGTCCTCCCCTCCACACAATACAGCTGCCACTAATTATCAGCCTACTGTCCTCTCCTCCAGGCAATACAGCTCTCACCAATTATCAGCCTACCATCCTCCTCTTCGTGCAATACAATGCTCACAAATTATCAGCCTAATGTCCTACCCTTCAAGCAATACAGTGCTCACCAATTATAACCCTACTATCCTTCACCCGTGCAATACAACGCTCACCAATTATCAGTCACAATAAATTGATCTCATCAATTTATTCATGATACCTCATGACCGACCTTTTGCCATACAGCTGGGGTTCAAACATACTAGTTGGAGTAAAGTATTGACTGGCGGTTTGCTATGTGGAAGTGGGTGAGATGATTCTGCATTTGCAGAAGAGCTGACATCGCCCAATTGTGAAATTTACAGTTTGTAACTGACCATTTGTCTTATAGTCTTTATGAAGAGCATCCACTTCATTTGACAGAAACCATTGCAGATCACGAGCCTATTGGCTGTTTAAACTCTATCTGGAGGACTAATGGACACCTTCCATCAGAATCCAGTCTGTTGTTTATGTGACTCTCATTCCTATGTCAAGACTCCTGACTCTTATCTGCCTCCTGACAAACCCCTTAAGAGTATCAAGTCACGAGTGGCTATTGAGGGTGTTAGTTCATCACCAAGGCAATTTTCAATTTGCCAGCTGTTACAGTAGGATTTGAACTTATGTTGATGGCCCAGAACACTGCATTACAGGCAAGTAATTTTCCCACTGTGCTACAGCCCCCATTGGACACAGCTCTGCTCAGGGTCACTTGATTACTCGAGTCTCCACGTCTCACTCAGAATGACTTGACAAGATGGCTCAACGCTGGGACTGACAGATTTAGTCCTCCCTTTCTAAAAAAGTGAAAGGTTTCTCAATGTCACATTTGAGAAGAAAATTTATCAATGGCTTTGACTGTTTTCAGAACTCATCTTTATTTCTGTTGTTTGACTGGCATGATTTTTCAAACAGAATTCTAGGACAACATGATCCAACCAATTTGCAATGCAAGTCTACATTATGCAATAATCTATTTCACTTTGGTAAGTGTGTACAAACTTTCTCAATGTTTCTGTTAACATGTTACTCATTAAGTGAATAAAACAGTTGGTGCTGTTAAAATAATTTGAATTGTCTTTTCATTTAATTAAAATTGTAATTTGATAATGTATACTGATGACATTCACAAAAGTGATCAGACTGCAATATTAGCTAAGTAGAGTCTGATGTATCACCTCTCAGGAATTGTTTCTGCCCTCTTGATAAAACTAGATCTATGTAAAGGCAACAAAGGAGCACATTATAACTATTAATTAATATTAGCTAATTTTTCCCAGCAGTCTTCCAGAGAGAGGAATCCCAAAAGTCTCAGCGGGCTCAAGTTTCCTCTCAGGGAACAACACATTCATTTGCTTGTGTTCACCAGGCAGGAACAGTCTGTTATACAGTTCTCTGGAAGGACACAGAACAAGACCTTCAGAGCCACAGAAATGTGAATGACCTTTTGTCCCATTCAATCTACGTTGGTTCCCAGACTGTACATTCCCTCCCTCATCTCCAATGACCCTGCAAATTATTCTCAGTCGGGCATTGGTTGATTTTGTGTTCCTTACCCTTAGAGGTTGTCACAACCACAGATTCGGCAGAGCAGTAGATACGGCAATTGGGCTTGTGAATATGCACGTGTCAGCTAATTATTTCATTGTGATAGTATTTAACTCTATTCATTCTGTCGTAGTATTTGTCAAAACTTGGACACAGCACAGCAGCACTTCGCTGCCCTTTTGCATTCGGCCTTGTCTAAGAAATTGGACTGTCGAGGCAACTGATCCTGAAGACTAGCAGTATTCGTTTTATTCTTAGTTGTTCTTTTCAGCCGCAGTGTAGGCTTTGTTTTCCATTTGAGAGTGTTCGTTAATGGCCCTGCTTGCCCTAGTGTTTATTGTTTTCTTTTCCCTTTAACACTGTTCGCATTGAAGTCTGTGAACTATCGACCTGCTTCATTGTCTCTCACTCCACACTTGGGCCATGTCCACACCGGGGTGACAGCAAGCCTTGAACACACAGAGATGGACACAGCGGAGGGAGAGCAGCTGATCTTGGCCATGATATTCATTGGTCAGAGTGATTTGTCGAGGCAACAATGTTCCAATGGAATTCCTATGTATGAAATCTTGTTTTTGTCCCCAGTGTGACACTCAAAGCTGCTGCGCAGGTTGACGCTGTGGTTAAGAAGGCATACGGTGCATTGGCCTTCATCAATCGTGGGATTGAGTTTGGGAGCCGAGAGGTAATGTTGCAGCTATGTAGGACCCTGGTTAGACCCCACTTGGAGTACTGTGTTCAATTCTGGTTGCTTCACTATAGGAAGGATGTGGAAACCATAGAAAAAGTGCAGGAAGGATGTGGAAACCATAGAAAAAGTGCAGAGGAAATTTACAAGGATGTTACTTGGTTTGGAGGGCATGCCTTATGAGAATAGGTTGAGTGAACTCGGCCTTTTCTCCTTGGAGTGACGGAGGATGAGAGGTGACCTGATAGAGGTGTATAAGCTGATGAAAGGCATTGATTGTGTGGATAGTCAGAGGCTTTTTCCCAGGGCTGAAATGGCTAACACGAGAGGTCACAGTTTTAAGATGCTTGGAAGTAGGTACAGGGGAGATGTCAGGGGGGTAGGTTTTTTACGCAGAGAGTGGTGAATGCGTGGAATGGGCTGCCGGCGACAGTGGTAGAGGCGGATATGATAGGGTTGTTTAAGAGACTCCTAGATAGGTACATGGAGCTCAGAAAAATAGTGGGCTATGGGTAACCCTAGTAATTTCTGAGGTAAGGACATGTGCGGCACAGCTTTTTGGGCCTAAAGGCCTGTACTATAGGCTTTCTATGTTACTATGTTTTATGTTTCATCCTCTGTCGCTCCAAGGAGAAAATGCCAAGTTCACTCAACTTATTCTCATAAGGTACACCCTCTAATCCAGGCAACATTCTTGTAAATCTCTGCTCTCTCTCCAGAGTATCCACATCCTTCCTGTAGTGAGGTGACCAGAACTGAACACAGTACTCCAAGTGGGGTCTGACCAAGGTCTTATATAGCTGTAACATTACCTCACAGCTCTTGACTCACTCCCTTGGTTGATGAAGGCCCACACACCATATGTCAACCCGCACAGCAGCTTTGAATGTCGTATGGACACGAACCCCAAGATCTCTCAGATCCTCCACACTGCCAAGAATCTTACCATTAATATGGATAGTAAAAACTGTTTTCAAGATTGTAAAAAATAAAAAAAGACATAGGAGTGGAAAGAGGACCACAAGAAAATTAGGCCAGAGAAATATTAACGGGGTCAAGGAGATGGCAGATGAACTAAATCTGTATTTTGCATCAGTCTCCACTGTGGAAGACTCTTAAGAGTGTAAGGGAAGAGATGTGAGTACAGTTACTATTCCAAGGGAGAAGGTGCTCAAAAAGCTGAAAAACCTCGGAGTACATAAGTCACCTGGACCAGATGAACTGCACCCTAGGGTTCTGAAAGAGGTAGTGGGAGAGATTATGGAGGCATTAATAATGATCTTTCAAAATCATTGGGCTCTGGCATGGTGGCATGTTGCCAGAGGACCAGAAAATTGCAAATGTCACTCATCCTTTAAGACAGACAGCAGAAAGGAAATTATAGACCAGTTAGCCTGATCTCAGTGTTGGGAAGATGTGGTGTCAATTTTTAAGGTTGAGGTTATAGAGTGATTGATGACACAAGCAGAATAGAGGGTTGCAGTGGATGTTGTATACTTGGACTTTCAGAAAGCCTTTGATTAGGTGCCACACTTGATGTTGCTTACAGGAAAGTAACTGGAATGGTTGGAGTACTGAATGATTGGTTGAAGGCAGTGAGTGGGAATAAAAGGATCCTTTTCTGGTTGGCTGTCAGTGACAAGTGGTGTTCTGAAGGGGTCGGTATTGAAACTGCATCTTTTTATGCTCCATGTCAATCACTTATATGATGGAATAGATGGCTTTGTTGGCAAATTTGTAGATGATACAAAGATTGGTAGAGGAGGAACTAGTGTTGAGGAAACAAGTAGGATGCAGAAGTGTTTAGATCGGTTAGGAGAATGGGCTGGAAATTGGCAAATGAAACATAATGTTGGAAAATGCATAGTCATGCTCTTTTGTAGCAGAAATAAATGTGCAGGCTATTTCCTAAATGAGGTGAAAATCCTAAAATGCGATGCAAAGGGACTTGGGACTCTTTGTGTCGAACATTCTAAAGCAGGGGTCCCCAACCTTTTTTGCACTTTGGACCGGTTTCATATTGACAATATTCTTGCGGACCGGCCGACCCGGGGCGGGGGGGCGGGGGCAGCTAGTGTTGCCAACGGACAAGAGTAGCAATCAAATACATTGTTTACCCCGAGACACTACAATGACCATGAAGCTTTGAACGGGCACCAGTGTGCATGTGTGATTTGCGCATGCGTGTACGTGCCAATTTTTTCAACAAATTGTTTTTGGTGATTCTGTTCGGGTGGTGGGGAGGTTGTTAATCACGACCAGAATATAGGTGATAAGTGGCTAATACACTCAATTTCGTTTCTAAATGGATTTATCTAACAAATTTAATATTAAACACACAGCGCATATTTTCCTCGCATGAACATAGCGATAAGTCAATTATCAGGGGAGGACAGGGGAGCTTGAAGTGTTGAACGAACTTCCAGTAGAAGTGGTAGAGGCAGGTTCGATATCATCATTTAAAGAAAAATTGGATAGGTATATGGACAGGAAAGGAATGAAGGGTTATGGGCTGAGTGCAGGTCGGTGGGACTAGCTCAGAGTAGCGTTTGGCACAGACTAGAAGGGCAGAGATGGCGTGTTTCCATGCTGTAATTGTTATATGGTTATATAAGTCAATAGCATCATAACATTTTAAGTAACGTTTGGATATTAAACACACAGCACATATTTTCCCCGTATGAACATATAAAATCATAGCAACACACCAATATCGCTGAATCAGTGGGAGCCCTGGGCTTGTTTTCCTGCAACAAGACAGTGCCATCGAAGGGTGACCGGAGACAGCGATACTCGAACGGGGTTCCTTATGTCCAGTCTATTCCGCAATTTGGTTTTCATTGCATTCATCGCAGAGTTATGTTGGAAATGGAAGCAACATTTTCAGTGCTTCCGTGGCTATCTCAGGATATTTAGCCTTGACTTTGATCCAGAATGCCGGCAGAGATGTTATGTCAAACATACTTTTCAGCCCGCCGTCATTTGCAAGCTCGTAGAGTTGATCTTCCTGCGCTGACATGGATGACGCACGGGTAATGACCTCGCGTACGTTCAAGCGCAACAGTGGGCATGAGAAGGAATGAGGAAAGGTGCAGCTGACTCCTATCGCTGTCCTAAAGGTTAACATGCAAGTAGAATCGGTGGTGAGGAAGGCAGATGCAATGTTAACATTCACTTCAAGATGTCTAGAGTACAAGAGCAGGGATGTGATGCAGTGGCTTTATAAGGAGCCTCACCTTGTGTATTGGGAACAGTTTTGGGCTCCTCATTTAATAAAAGACATGCTGGCATTGGAGAGTGTCCAGATGAGGTTCACAAGAATGATTCCGGGAATGAAAGGGTTATCATACGAGGAACATTTGATAGCTCTGGGTCTGTAAACACTGTAATTTAGAAGGATGAGGTGGGATTCTCATTAAAATATTTCCAATTTTGAAAGGCCTAGAAAGAGTGGATGTGGAAAGGATGTTTTCCATGGTGGGAGAGTCTAGGACAAGATGGGACAACCTCAGGATAGATGGGTGAAATTTAAAACAGAGAGGCAGAGGAATTTCTTTAGCAAGAGGGTGGTGAAATTGTGGAATTTATTATAACAGGCGGTTGTCGTGGTCAGATCGTTATGTCTATTTAAGGCAGAGCTTGGTAAGTTCTTGATTGGTCATGGCATCAAATGTTACCAGGAGAAGGCCAGGATACGGGGTTCAGGAGGAAGGAAAAATAGGATCAGCCATGATTGAATGGTGGAACAGACTCGATGGGCCAAATTACCTAATTTCTGCTTCTATGTCTTATGGTTTTATGGTAATATGATCTTTTCTGATAAGGGAGTTGGTAAAAGAGCCTGAAGTCGCACACTCAATCATTCAGAAACAACTTCTTTCCCTCCACCATCAGATTTCTGAGTGGTCCATGGACATATGAACACTCCCACATTTATATTTTGCATAATTTATCTATTTTGTATTTTTACGTCACTGGCGCTGAATTTAGCTCTGTGACTCAGAGAGCAAGAAGGGAGAAGAGGTGAGCAATAGTGAAAGGGGATTATTTGTGTTCAGGGAGATTTCCTGATGCAATATGTAAATAAGCCGACTAGACAAGGGGCTGTACTTGATGAGGTATTGGGAAATGAACCTGGTCAGGTGTCAGCTCAGTGGTAGAGCATTTTGGAGGCAGTGATGGCAACACTATCTCCTTTACCATAGTGCTGCCTCAACAAGACTGCATCCATCTCTAAGGACCTTTGCCAACTGTAACATGTCCTCTTCTGATTACTGCCATCAGGGAGTTGGTGCAAGAGCTTGAAACCCCACACTCAATGATCCAGAAACAACTTCTTCCCCTCCAACGTCAGATTTCTGAATAGTCAATGAACTTACGAATCTTCCCTCCTTATTTTAACACAAGATATTTATTTTGGAATTTAAAGTCGATTCAGAAATAGGAAGGGAGAAGAGGTGAGCAATGCTAATGGGGGATTCGTTGGTTTGGGAAACACAGAGGAGGTTCTGTAGATGAGAATGAGATCCCCCATGGTATGTTGCCTCCCAGGTGTCAGGGTCAGGGATGCTGAAATTAAGTCCGCAGCATTCTTAGTGCCGAGCAGCCGGAAGTCGCGGTCCACGTCAGTACCAATATTGAGGCAGGAAGAGTGATGAGGTCCTGCAAAGTGAGCCAGAGAGTTTCAGCCAGTGCTAAATTAAAGTGAGAGTACACCATTCTTCAGGGTGATGTTACATACCCCCGTGGGTATCCTGTGACTGTCTTATAAGCATGATGTAATGGTCTTGTGGAGGACACATGATGTAATTTCCCCACCAGTGTGAGGTCACATGTTGACCTGTTCTCAACAGGTATAAAGGAGACCCCTGGTGTGATGCAGTTAGCTTCAGCTGAGTTGTTGTTTGCTTCGTTAGTCACTCAGTTACACTGCGTGTTTGTCTCATGACACAGTTTTGTTTTAAAGAGGAGTTCTACTTTCTGTTGTAAGGTAAAATAGTTGTGTCAGCAGTTTCACTAATCGCTGCCAGCTTTGTTGGTGTATTTTTGATTTACCTTCACAGTAGTATCGGAGAGTGAAGACCTTATTAAAGGACGGGAACCTGAAGGATCGGAATAAAGTTGGAGTCGTTCGGCGGTTTTATAGAGGATCGACCTTATCAAGCATTCTTTCAGAGGTGATGACCTGTATCTGAGGTAACTCCTGTAAGAGCAGGGAAGTTGTGCAGTGTCCCCTCGCCAGGAAAAGGTCAGTTCCTTTAAGCCGTTTTATTTCCTTCATCGTGAATCCTTTGGAGAATCAGCAGTAACGTCATGTCTTCGAAGAAATCTGTTTCCAGGGAAGTCTCTCCTTCTTGACTGTGTAAATCACTTGGACTTCTGAATTTACCACTTTAAAAACGGTTTTTGCATTTACCCTTTTAAGAACTGTTCCAGAGTGGCCATATAGTGGTTAGCTTCTGTTTAAGTTAGTTGTTTGAATACTTTTCGCTATGGTTGAGCAGAGTTTAAAAAATGTTTGTTTTTAATGAAACCTACCTCAATTGATAATTCATTGTTGCTGATCACGTGACAGTGAGCATCTGGAAGTCATGGTCACATCAGTACCAATACATAGGAAGGAAAGTTGACGAGGTCCTGCAAAGTGAGGTCAGAGAGTTAGATGTTATTCTATAAGACAAGTCCTCTAGGCTTGTGATCTCATTTTATGCGGTACAGCTGTGCACCTGCTCATTAAAGCTAATATCTAATCAGTCAATCATCTGGCAGTAACTCAATGCTTAAAATCATGCAGTCATGGTTAAGTGGTTCAGTTGTTGCTCAGAACAAATTGTGGAGGCCAAGTCGTTGGGTGTATTTAAGGCAATGCTTGATTGGTTCTATTTGGACTGGTCATTAAAGGTTATGGGGAGATAGTTGAGAAATGGGACTGAGGAGGGTAAAAAGGGGGTCAGCCATGATTGAATGGCAGGGCAGAATCGATGGGCCAAATGGCCTAAATCCTGCTTCCATCTCTTATGATCTTGTGGTCTTATACAATGGAGGTTTCTAACCTTACAACTCTCTGCAGCTTATTTCGATCCTCAGCAGTAACCCTATCCTCATACCAGATAGTAATGCTACCAGTCAGAATGCTTTTCATGGTACATCTGTACAAATTTTCTCTAATTTTAGGTGACATACCAAATCTCCTCATGCTCCAAATCAAATATAGCCACTATCTTGCCTTCTTTATGGTTGCATCGTAATGTTGGGACCAGATTATGTCCTCAGAGATATGGACACACAGGAACTTGAAATTGTTCACGGTCTCCACCTCTGATCCCTCTATGAGGACTAGTTTGCCTTCCATCATCTTACCTTCTGAATACCGTAATCATCTCTTTGGTCTTATTGACATTGAGTGCAAGATTGTTGCTGTAGCACCACTCAACTAGTTGGTATGTCTTGCTGTTGTACACACTCTCGTCACCATCTCAGGTACTGCCATCAATGGTGTATCATCAGCAAATTTATCGATGGCTTTTGAGCCGTGTCTAGCCACACAATTATGGGTGCAGAAAAAGTAAAGCATTGGGCTAAACACACATCACTGATGCGTGACTGTGCTGATTGTCAGTGGGGTTGAGATGTTATTACCTATCTCCACAGACTGTGGTCTTCCCGTTAAGAAGCGGATCCAGTTGCAGAGGGAGATACAGAGGCCCAGGTTCTGTAGCTTTTTTGAGTAGTACTATAGGACAAAAGATGTTAAATGTTCAGCTATAGTCTAAAAACGGCATCCTGACAGAGGTCCTGCCGCAGGGTCTCGGCCTGAAATGTCAACTGTTCTTTTTTCCATAGATGCTGCCTGGCCTGCTTGGATTTCCCTTGCTCCTGAGATAGGTGTTTGTATTGACCAGGTGATCCAAGGCCCCATGCAGAGCTATTGAGTTTGAGTCTGCTGTAGACCAATTATGGCAATTGTCAAATTGCAATGGGTCCGGGTCCTTGCTGAAGCAGGAGTTGATTCTCGCAATAACAACCTCTCAGATTACTTGGTCACTGTAGATGTGAGTGCTACTGGATATTTGTTAAAGCGGCTCATACTGCTCTTCTTTGGCACTCGTATAATAGTTGTTCTTTTGTAGCAGGTGGAAACTTCTGACTGTAGCGGTGAGAGATTGGAAATATTTGTGCATACCACCACCAGTTTTCTGGCACAAGTTTTTAGGGAATTTCTAGGATAGAGGGGTTTCCATTTAAACAGAAAGGCAGAGAAATTTCTTTAGCCAGAGGAAAACTTTCTACTTTGGCCTTGCTCCATTCCCCTTACGTTTTTTGTAACTTGTAACCACAATTATTCATTTTGTTTAAACCTACACTAAAGGGTTTATATACAGTTATTTTTTTTTGAACTTTGATTTTAAGTTGTTGGAAATGGCAACTCTCAGACGTAGAGATGTTAAAAATGGCAAAGATTCCGACAGTAAGGAAAAAACACGGAGACCCTAAATCATCTACAGATACCCCATTAGCTTTTGACACAATTTTGAACCTTCTAGATGAAAAATTTAACCACAGATTTTCAGTGATGTTTAAAGACGGTTGAAGATAATCTTTGGTCGTTTAGACGTGAATTTGAACAGCAACATTTGAGAATCTCGGAACTTGATGAAGCTGCTCAGCGAAGGGATTGAAAGATGGAAACCTTGGAGCAAAATTTATCTTCAATATCTCAAATGTTGGAATGTTATAAATCCAAGATTATCGACCTTGAAAATCGCTCCCGGAGACAGAATTTGCAGATAATCGGACTTACTGAAGGTGTTGAGAAGGGGGATACGGAGAATTTTTTTCTCAATTCTTAATGGACGTCTTTGGACCGGAAGTTTTGGATACGCCTCCATTAATTGACCGGGCCCACCGTATTCCTTTCAGAAAACCAGCCGTAGGTCTAAACCAAGAGATGTTATGATTCGGTTTCATTACGTTCACATCAAGGATCATCTGATATGAGCTGCTCGAAGAAGAGGAATGATTGAATTTCAAAGTTTCAGATTTCATTTGGTTGAAGACTTCAGTCCCGAAGTTTTAAGGGAATGGATAGCTTTTAAACCAATGTCTTCAGAATTTTTTCAAAAAGGTTTCAAACCAGCTCTCTTTCACCCAGCTCATCCGAGAGTTGTCCTTCTCGATAATTCCCATCGTCCCTTTAAATCCCCGATTGAAGCGCAAAAATTTCTCGGTGATCTGAATTTGCCTAAGAACTGATTATTTTACTGCTTCTTTTTCATTTTTGTTCCTATTGGGTTTTTTTGTTAGTAATAGATTTACAGATTTGGATCTCTGATAATCTGAGGGCTTAGGTTCTTGGTCTGTAGTGTAGGTATTTTCTATATACTTTTCGATTAAAGTTTTTCTTTCCTAATGACTCTGTCCATTTTTCTTTAATTTCTATTTTTATTCTTACTTTCTCTATTTTTGAAGGTAATTAAGTAGAAGACTTGGGGCTTAATTTTGTTTTTGAAAGGTTTGGGGAAATATTTGGTTCTTTTCTTCTCTTTACATTTCAAGATGGCGTTTATGCCTTTCTTCCCCTAAGCTGTTTTTTTCTATCTAGTTGCGTCATTTTTTTATTGTTTCGATTTGAAAAGTACTGACAATATTAATTGTTTTTTTAAAAAAATACTAATAAGATGATATTTTGTCCCATGCTTTCAATAACTGTAGCTTTCATTTATTTAGATTAATTCTTTTTTCGGGTGTTTTTTTCTATAAATATATACCTTTTGGGCTGCCTTTTAGAAAGATGGGGTTAGATTTAGTGTTAGATTACTGTTTGGCTTCTCTTTGCCTTTTTTCTGGGTCTTTATGGGTGGGGGCGGGGTCTTTCTATTCTTAGTCTAGTTTTCTTCAAAGGGGCTAACTTGCAACTGCAAATGTGTCCGAAATGTCGTAACTTCCAGTTCCTCTTCAAACCTTTTTTTTCCTCTTCTAGAGTCATGAGTTTCTATTCTGGTTAACCTTTAACATACCAAATGGTTAACTTTAGTAATATGCACAAAATTATCAACTTTGTTTCGTGGAATACAAATGGTTTAAACTACCCGATTGAACGGAAAAACTATTTTTAATGTGTTCCACAGAATGAATGCTCACCTTATTTTTGCACAAGAAACTCATATGAGGAGAGAGGATAATCAGTGCTTTTTTAGGTTTTGGCAGAATCAACAATATCTGTCGAACTCGAACGTCAAAGTAAAAGGAGTTTCCATTTTCATAGACTCTTCAGTATCATTTATTCGTTATGAAACTATTTCAGACCCAAATGGTTGATTTTTGTTAATTACCGGTTTACTTTCTAATAAAAAAGGTTTTTATGGTGAAACTTTATGCTCCAAATATTGACCATCCTGAATTTTTTAAGCGTTGGCTTACAGCTCTTCCTAATTTAAATGATTATATGCTGATAATGGGTGGAGATTTTAATAGTTGTCTAAATCCATTGATGGATAGATCTGCTTCTAATCATACACTTCCAAATGAATCTGTTACTCTTATTAATTATTTTATGGTTGATACAGGAATTGTAGAAATTTGGAGATTTTTACACCCTACGGATAAAGAATTTTCATTCTTTTCTCATGTATATCATAAGTACTCTAGAATCGACTATTTCCTTATTGACTCTTGTTTAATTCCATTTGTTATTGACTGTAACTATGACTCCGTCACAATTTCCGACCATGCGCCTTTGAAACTTTCTATCAAATTAATGGATGCATTTTCTAACAGTAGACAATGGTGGTTTAATTCTACTCTTCTTCAAGATTCGAAATTTGTTAATTTCATTAAGGATCAGATCAATTTTTTTGTTTTCAACAAATGCTACAGAAGAAATTTCTAGTGGAATATTATGTGAGACTTTTAAAGTATATATACGTGGACAAATTATTTCATATTCTGCCGGACTGAAAAAATGAATTAATAATGAAATACAAATGTTGGTATAAGATCAAAGAAATTGACAAGGAATATTCTACTGCTCCTAGTAACGAGCTTTATAAAAAGAGAGTTGAGCTTCAAATGGAGCATAGCTTATTACTAACATCCTCGATCGAAAATCAATTAAGTAAAACTAGGAGTCAGTTCTATATACATGGTGATAAATCTGGTAAATTATTGGCTGATCAATTGAAAACTGCTTCCGTTAAACACCAGATTCTTAAGATTTGGAAAAGTGTTGGTATTCGGACCGTTGATCATGATGAGATAAATAAATCCTTTCAAGAATTCTATACTTCACTACACCAATCAGAATTTCCCAATGATCTTACTATAATGCACAAATTCTTAAGAAAATTGAATTTTCCGAAATTATCATCTGATGAACGTGTAATATTAGAAACTTCCATTACTGAAGATGAAATTAAAAATACTATTTTTTTGATGAATTCAGGTAAAGCACCTGGTCCGGATGGTTTCACAGAGGAGTTTTTCAAATCCTTTTCTAATATTCTTTCACCTTGGCCATATAGAATTTTTAAAGATGCATTATCGAGAGGTAAATTACTACAGTCCTTTTATGGTGCTTCTATTTCCTTAATTCTCAGAAAAGATAAAGATCCCACTGAATTGTATCATATAGGCCTATATCTTTGTTGAATGTAGATTCCCAGATTTTTTTCTAAAGTATTAGTGACCAGATTGGAAAAAAGTATTACCTCAAGTTATTTTTGTTGACGGGATTTATTAAAAATTGTTATTCTTTTTTTAGAAGATTAGGAGATTAATGAATATTGTTTATTCTCCTTCATCTAGAACTCCAGAATGTGTCATTTCACTAGGTGCTGAGAAAGTGTTTGACAGGGTTGAATGGACATACTTATTTAGTGTGCTTGAAAAATGAAATTTTAGTCACAATTTATATCTTGGGTTAAATTAATATACCTTACCCCTTCGGTGTCGGTATTTACCAATAATCAAAGATCTCCCTTTTTTCAGTTGTTTCGTGGCACCAGGCAAGGTTGTCTTCTTAGTCCATTGCTCTTTGGTATTGCTTTAGAACCTTGGACCATTGCTATTTGTGAATCAACTAATATATTTGGTATCACCCGTAGGAATGAAACATATAAGTTATCACTATACGCTGATGATTTATTACCATATATTTCGAACCCCGAAAAATCTATTGCGGCACTGCTATTCTTGCTTGATAAGTTTAGTAATTTCTCAGGCTATAAATTGAACCTTAATAGGAGCGAACTCTTTCCTTTAAATATGCAGGTTCCAATTTATAGATGTTCACCATTCAGACTGGTTAATGATTATTTTACTTATCTGGGTGTTAAAATTACTAAGAAACATAAGGATTTATTCAAGTATAATTTTTTTACCTTTAGTTGATTAAATTAATCAATTTTTTATTAAATGGTCCCCATTGTTTCTATTAATGCTTGGTTGAATTAACACTATTAAGATGATTCTCCTATCAAAATTTTTATACTTGTTTCAAGCATTACCAATTTTTATTTCTAAATCCATTTTTGATATTTTAAATTCTAAAATCTCTTCATATATATGGCAGAACAAAAATACTAGATTAAGTAAAAAATATTTACAGAAGTCTAAAAAGGACGGTGGTTTGGCTTTAACAAATTTTAGATTTTATTATTGGGCAATTAATATCCGATATTTAATATTTTGGACACAAGATTTGGATATAACTTTATGCCCACAATGAGTAAACCTGGAATGTAAATTTATACAAGGATTTTCTTTGACTTCCATTTTAGGGACTTCTATAACCATTTGATATTTCTAAATTAAATAAACAAATAGTTAATCCAATAATTAAACATACAATATGAATATGGTTTCAATTTCGTAAATATTTTGGCTTGACCCAATTTATTTTATCAAGCCCTATTACGTCTAATTTTTTTCTTCCAACCTTTTATTATAGATTAAGCTTTTTCAGTATGGAAAAGGAAGAGTATATTAAACTTCCGTGATTTATTTTTGGATAACTGTTTCATGTCTTTTGAACAGTTATCTAATAAATATAATTTGCCTATATCTCACTTTTTCAGATATTTACAAATTAGAAACTTTTAAAATATTAATTTACCCACTTTTCCAACGTCACATCCAATTGATGTTATGGAAAAAATCTAAGTTTAAATCCTTTTCAGAAGGGTTTAATAGCATTCATTTATGATTTGATTATGAAAATAAATTCAGGTATATCTGATAAAATTAAGATTGAATGGGAAAGAAAACTCCAACTTCATTTACCTGTAGAAAAATAGGAAAATCTGTCAATTAGTTAACATGTCCTCTTTATGTGCTAAACATACATTGATACAATTTAAGGCGGTGCATAGGGCACATATGTCTAAAGACAAATTAGCTTGTTTCTATTCACATATAAGCCCAATTTGTGATAGATGTCACTCTGAAGTTTCTTCCTTGACTCATATGTTTTGGTCTTGCCCTTTCTTGCATAAATATTGGAAAGATATCTTTGATATTATTTCTACTGTTTTGCGCATTAATCTACAACCACACCCTATTACTGCAATTTTTGGGTTACAAATGACGGAAGATAGTTACTTATCCCCTTCAGCCTGTCGGATGATTGCTTTTTTAAAATTAATGGCTAGAAAATTTACCTTATGGAACTGGAAAGAGGTCAATCCCCCTACTACATTTCAATGGTTTTCACAAACTATATCTTGTTTAAATTTAGAGAAAATTAGTAGTAGCATCTCCGACCCTTCGATTAAATTTGAAGAAACTTGGAGACATTTTATTCAACATTTCCATATGATGTAGTTTGACCTTTTCGAATCCCTTTTTTGTAAACTTAAAATACACGATAGAGGAGTGGAGTTAACGACATTAATGATTATATTCAATATAATATGTTAGCCCGTCCTTTTTTTTTCTATAGTTCTGTTCTTTTTTAGTTTTATTTAGTTTAGGTTAATATCGCTCAGCTAATTACTATGTCTTTTTTTCTCTTTGCTAATTTGAGGTTTTGTTTTAGACTTTTTCTCATTTATCTCTCTATCATGTTTAATTATATGTAAAGTTTGGGAAACTTTATATATTTGTATTATCACCAATGCTATATTTGTAATGTCAGTTATTAATAATGTAATCCCAATCTCTGTTCATCAATATTGTTGTTATGTTTATAATTTTGAAAATTAATAAAAAGATTGGAAAAGAAAAGAAAGAAAGCCAGAGGATGGTGAAATTGTGGAATTTATTACCACAGGCAGCTGTGGAGGCCAGGTCCTTAGGTCTATTTGAGGCAGAGTGTGATAGGTTCTTGATGGGCAACAACATCAAAGGTTACTCAGAGAAGGCTGGGGAGTGATGCTGAGAGGGGAAAGAAAGGATCAGCCAGATTGAATGGCAGAGAAGACTTGATGGGCCAAATGCTCCAACCGGCAGGGTTGGCTGCAACATTCAGTTTTACTTTGCAGTGATGTATGATAATTTAATTTAAAATTGTCCGGATGAAGGGTCTTAGCCTGAAACATCAACTATTTATTCCTTCGCATAGTTGCTCCTGACCTGCTGAGTTTCTCCTGTATTTTGTGTGTTTGCTTAAAATTCTCTTGTGTATCTTGGTGTCACTCTTCAAATGTTACTAGGAACTCTCTTTAAAAGTGGCTTGGGACAACTTACTATGATTAAAATGGTTACCCTTCCTGTACCATATGTTTCAATACTCTTGTTCACACCGCAATGAATCTCATCTTCTTCCCTACATCTCCCCACCACTCCCAAGAATAAACTTCAGCCAAATTGAAGACTTGTTTGTCTGTGTTTATTCCGACCTCTAACGTTACCAAGTCAGGAAATTCTATTACTACAGTATTTATCCAGCTCATTTGTGACAATGTCACTGAGTTTGGTTTACACATCTGCATAGAGACTAATTGCAGCTAAACAAGTACATTCGCTCTAATTGGGACCTCTGGATACTGATTCAGGAAACTTTCCTGACACATTTGACAAACCTCTCCCATCCAGCCCTTTTAAAGAATGGGAATCCCAGTTAATATCTGGTACATAAAAATCACACACTAACACAACATTATTTTTCTTACTGTTGTCTGCTGTCTCTCTTCAAATTTGCTCCTCAAAACCCTGCTGATGATTGGGTAATCAGAAATATAATCATATTTACGTGATTGGTTGTCACTTTCTTATTCCTCAGTTCCACTCATCTAGCGTCCGAACACTGGCATTCCAATCTCTCCTGTCTAAGGACTTCTGTAATACTTTCCCTACATAGAGATGCCAGGGAAATTCTTCCCCCTTAATTCCTCCCACTCTATGTATGATCTCATTTATGATGATTTTCTTATTTGGAAAGATCCTGTCACGGTCCCGACTGGTAATTCCTCTTATTCTCCTAATTCCCTTTTCCCCGTGTTCTCCTGGGCTCCTTGATTGCAGCACCTGATTCTCATCTAAACCCGCAGCATAAAAGCCCCGGCTTTGCATCCACTCGTTGCCAGATCGTTGTCTCAGCCAGTGTGGTAATTCACATTGCATGCCGCTTAGAATGGTGTATTCTAAGTTTTACGTCAGCATCGAGATTTACCTGTGTAACTCTGTCTCTCTGTGTCAAGATAAGTATTGCCTGCCATTGGTCTTTCCATTTGCTGTTCCATGTCAAGATAAGTATTGCCTGCCATTTACCTTTCCATTTGCCACTCCGTATCAAGAAAAGTATTGTCTGCCATTTGCCTTTCCATTTAACGCTCCGTGTCAAGACAAGTGTTGCCTGCCGCCTGTCTCCTGTTTGCCGTTCAGCTCCAGCAACGTCCTGTGTCAAGAAAAGTTTTGCCTGCCTCCTGCTTTTCTGCTCATCCGTGCTGTTTGCCTGTGTTAACTGCGTCTCTCGACCGCTTAGAATTCTGTATTCTAACTTCTGTTTCCGTGCTGCTTGCCAGTGTTAACCCTTGTCTCTTGACCGCTAAGAATTGTGCATTCTAAGTTCTGTTTCTGCGCTGCTTTTTCCTTGTGTTAACTCTGTCTCTCCGCCTCCCTGCTCTGCCTCGCTCCACCGTCCATCTACTCTCTCTGTTGTCTCAGTGGTTAAACGCCGCGTTCTCACCGTAGTGACCCGGGTTCAATCCCTGGTCCAACCTCGCTCACTCCTCGGCTTTACTCTGCCTAATCCTCGCTCCCTGGCCTTCCCTGCAACTACTAATAAACACTCCTCTGATTACGCTACCTCCGTGTCAGTGTCCTGCGTTTGGGTTCACCCATTCTCCATGCAACAGATCCATTTTAAGCATCATACAAAGAGACCCTTGGTTTCGGATATTGGACACGTGAGGTGTTTCTCAACTGCTCTTAATGACCCTCATGCGACTGCTATATCTTTAAATAACCTTTAGACAAGGGAACACGGACCAATCCTCATAGGTGGATCAGATGTGGAGTGACTGAGTAATTTCAAATCCCTGGATGTCATTATCTCTGAGAATCTGACCTGGTGCCAACATCTCAATGTAGCTATAAAGAAAACAAGGCAGCAGCTATATTTTATTTGGGGTTTGAAGAGTTTTGGCTTGTCACCTAAAACACTCAAAAACTTCTATAGATATACTGAAGAGAGCATTCTGACAGGCTGCATTACTGTCTGGTATTGAGGGTGTGGGATGGTGGCTACAGCACAGGACTGAAAGAAGCTACAGAAAGTTGTAAAATTAGTTAGCTCCATCTTGGGTACTAGTTTCCCTAGTATCCAAGATAGCTTCAAGGAGCAATGGGGTGCGGTGCCCAGAAAGGTGGAGTGGTGTCACTTATTTAGGACTGCTATCACCCAGGACATGCCCTCTTCTCATTGTTACCATCAGGCAGGAGGTACAGATCGTGAAGGCACATACTCAGCCATTCAGGAACATATTCTTCCCCTCTGACATACTATTCCTAAATTGACATTGAACCCATGAACACTACCTCATTTTTAAAATATATATTATTTCTGTTTTGCACTATTTTTAATCTAAATATTTAATACACATATGTAGACATACTATAATTGATTTACTTATTTATTGTTTTTCTATATTATCATGTATTGCATTGTATTGCTCCTACTGTTATCAGATTTCACGAAACATGCCGGTGATAATAAACCTGATTCTGATTCTGGAAAGTGCAAGACTTTACACTTCCCTATACTCGATTCCATCTGCCACTTCTTACCCTATTCCCTCAAACTGTTCAGGTCCTTCTGCAGACTCCCTGCCTCTTTAACACTACCTGTCTCTCTACGTACCTTTTTGTTGTCTGCAGACTTGGCCACAAACCCATCAATTCCGTCATAGAAATATTTCATATATAACATGAAAAGAAACTATCCCAACACTGACATCAGTGGAATACCACTAGTCACTGGCAGCCAACAAGAAAAGGCCCTTTTATTCCCACTCTTTCCTCCTGCCAGTCAGGCAATTTTCTATCCATGCTAGTATCTTTCAGTAATAGCATGGTATCCCACCCTCACGGGTGTCTGCTTGTCACAACTCTAAACAATTCTCACCAGAAAGCTCCTCACAAAGTCTTTCTGAGAGCTTTGCAAGTGTATACAATTCTCTCTTTCACATACTTTAAGTTTTTTCCTGAAACCTGACAAGCAACAGGGAAGAGTGAATTCAACATCCAGATCAATTGTCTTAGGCCATTCTAAGCAGGTTCTCCAGAGAGCTATTGGGGTTGATAAAGTTGGAGTAAGAAGACAGGTTGCATGAAGTAGATCTTGAGTGAATGATGAGCATATTCTCAAACACTTTAGTATCTCAGGGTTTCCTGTGGGACTCCTAAGCCTGTTCCACCATCCAACAGAGATCAACGGTTGGTCACTGTCTGAACTTGATCTATTCCTGGTATTCTTTGTCTTACATTCACATCAGGTTTATTTCTTTTACTGGTGTTTATCTGCTGCTCCTGTATTTCCAGTACTCTCATTTCTACCCATTCAGTGTGTTACGTACCCCGTAACTGGGTTGCCAAACCAGCAGAAATGGACCACTTAGTTGGAGTCTGGATTACCGGAACTAAGTATGTTTTATTAAAGAAATAAGTAACCCAGTACTCTAATCGTAAAGATATGAATGCAACAGGTTAGCAATGATAAAACACACACGTACACAGAACTAGGGTAATAGGAATCAAACAAGCTCCATCGCAGTCTAGGGGTAAAATGATCAGTCTCAAGTGACGCAGAGGTCAGTTCAGCTTAGTACAGTTTGCAGTAATCACTGTTGTGCCGTTGGAGAGAGAGAGAGGGAGATAGGCAAATCTGATTCAGACAGACCTTTGTTCTTCGCAGTTAGCTTTCGGGCAGTCCCTTTTTATGTCTTTTATTCCGCTGTGGTCACCGACTGTGACCCCTCTGTTCCGGATATGACCGTTCTTCCGCGGTGAACCCGGCACCCAGGCAAGGGCAGACACACAAACCAGGTTCCCGCCGATCGTACCTTTTCACCCTGTGCGTCTATGGTCGGTTCCCGCGACCAGACCTCCAAACTCCCACCACTTCTGGGGGCACACTGCTTTTCCAGAGTCTCGTTATCTCGTGATCTCGTGGTGTGTCTTGCCTTAGCAAACCTATTCCTTTTATCCCCCTGCTGTGGTATCACCTGTCCATCAAACTTCAAACAGTTCAGGTTCAAAGCAACTGGTCTGTCAATACTCTTAATTGTGTTTTCTCTTCAGTTATCTCTCTCTCCTCTCTCATTAACATTTTGAATGCTTCTCCATTGTCTCCCTTATCTCTCTCATCAGTATCAATCTTCTGATAACTTGGTTTGTCGTCACAAGTGACAGATTTGAACGCAACTCGATAAGACCCAGACTTTTAAATTAGGACCCAACGTACTCATCTCATCACTCGTTCACTTACATCAAAACAGTGCATCACTTCTCAGTACTAGATTCCAAAATATTTTATGTGCGGTCATAAAAAATACAGAAGGAACAATAGATATTTCACCCTTTGTGTTTTCCACTGGTGCCTGACGACTATGTGGCCTTGTTTGTCTTGTTGTTCCTCAGAGAGGGGGAAAGATGAAGCTAGAAAACAGGAGACTGCAAGTACTGCTTCCAGTGCCACCCATTCTCCACGACAGCGAGTAGTCTGGACTGGCTGGTTGACAGGACACGTCAGAGCAGCAAAGACAGGGAATGAATGTAAGCAAGGTTTGAGGCAGCATTAATGAACTAACAAATCTGAATTTGTCAATGGCCCGAAACATTGTTGAGGATCCCTACCACACATCCTCCAATCTCTTTGATACCCACAATCTTCAGGAAGGAGCTACTGGAGCATCAGGACTAGGACTGCTTGACTGGGTAACAGCTTCTTCCCTCAGACTGAGAACCTAATAAATATCCTGGCACCACCAAAGTCTCATCACTGGCAACACGGGCTGTTAACTGTTTACTCTTTATAGTTTACTTGTGCTGCGCACTACATGCATTGTGAATTATATTTTATTCACTTATTTGTGGTAATAGTTTGTTTTATGTACTGTGTTTGGTGGTTGTATGTTTTATGGGTACACCACAGTCTGGAGGAACATTTTTTCATTTGGTTGTAAGTTTGTACTTGAACTTGAGTTAATGAACCTGTTGAACAGTTAAAGAAGTGTGGGTAAATCGGCTCACCTGTGCAGACTGAGGTAGATCCAGTTTGCCTCTGATTCTTTTGAACATAAATTGGGCTCTGGAAAACTCAGGGTTAACAATCAGTAGGAGAAACACCAGGAAGCTGAGTGAACTTTGTAAGGGCATTATCTGGTAGAAGAGATCTCACTGTTTCTGGCTCTGGGAAAAAGGAAAGAAAGACTTTGAAACAGGTGGGTTTGTGGATCTTGGATAGGAGGATGAAATGGTTGCGGTGTGAGGGTACTATGAGTGTGGTGGCAGTCCATCAAGTCTGTTTGCTATGAAAATGCTTTGAAAACTAAGTAGAACATACAATATACAACAATCAACAATGCAGCACGGGAACAGGCAATTTGGTCCACAATGTTATGCCAAACCAGCTAAAAAAGCATATCAGAAACACCCAAAGACTAATTGCTCCTACCCACACAATGTCTATATTCCTCCATCTTCCTGATGTCCATGTGCCTATCCAAGCATCTGTTAAAAGCCATGTATTTGCCTTTACCACCATACTAGGCAGTGCATTCCAGGCTACGCTAACTACAGATATCCAGCTCAACAAATTCCCTTCAACCACTCCCTTCTGTCCTCTATGCTTAAGCCCGTTCTGAATCCAAACAGCCAATTCACCACTGACCCCATGTAGCTTAATCATTGGGATTAACCTCCCATGAGGGACTTTGCCCAGCAACTTACTAAAATCCATGACGACAACATCCACTGCCCTCCCCTCACTTGTCACCTTGTCAAAAAAAAACTTGTCCTTTTTTTATCATTCTAATAATTATCCCAATAAAGTGGCCACTTTGTAGGGGGATATGAAGATATGGATTGCATCAAATACAATTTTGTGCTGCTGATAGCCTACAGCACCACATGAATGTCCAATTTTGAGGTTCTGGATCTTTTCCAAATCAGTGTGATCGTGGTGCCATTCAGAATGATAGAGGACATTTTCCATGGGAAGTTGAGATTTGCCCAAGACCTGCGATACCAATTCCACCATGGACAGATGGATCTCCCACATTTCCAATGTTGAAGTGAGGCCATAAGATGATCTCTCAAGCTGGATTGTTCACCACCTGCTCAGTACGGCAGCTATACCCTTCAGAACTCAGACACCCTGGCATTGAGTACATGTGCAATGGGTACAGAGTATACATTCTATAATGGGCATAAAGTCATTCTATGGCATGTAGATTCTATGTACATTCTCTACTGTTGTGATGAGGCCACATTCAAGTTGGAAGAGCTTACATTCCTTCTGGGTAGCCTCCAAACTGATGGCATGAACATCGAACTTCCAGTAATTGCCTACTCCCTTCCTTCACTGTTCCCCATCCCTGCTTCCCTCTCTCAGCTTGTCTCATTACCTGCCCATCACCTCCCCCTGGTGCTCCTACCCCTTCCCTTTCTTCCATGGTCTTCTGTCCTCCCCATCAGACAACCCTTTTTCCAGCCCTTTATCTCTTTCAACAATCAACTGCCCGGCTCTTTACCTCATGCTCTCTGCCGTTCCCGGTTTCATCTATCAGCTGCCTCCCCTCCCTCCCAACTTTTTACACTAACTTCTCCTCTTCCTTGCTAGCCTTGATAAAGGGTCTCGGCCTGAAACACTGACTGTTTACTCTTTTCTATAAATGCTTCGTCCAGCATTTTGTGTGTTTTACTTTAATTTAAATTGTATTATGAATGGAACATAATGTAACAAGAAAGAAGCATTATTAGGATCTAATTACTTGTCCTTTAAATTCAAACTGAACTACAATTCATGAGGGTTCAATAAAATTGCAATATAAAGAAAAGGGTTAGTGAGTCCTTTACTGTTGGTGTGAACTCAGAGGGTTAAAGAGCCAATTTAAATGCTCTGTGATTCAACAAATGAGTGCTCTGTGACTATATTTTTCACTGCAATTGGGGAGTCTAAGACTAGAAGGCCTACATTTCAGCAGCGATGGAAAATATTTAATGGAGTCCTGAAGGGCAAGATTTTCATGTAGAAGGCCCATGTAACAGTATGACAGATGTGGATGCAATTTTATTTAAAAAAAGACATTTGGCCAAGTTCATGGATTGCAGAGATTTGGAGGAATATGGGTAAAATCAGGGGAAATATCACAAGATCAGAATGGCATCTTGGTTGGCATCAGTGTGTTTGGCTGAAGGGCCTGATTCCGTTCTCAAACCCATTCCCATCCCTCCTATCTTTGTCTATTAGGTTCATTCCAGGCTACTCATTCTTCCTGGGACAGCATTTTCCAGCATCTTCAACACAAAGATAAATAATTTAACTGAAATGCAATCTTTTCAGAAAGCCCCAAGCATTCATCATCACCATCATTGTGTCGTGTTGGATGATGTGGGTGATCATGGTATTCCATCAGTCTTCACTCTGAGAAGTTCTAACGAGCCCTTCAGAATTTTTGCCTTTCCATCCCTCAATCTGACTCATGAATGTCATGCAATGTTGACGGCTACTTTTTCTTCCAACAACATATCCCATCACTTCAAGTTGTTTGAGCTTCTGTTTCCTTAGTACATGTCCCAGAGATTTCAGCTTTCGTTTCCTGATCGATGCCACAAGCTTTCTTCTTAAATCGACTTTTTGCTGCACTTCCCCATTTGTTACTCTGTCTATTCTCAATATTTTCATAATTCTTCTCAAAAACACACTTCTGCAGCTTCAAGTCTTCCCTTATTTCATTTTGATATTGTCCAACATTCATTTCCATGTGTCAGTGTGGAGTGAACATAGCACCACAGCACTCTGAGTTTCCTACCATAGGCATTATGTTATTCTTTAGTCTTTTGCCCAGATGCTTGAACGTTCATCTACCAATCCCAATCCTTCTATAAATTTCAAAGTGAGACCTACTGTCTTCTGCTATGATGCTCCCTAAGTAATTGAAATACCATGCTTATGGAACTATTTTGATATCCAATTTCAGTTTGCATTTCTGTATTTCTTTCTTCTTTATGAAAACCATACATTAGTGGTCTTGCAGTTGATGGTCAATAGTCTCTTCACACGTTCTTCGATGACTTCAGTGTTTCTTGAAGCTTCTCTTCAATAGTAACTATCAGCACTTTCTTTGTGTCGTAGGTTGTGCAAATTGGATCCAACAATTATCATGCCTGGAATACTGCAACTTTCTCTCAGAGTCTTCTTGCTATGAAGGTATGATAATGAGTCTCTATTGTGGACAGAGTGGGATGGGGAGGGGAATCATGGTTGGAGAAAGGGAAAGTAAGAGGGAAGGGAGCAGGAAGCACCAGAGACACATTTTGTATTGATCAATAAATCAATTGTCTTGGTATCAAATGACATTGCCTGGTGTCTCAGGGCTGTTTTTTGTCTGCACAGAAGCTACCCCCATCCCTGGTTCTCCTTCTCTGCCACCTATCCCACATAACTCCCACAGTACTGTAGCATAGATAAATCCATAAGACATAGGAGCAGAAGTAGGTCATTTGGCCCATCGAGTCTGTTCAGACATTACATCATGGCTGATTTATCTTCCAACCACTCAACCACTCTCAACCACTGATCTACCACATCAGGTAGCTGTGTCAAGATCAAAGACTATTTCTCTTTACCGATTGAGCAGTAAATCTTGAGAGTCCAACTTGTTTTTTCACAAATTTACTGCCATATTCTTTCCTCAAAAACCTTGGTTTTTAAAATCAAAGTTAAGGACAGGGAGGGGGCAAAAGAGGTGTGGATGTGGCATTGCCAATCAGGGATAGTACCGTGGATGCTGAAAAGGAGGAAGTCATGGAGGGATTGCCAATAGAGTCAGTGTGGGTGGAAGTCAGAAACAGGAAGGGGGCAATAACTCTACTGGGTGTTTTTATAGACCCCCCAATAGTAACAGAGACATCCAGGAGGTGCAGATAGGGAGGTAGGTTCTGGAATGGTGCAATAATAACAGGGTTGTTGTGATGGGTGATTTTAACTTTTCTAATATTGATTGTCATCTCCTTAGCACAAGGGGTTTAAGTGGGGTGGAGTTTGTTTGGTGTGTTCAAGCAGGTTTCCTGACACAATATGTAGATTAGCCAACTGGAGGAGACGCTGTACTTGATCTGGTATTGGGAAATGAACCAGGTCAGCTGTCAGATCTTTCGGTGGGAGAACATTTGGAGGTTGTGACCGCAATTCTGTCTCCTTCACCATAGCGCTGGAGAGGGATGGGGCAGACAATTTGGGAAAACATTTAATTGGGGCAGGGGGAAATATGATGCTATTAGGCAGGAACTTGGGAGCATAAATTGGGAGCAGATGTTCTCAGGGAAATGGACGGCATATAAGTGGCAAATTTTCAGGGAACTTTTACATGGAGTTCTGCATAGGCAGGGAAAGGATGGCAGAGTTAACAAACCATGTTGTACAAAGAATGCATAAAATATAGTTAAGAAGAGAAAAGCTTATGAATGTTTCAAGAAACTAGCTACTGTTAGAGCTCTAGAAAACTACCGTGTTGCAAGGAAGGAGCTGAAGAGTGGAGTTAGGAGAGCCAGAAGTGGCCATGAGAAGGCCTTGGTGAGCAGGATTAAGGAAAACCCCAAGGCATTCTACAAGTATGTGAAGAGCAAGAGGGTGAGCCGAGCGAGAATAGGACCGATCAGGTGCAATAGTGGAATTGTGTACATGGAGTCAGAGGAGGTAGCGGGGGTACTTAATGAATACCTGGCTTCAGTATTCATCAGGGAAAAGATCTGGGCAATTGTGGAGATGACTTAAAGCAGACTGAAATGCTTGAGCATATGGACATTAAGAAAGAGGATGTGGAGGAGCTTTTTAAAAGCATTTCCAAGGAGACCCTGCTTTGTGGATCCAGAATTGGCTTGCCCACAAAAGGCAAAGGGTGGTTGTAGGTTGTTCATTTTCTGCATGGAGATTGTTGACCAGTGGTGTTCCGCAGGGATCTACTCTTGGACCCTTCTTCTTGGTAATTTTTATAAATGACCTGGATGAAGAAGTGGAAGGATGGGTGAGTTAGATTGCCATTGACACAAAGGTTGGGGGTGTTGTGGATTGTCTGGAGGGTTGTCAGAGGTTACAGTGGGACATCAATAGGATGCAGAACTGGGCTGAGAAGAGGCAGATGGACTTCAACCCAGATAAGTGTGAAGTGGTTCAATTTGGTAGGTCACATCTGAAGACAGAATATAACATTAATAGTAAAACTTTTGGCAGTGTGGAGGATTTGAGTGATCTTGGAGTCGATGTCCATTGGACTCGCAAAGCTGCTGTGAAGATTGACGGTGTTGTTAAGAAAGCGTATGGTGTGTTGGCATTCATCAACCATGGGATTGAGTTCAACAGCTGTCAGTTAATGTTACAGCTATATAAGACCTTGGTAAGACCCCATTTGGAGTACTGTGTTCAGTTCTGGTCATATCATTGCGGGAATGATCTGGATACTATAATGAGAATGCAGAAGAGACTTACAAGGATGTTGCCGGATTGGAGGGTGTAACATATGAGAATAGTTTGAGTGAACTTGGCTTTTTCTCCTTGGAGCAACAGAGGATGAGAGGAGACCTGACAGAGGTGTATAAGCTGATGAGTGGCATTGATCGTGTGGATAGCCAGAGGACCTTTCCCAGGGCCGAAATGGCTAACATGAGGGGGCATAGTTTTAAAGTGCTTGAAAATAGGTACTGAGCAGATGTCAGGGGTAAGTTTTTCACTCAGAGAGTGGTGAGTGCATGGAATGCACTGCTGGGGGGGGTGGAGGAGGCGGATACAATAGGGTCTTTTAAGAGCTTCTTAGATAGGTACATGGAGCTTTGAAAAATAGAGGGCTATGCGGTAGGGAAACTCTAGGCCATTTCTAAAGTAGGTTACATGGTCAGCACAGCATTGTGGGCCGAAGGGCCTGTAATGTGCTGTAGATTTCTATCTTCTATGTTCCAGAAGGTACTAATACAAAATATTGTTGAGGAAGTCATGGGAAAATTGCATTTACTTAAGTAGTTATGATCTGGATCTCATTGCCTCTGAGGTGAGAGACACAAAATCAACCAGTGCCTGAGTGAAAATAATTTGCAGGGTCACTGGGGATGAAAGCGCGAATGTGCGGTCTGGGAGCCAACGTAGATTCAATGGGACGAAAGGCCATTCACATTTATGTGGTCTGAAGGTCTTGTTCTGTGTCTTTCCATTGAACTGCACCACAGACTTTTCCTGCCTGGTGAACACAAGCAAGTGAATGCGTCATTTCCTGAGAGGAAACTTGAGCCTGTTAGACGATGCTGCAGCTGATCACTTGCTGAGACTTTTGGGGTCCCTCTCTCTGGAAGTCTGCTGGGAAAAATTAGCTAATATTAATTTATAGTTATAATGTGCTCCTCTGTTGCCTTGACATAGATGTAGTTTTATCAAGAGGGCAAAAACATTTCCTGATATGTGATACATGAGACTTTTTTTAGCTAACATTGTAGTCTGATTACTATTGTGAATGTCATCAATATCCATTATCAAATGACAATTTTAATTAAATAAAAAGGCAATTCAAATAATTTTGACAGCTCCAACTGTATTTTCACTTATTGAGTAACATGTTAACAGGAACATTGAGAAAATTTGTACACACATACCAAAGTGAAATAGATTATTGCGTAATGTGGACTTGCTTTGCAAACTGATTGGATCACATTGTCCTGGAATTCTGTTTGGAAAATCATGCTAGTCAAACAACAGAAGTAAAAATAAGTTCCTGAAACAGTCAAAGCCATTGATTAATTTTGTTCTCATGTGACATTGAGAAATCCTTCACTTTTTTTTAGAAAGGAAGGACTAAATCTGTCAGTCCCAGAGTTGAGTCATCTTCTCAAGTCATTCTGAGTGAGACGTGGAGACTCGAGTAAGCAGGTGACCCTGGGCAGAGCTGTGTCCGATGGGGACTGTAGCACAGTGGGAAAATTACCTGCATGTAATGCAGCGGTCTGGGCCATCAACATAAGTTCAAATCCTACCATAACAGCTGGCAAATTGAAACTGCCTTACTGATGAGTTACCATCCTCAATAGCCACTCGTGACTTGATACTCTTAAGAGGTTTGTCAGGCGGCAGATAAGAGTCAAAAGTCTTGACATCGGGATGAGAGTCACACGTCCTCCTGATCCAGGTCTCCATTAGTCCTCCAGATGGAGTTTAAACAGCCATCAGGCTTATGATCTGTCATGGTCTCTGTCAAATAAAGTAGATGTTTTTCATAAAGAACAATAAAACAAATGTTCAGTTAAAAACTGTAAGTTCCACTGTTAGGCAACAGCAGCTCTTCTGCAAATACAGAATCATCTCACCCACTTCCACAGAGCAAATCGCCAATGAGCACTTCACACCATCTAATATGTTTGAACCCAGCTGTATGGCAAAAGTTTGGGCATGAGGTATCATGAATAAATTAATGAGATTTTCTTCTTGTCAGCTGAGGAATGCCCCAAGATCTTGAATGATCTGAGTCAGCTGTCCTGTGTGCAACAACTGAGACCTCAAGGATGATCTTCCACTGAGGTTGATAGGTATCTGTGGAGAGAAGTCCCCGTAACTGGACGATTGTAAACCATGAATCCCATTTGGCAGAATTCACAGAGACCGAAAAAGAGAGAGTGACCTTCAACAGACTTTCCCAGTTCTTAAACTGGAAGATCCTCTGACTGAACTTATCCCAGATTAACTAAGTAAAAACTAAGGTAGTGGACAGAGATATGACACTTAAAAGACATCAGGGCAAGTGCATTGATTGGAAAGGTTTAGAGGTTCAGTGCAGACAAATGAGACCAGCTCATTAAGGAAACCCGGTCAGCTTGGATGAGTTTGGCTGAAGAGCCTGTTTTCTATGCAGTATATTTCTCCAAAGCTATTTCATTTAGTAATTCAAATATTCTTTTCTTTGTGGTTGTGTGCATGTGTTTTGAACCCCTGATCATGAATGATCTGAGTCAGCTGCCCTGCCTGGATTAGAAAGGATAAGAGGGTCAACGCAGGTGAATGAAATGAGCTCATTCAGGTAAATTCATCAGCATGAATGAGTTTGTCCAGAGAGCCTGTTCTCCATGCAGTATATCACAATGCATCTATTTCCTTAATTATTTGTAATCGTGTGGATGTCTTTTGAGTCTTTGGTGAATGGTTAGTATTGAGTTGCGGGAAAAGATCCTCACTGATTGTCAAAGGCTGCTCTGTCACACAGCGGCGATTTGCTTTGGGAGTGTCCATGCGTTCCCTGGACCTCGCTGTTGTGCAGTTAGCAGGCTAACCAGGGAGACGATCAGTTCTCAACCTGATCTACTGTAACCCATGCTTACAGTTGCCATGTAGTCTGACTCCATTGTGTATAAAGGTCTAGCTTAAAACATTTGCTCTTATTACCAAACCTCTATGAATTATGATTTCTATCCCCTTCAACTTTAAAAATTGATTTCACTCCACTTTTTACGGCATCAAGCTTAAGGTTACAAGATTTCTGATGTTACGGTACAGCTTAGGAATTGCCCAGCAATCTACAATAATCTGATAACTGAATGGTGTCAGTTGTATTATCCATTGATGTTCCTATACCTTAAATATAGTATCACTCCCACTGCACATTCCATCTCCAATATCCAAAACCAATGGTCTCTTTATATGATGCTTAAAATAGATCTTTCCAAATGAGAAAATCATTGCAAATGAGTTCATACAAGCTCGGCAGTGTGGAAAGTAACATTAAGAAAAAGTATTATATCTTTATAGTGAATATCAGTATTGCGAAGATGAAAGATTTCTTTACAGGAGGACATTACCATCTGTATTTTCTGTTGGCAACACCTACTCAGTGGAAGGGATTAGAATGGGTAAGAAATGATGTAGATCCTCCTACTGCTCAGCAATGTGCTGCTATCACATTTACATCTCCCTGTGGTCTCTCATTTCTTACAATATATATTACGTTCTCACGGCATTGTGCTGTGCTGCAGGTCTATGTACATATAAGCCAGGTTGAAGAGGTATGAACTCAATATTTCTGGTATAATAAGATAGTCCAACAATCTGTTGAGATTGTTGAGATGGAGCTCTACCATCCAGTCATCCAGAACTACCCAGGATGGTTTAACCAGCATCAGCCAGGTTGCACATTGGGAATTAGGAAGGAATTGCTTATATTCGGCAGGTTCTGCTCAAGATGGGTCATTTCACACAACTGCACCTCATCTATTTTCAACAGCAGCAAATCATCTTGGCTTTATACGTCCATGGAGCTCAGAAAAATAGAGGGCAATGGGAAACCCTAGGTAATTTCTCAGATAAGGACATGTTCGGCACAGCTTTGTGGGCCGAGGGGCCTGTATTCTGCTGTAGGTTTTCTATGTTTCTATTACTCACCATATCGTTGACTGGTCTGCTGGGACTGCAGCTTCACTGAAATCACCTCCCGGACAATAAATTAAACAAAATGCAAGCTAAACTCTGGTTCGAACTAATGGCAAACAAACACAAGAATTGGAGCAAAAGTAGTTCAACAGGCCTCTCAAGCCATCATGAATGAGCTATGCTGCCCTCATCTTCAGTGCTAGTTCCCCAAAAACTTCAAATCTCTCATCTTTCAGCAAGTTAACTAACTCAACCTTTTGATGATCGAGTTTGCACAACGCTATGGGGTAGAGAACTCCAGAGATTCACATTACTCAATAGAAATGTCAAAGTCCCTCTGCTTTAAAAGCCCCATTATCCTGCAAGCAGGACCACTCCTTTCAATATTCCCTCATGAACAAACAATATGTAAGACACTAATGAGGGAGCTCCACCACAGCAGTTCTAACAAAGTTTGTTCCCTCACGTTGCTGATAATTAACAGTAGACTGATTGGACAGTCATGAGCTTGATTGCATCACCAACTAACAGCAGGGCCGTTATTCAACTGTGGGAGTGGTTTCCGAACAGTCAGAAGTCATGGCCTAATACAGTACCAATATTTGGGTAGGAAGAGTGACGAGGTCCTGCAAAGTGAGATGGAGAGTTACAGTCAGTGCTAAGTTAAAGTGAGGGTGTAGCTTTCTTCAGGGTGAGCATCCGGAAAACATGGTCACATCGCAACAAATACATAGGCAGAAAAGGTCATGAGGTCCTGCAAAGGGAGGTTAGAGAGTTAGGTGCTAAAATACAGGACAGGTCCTCCAGGGTTCTGATCACCTGATTGTTACTTGAACCTCATTCTAGTGTGGTTAGAAATAGGAAGATCATGCAGCTTGACATGTATAAGGAGGGAAAGCATCAGATTTGTGGATCAGTGGGCTCTCTGACAACCCAAGGATCTGCCGCACAGATTTGACCTGAACCATCCAGGTACAAATTTCAGGGCAGATAGTGGAATGTTTGTGAGGAAAGATGAGGTTAAGCCTACATACAAAAACAGGAATTGAACAATTGAACATAGTGGGAATAAAGTTTTCAGTTGCATCTGAGTATTGTAGGAAAGGCAGGTGAGCTTAGAGCATGGATCAGCACATGGAATTATGACATTCCCAACTACAACCATCCTTCAGCCACAGTTCAGTGATGGCCACAACATCATTCCCGACAATCTGTAATCATGCAACAAGATCATGCATCTTATTTCTGATAGTGGATTGAGAATTAACACTTTTGAGTACTATATTTGCTACCCTTTTTGATTCTGCATCCCTAATGCACTGATACTCACCCTGATTGCTGCAATTTTGTCCTGTCGTCTGCCTGCCCTTCCTGACAGTCTGACTGCATGTTATCTTTGTTTTTTTTTTACCATCCATCTTATCCTGAGTCCCTTCACTCTGGTCCTCACCCCCTGCTAAATTAGTTTAAACCCTCCCCAGCAGCTCCAACAAGCCTGCCCACAAGAATATTTGTTCCCCTCAGGTTCAGGTGCAACCCATCACTTATTTTTTATTAACAGGTTATACCTGCCCCCAGAAGAGACCTTAATGATCCACGGACCTGAAGCTTGCCCCCTGCACCAGCTTCTCAGCCCAGCATTAACCTGCCAAATCATCCTGTTTCAACCCTCACTGGCAAGTGGCACAGGCAGCAATCCAGAAATTATTCCTCTGGGTTTCCTGCTTCTTAGCTTTCTGCCTCTCTCTCTAAATTCTATTTTAGGACCTCGTTGCTTTTCCTTCCTACGTCATTTGTACCAATATGTAGCAAGACATCTGGCTGCTCTCCTTCTCCCTCTAAAATGCTGTGGACACAATTCGAGACATCCCTGACCCCTGCACCTGGGAGGCGACATACCATTCTGGTGTCTCATTCACATCCACAGTATCTCCTGTCTGTTCCCATGGCTATAGAGTCCCCTATCACTACTGCTACCCTCTTCTCCTTCTTTCCCTCTTTTTAATACTGGAGCAGATTTAGGCTATTTGGCCCATGGAGTCTCCTCCACCATATCATCACAGTTGACACATTTTCTCTCAGGCCCAATCTCCTCCTGTATCCCTTCATGCCCTGACTAGTATGACTAATCAAGAATCTATCTACTTCTGGCCTAAATATGCCCAAAGACCCGACCTCCACAGTCACCTGTGGCAACGAATTCCACACATTTACCATTCTCTGGATAAAAGACTACTTTGTCATCTGCATTCTAAAGGGACATCCATCTTTTCTGAGTCTGTGGCCTTTGGTCTTAGACTTCCCCCATGGTAGGAAACATCCTCTCCAAATCTACTTGGATAAAGCCTTTCATTATTCAAAAGATCCTCCCAGTAAGCAACAAACCCAGAGCCATCAAACACTGCACATATGATAAGCCCTTCAATCCTGATATTATTTTAATGAACCTCTTTTGAGCCTTCTCTCCAATGTCAGGATTGCTCACATTGTCAAAACTGCTCACAATGCTCCAAATGAGACTTCACCAGGGCCTTATAAACCTTAATTTACATCCTTGCTTTTATATTCTAATCCTCTCAAAAGGAATGCTGACATCCTCACCACCGACTCAACCTGTAAATTAGCCCTCAGGGAATCATGCACGAGGACTCCCGAGCCCTTGCACCTCAGATTTTTGAATATTCTCTCAATTTAGAGTATATTCTTGGCTTTTATGTCTCCAACCAAAGTGCATGACCGTGCACACCCAACACAGTATTCCATCTGCCACTTCTTTGCCCATTCTCCTAATCTGTCTAGGTCCTTCTGTAGCCTCTTTGCTTCCACAAAACTACTTGCCCCTCCGCCTATCTTCATATCATCCACAAACATGGCCACAAAGTCTTCAATTCTGTCATCCAAATCATTGACATATAATGTAAAAAGACGTGATTCCAGTGCAGAACTCTGTGCAACCTGCCGACTCCCAACTGTTAGTGCATATCAAAATATTTACTCCAGCTACCAATCATTAGATCTGGACCAGGACTGAAGATTAAATTTAAAATGCAGCTCTGGTCTGGACAATAGGTTCCTAAAACTACTCATTGAAAAACTAGGCAATGTGGATTGCATTCACTTTGGTTGTCTCAAATGTGGGTGTGAAGAATGAGGTATGAAAGTTATATGTAATTCAAGGGAAGCATTGAGGATACATTGTAAATATAAAATTGTCCTTTGATCTCCAGCATATAAAATGTCATTTAATATTGGTGAATCAGACCTTTTCCTCTATAAAGGGTCTCAATCTGATACATGCTGCATGTCCTTTTGTCGGATAAAAGACCACTTTCTATACACCAGCTGTGTCTCTCTGCTGACCGTGCACATTACAAGATTTAGGGGCTTGCCCCGGGTATCTTAGTGACTCGCCATGTGGCCAGTATTCTCAGCACTCTAAATTGGTGAACATTGGTAAAATTAGCACTTACAGTTGGGCCTATTTGGTTCGGTACTATGAGAATGTGAGCCATCACGAATACAGTGGACAGATGCATAAGACCATAAGACAAAGGAGCAGAAGTCGGCCATTCAGCCCATTGAGTCTGCTCCGCCATTTTATCATGAGCTGATCCATTCTCCTATTTAGTCCCACTCCCCTGCCTTCTCACCATAACCTTTGATGCCCTGACTACTCAGATACCTATCAATCTCTGCCTTAAATACACCCAATGACTTGGCCTCCACTGCACTGGCAGAAATAAAAGTAGTGCGGTGTGTGTGCGTGCATGTGTGTTTAAGTAAGAGACTAAACGGTGTGTGTTAATTTAGTGAGACAGGGCCACCAGTTGCAAAGGGTGGTTTCTGAAGGTTTGGGTTACCAGTGGGATGTGTATACTTATTCCAGGAACTGTAGTTTAGCATACGTGTTTGCGAGAATGTGTGTGTTTTACCAATACGTCTGTAACCATTGTGTAACAGTCAGATGCAAAGGAATACAACAGGATTATGAGTTTTGATGCTTATCAGTAGCAGATTACTCTATGGTTTTGAATGTGTTCTGTTTAGCTTGTCTCTGTCATGTATATTTTGTGAAGTGTGGAAATTAGTGTGAAGATATTTCAGGGAGAGGTTTACTCCAGATATATCTGACAGGATGGCACTGATTGAGATCAAGCAAAATCAGGTCAAGAACTTTGATGATCCGAGGGAGCCGTTTACTTTGGTTACGACAATCTACCAGCACTTCACACTCAGGGAGAACCAAAGCATTTTGTCAGAGCTGCCCTCACTTAAGGTGTCCGCTGGGATGCAGAAATCTGGTGCAAGCTCGAGGAAACAATTGAAATTCACCAGATGCACCCCAAAGATATACACGTGCTGGTAAAAGTGAAGTGTTTGAGGAATATGTGAGACAGAACGACCCAGGGAGTGCCGGGTGATACACGGGCAACAACTGAGAACACCAACGATGAAGACAGATATTCCTTCTTTAAAGGGCAAATGAGGCAGCAAATGAGGGGAGGTGAGAGTAACTGGGGAACGATAATGTCAGTGATTCTGAGAGCTGATGAGCCAGCCATTGATTAAACGGGATGTAAATATTGAGCGTATGAGGAGTATTCAAGGTTGGATAATCCAGTGTGGGATAACCCAGTCTTCTTGAAAATGCTGAAGGAAGGCCTGAGCTCAGCCCAGCAGGAAGTTTTAGATTTGGGGATAGCAGTGGGGTTGACTTACTCCGCAATTGTGTCATGGGCTAGTGAGAGAGGGACGAGAAGTTGAGATTTAGCTGTAGTGAAAGTAGCCGCTCTGGCGTCACAGAGGACTCACTCTGTGTTCCAGCTCTGAGGCACAAAGCAAGGAAGTGCTGGAATAGACACGGCATGGTAAATGATTTTTTGCAGCTGTAGCTTCTCAGGCTATGGGACAGAGGCAGTGCTCTGAGAAATGAGAAAAGTGTGAAAATCACGAACCAAAGGCAGCAGAATCCACTGCAGCGTGTTCTTTCCTGATTATGGAAGACTGATGACCAGATTATGCTGCTGAGAGAGGTCAGAGTATCAGCTGATGGCCACCTCTATTGCCAGTGGCAGTCATCCATGGATGTACAGAAGAAGTTTGTTAGGGGGCCAACAATGTGTAAAGTTAGTGGACGTGGGGTCGTCAGTATTGAGGACTGATCTTCATTTGCCCGTGAGTGGAGAGGCAATTACATTACCAGTGCAGGAGGTGAAACTGTAATGGTGGAGAGAAGTCAGCCCAAGTACTTGAGGTTGAGGGAATGCAGCTTCCTGTAGAATTTTGGGTGTGCCCAAAAGTAGAGAGTATTATCCTGGGGATGGACACATTGATTCAGGCAAGTGCTATCATAGACTCCAGAAAAGGAGAAATAACATGGACAAGACAGGGACGACGAACTTGTCTGACCCACAAACCAGCTAACCTGGCCCACTGAGAGACAGCAGCCCCAAGCAGGCAGGAGAGACAGTGAGATGTGTGGGAATCATGTCAGGAGGTCCCATGGGTCAGGGCCAAGCACAGTCAGGAGCTGTTAGAAGTCGGACAGCTGTCTAAGGACGGAGCAGTGATTGAAGGAAAGGCTCAGTAGAAAGGGGATAGAAGAAGCAGAAAGGGAACAAGTTGGGAGAGATCAGTGTGAGGAGGGCAGAGGAAAGACAAGACAAAACTACAACACAAGTTCAGTAAGATTAAATGGAGATATGAAGGACCTTTATAATCAACTTGAAGTGCTGAAAGACAGCAAAACAAAAGCAGCACATCTCTGATAAGAGAGGCAGAGGGAAAGGAGATAGGCCTTCCACAGTCGGGTGACCAAGTCATGGTGAAGCTGCTGGTTGAAAAGGCAGTGTTTGCTCCCAGATGGATGGAACCACAGATGGTACCATTGACAAATGCCAACAGGTATACGAGTGACGAAGCTGCATTTTAAAGACTGTAGGTCAAATTTCTGGTTGGCATGTTTTAAGTAGACATTAGGGATGTTAGCGTAGTTTTCAATGCAGATAGAGTAATTGGGAGGGTTCCAAACCAGAGCATTTCTGGTGCCTTATTTAGAGCATATTCTGGACTTAAGGTGCATAGCAAAATATTAAATTCACCATCTAACTTCAGCCAACAATATTTAGATCTGAACATGGACTGTAGGTTAAATTTAAAATGCAGCTCTGTACAACAGGTCAGCTAGGAAAGGCCAGCTTGGAAAAATCTCCAAATAACTATTACCAACAAATTACTTGGAGTACCAGAGGAAACACCATACTGGACCACTGTTACACTATGATCAAGAGTGCTGACCATACTACTCCACGTCCACACTTTGGAAAGTCTGATCACCTGCTGTACTTCTGCTCCCTGAGTACAGACAGAGACAGGAGACTGCAGCACCAGGAGTGAGGACCAAGACGGTATGAACAAGGGAGATGCAGGAACACATAGTGGATGTTTTGAGTTGGTGGGCTGGACTATATTCAGGGATTCATCTTCGAGTCTGAATGAATACACCACGGCCGTTTCTGACTTTGTTTAAGCCTGTGTGGATGAGTGTGGGCCCACAAAACCTTGCTCTACATTCCCAAACCAAAAGCTGTGGATAAACCAGGAGGTTTGTCATCTGCTGAAGGCTAGAGTTGTGACTTTTAAGTCTGGTGATGTAGGTTTGCACAAGGAAATCAGGTATGACTTGCAGAGGGCTATTTCAAAAGCTAAAAACATTTCCAGGTGAGGTTGGAGGTGACATCAGGTGCACGTCAACTCTGGCAGTGTCTGCAGGCCAATACTAACTACAAAACAAAACTCAACATCATGATAGTAAGCAAGCTCAACACTTTTTACTCACTTTGAAAGAGAGAATAAAACTAGAGCTATCAGGATCCCTGCAGCATTGGTGACCCTGTGATCTGTGACTTGGAGGCCGATGTCAGTCTCTCTTTCAGGAGGATGAACAGTCGCAAGGGGGCAGACTCCAATGGTGTAACTGATTAGACTCTGATATCTTATGCCAAAAAACTGGCAGTGGTGTGCACACACATTTCCAGTCTCACTGCTACAGTCAGAAGTTCCCACCTGCTTCAGAAGGGCAATGATTAGATGAGTGCCAAAGAAGAGCAGTATGAGCTGCTTTAACAAATATCCAGCAGTCCTCACATCTATGATGATAAAGTGGTTTGTCATGACGAGATTCATTTCCTGCCTCAGCAAGGACCTGGACCCATTGCAGATTGCCGGTCGCCAAAACCAGTCTACAGTGGTCTCAAACTCAACGGCTCTGCACAGTGCCTTGGATCACCAGGTCAATACAAATATCTGTGTCAGGAACAAGAGAGTACCTGCAGCTGATGCAAATCCACGCAACACACACAAAATGCGGGAGGAACTCAGCAGGCCAGGTAGCTTCTATGAGAAAAAGTACAGTCGACGTTTCAGGCCAAAACCCTTCAGCAGGATCAATGTCAGGATGCTGTTTTTAGACTGCAGCTCAACATTTAACATCATCATTCCTACAGTCCTAATCAAAAAGCTACAGAACCTGGGACTCTGTATCTCCCTCTGCAAATGGATCGTTGACTTCGTAACAGGAAGACCACTGTCCTGTGCAGATAGATAACAACATCTCCACCCCACTGACAATCAACACGTCACTGATGTGTGCTTAGCCCAATGCTCTACTTTCTCTGCACCCATGACCGTGCGACTGGACGCAGCTCGAAAGCCATCGATAAATTTGCTGATGTTACACGATTATTGATGGCAGAATCAGATAGTGACAAGAGTGCATACAACAGTGAGATATACCAACTAGTTGAGTAACGTTGTAACCTTGCAATCAATGCCAATAGGACTAAAGAGATGATTGCGGTCTTCAGGAAGGATATGATGAGGGAACACACACCAGTCCTCAGAGGGATCAAAGGTGGAGAGTGTGAACAATTTCAAGTTCTTGGGTGTTGATATCTCTGAGGACCTAATCTGGTCCCAACATAACCATGCGGCTATAAAGAATGCAAAATAGTGGCTATAATTCATTTGGAGTGTGAAGAGGTTTGGTATGTTACCTAAAACATTTGAAAATTTCTACAGATGTACCGTGCAGAGTATTCTGACTGGTAGCATCACTATCTGATATGGGGATAGGGTTACTGCTCAGGATCAAATTAAGCTGAAGAGAGTTGTAAAATTAGTAGACTCCATCATGGGTACCAGCCTTCAAAGTATAAGATGGTAAGATCCTAAGAAATAGGAGCAGGATTTAGGATGTTTAGCCCATCAATTCTGCTCTGCCATTCAATCAAAGCTGATCCCCTTTTTACCCTCCTCAGCCCCACTGCCTGACCTTCTCTGCATAACCCTTAATGCCCTGTCCAATGAAGAAACGATGAAGCTCTGCCTTAAGTACACCCAACGACCTGTCCTCCTGCCTGTGGTAATAAATTCCACAAATTCACCACCCTCTGGCAAAAGAAATTTCTCCACATCTTTGTTTTGAATTGACACCCCTCTATCCTGAGGTTGTGCCCTCTTGTCCTCGACTCCCCCACCATGGGAAACACCCTTTCCACATCTACTATTCTAGAGCTTTCAAAGTTCGGAAGGTTTCAATGAGATCCTCCACCCCCATTCTTTAAATTCAAGCTATCAAACTTTCCTCATATGATAACACTTTCATTCCCAGAATCATTCTTGTGAATTTCCTCTGAACCCTCTCCAATTCAGGCACATCCTTTCTTAGATGTGGAGCCCAAAACTGTTCACAATTCTCAAGGTGAGGACTCACCAGTGCTTTATAAAGCCACTGCATCACATCCCTGTTCTAATATTCTAGACCTCTTAAAATGAATGCTAACATTGTATTTGCCTTCCCCAAAACCAACTCCACCTGATAGTTAACCTTGAACTCCCAAGTCTCCTTGCATCTCAGATTTTTGGATTTTTTTCCCAGTTTCTAAAATAGTCTGCCCATTCATTTCTTCCACCAACGTGCACGACCATGCATTTTCCTACATTGTATTTCTTTTTCCGCTTTCTTGCCCATTCTCCTCATCTGTCCAAGTCCTTCTGCAGCCTACCTGTTTCTTCAACTCTACCTGCCCCTTCACCAGTCTCAGTAATATTTGCAAACTTAGCAACAATGTCATCTATTCCATCACTTAAATGTTCCATATACAGCATGAAAAGAAACAGTCTCAACACTAACCTCTGGAACACCACTAGTCACTGGCAGCCAACCAGAAAAGGATTCTTTTATTCCAACTTGCTGCCTCCTACCAATCAGCTAATGCTCTAACCATGTCAGTAATTTTCTAATGTAATCACGAATACTTAACTTGGTAAGCAGCGGCATGCACCGCATCTCATCAAAGGCCTTCTGAAAGCCCAAATATACAACATCTACTGCAACCCCTTTATCTAATCTACCTGTAATCTCTTCAAAGTAGTGCAACAGGTTTATCAGGCAGGAGTTTCCCTTAAGGAAACTGTGCTCATTTTGTCTTATCTTGTCCTGTGTCACCAAGTGCTCCAAACTTCATCCTTAACAATGGACTCCAACACCTCCCGAACCACTGAGGTCAGGCTAACTGGTCTATACTATTCATTCTGCTGCCTTCTTCCTTCCTAAGAGACTGGAGTAACGTTTGCAAATTTCCCGTCCTGTGGCACCAGGCCACCATTGCAGAATCCAATGATTTTCAATATATTCAATAGGTATATTTAATGTTAGAGAAATCACTTTCCTAATCTGGCACCACTGGGACCTGAGGAGGGCTGGATTAGTGAAAATGCTGAATTTCAGAAGGATCACATTAAGCATAATCTGTGCCGGATTATCGAAGGAACCAGATTACAGGTAGTCAGATTAGTGAAGGTCGACCTGTACTATATACATCTTGAAATCATTTTCTTCGCAATCATCCACGAAAACAGAAAACTACCCCAATGAATGAATGAGAGTCAAACGTTATTAAACCCAACCCCCCCCCCAGCTCCCCTCTCCCACTCACAGGCAGCAGCAAGGCAATGACCCCATCCCCACCCTGCACCAGCAAAAAAGCACCGGCCCCCACTGAACACTGGAACATGCAGCAAAGCATCAATAAAGACGCAGACATGCAGAAAACCAAAGACTACTCATTCACCCAGTAGTTCAACTCACCACAGGCTCTCTCTCTCCCCCGTAAGGGACAAAGAAGTGTCCCTGTTTCACAGCAAAAAGGGAAACATAACAATCAGCTTGCAGATTTATGATGTTGAACGTCTGTTGTATTGCTTTTTCGGAGCTCTGCACTCAGGGAATCAGCCCCGGAAAGGCTCGGGTCTCCAGCCACAGAGCCAGCAGCTATCCTGCTGCTCCCGTTGTTCTGTGTTTCCCCGCAACACCTCAGTCAGGGCACCAGCCTTGTATCAGTCTGTCTCCTGATCCACAAAAATCCAGCTCCTTGAAGGCACACTTGTCTTCCAGGCCGCGTCCTTGGGATATCAAAATGCAGCCGGTCATAAGGCGCTGTGAGTAAGTATCACTCCCGCAAAGAACCAAAGTCAGGGTATAACTCCAGGTCACGGTCTTCAAAAGAACATTGAAAAGGAAACACAGAGATGTCAACTGATCATTTGAAAGATCATGACTAATGCTTCCACAATCTCCACTGCTACCTCTTTCCGAACCCTTGGGTGCAGTTCATTTGGCCCAGGAGACTTGTATACCCTTAGGTCTTTAAGCTTGTTGAGCACTGTCTCCCTTGAAATAGTAACTGCACTCACTTCTCTTCCCACCCACCATTCAATATTGGGCACACTGCTATCATCTTCCACAGGCAAGACTGATGCAAAATACTCATTTTAGTTTGTCTACTTTCTCCTTGGCCCCTGCTATTACTTCTCCAGCCTCATCTATCAGAAACTGTTCTGCTCTGTTGATAAAACTAGATCTATGCAAAGGCAACAAAGGAGCACATTATAAACATTAATTAATAGCTAATTCTTCCCTGCAGTCTTCCAGAGAGAGGGACCCCAAAAGTCTCAGCAAGTGATCAGCTACAGCATTGCTAACAGGCTCAAGTTTCACCCAACAGCACTTTGATTTGCTTGTGTTCCCCAGGCAGGAACAGTTATCTGGAAGGACACATGAAAAGAGGTTCAGAATTAGAGAATTGTCAATGGCTTTTTGTCTCATCAAGTCTATGTCAGCCCCAGTCCATACATTTCCTCTCTCATCTCCCACGCACCCTTCAAGTTATTCTCTGTCAGGCATTGGTCAATTTTGGGTCACTCACCCGACAGGCAATGAAATCCTTATCATAACTACTTGAATAGATGAAATTTTCCCACTACTTTCTCACCAACATTTTAAATTAGCACCTCCTGACTCTTGAAATACTTGCTTTTGAAAACAACATCCTTTTAAACCAATTGCCATCTCAAAATCGTAACTTTCCACAGTTTTTGTTGGAACATCGTCAGTTACTTTGTTTCCTCAAGTCTATCCCAGTTTATGGAGCAATTCCACACCCTCTCTGAATTTCCTTGTAATTAATCCTCCCCACTATTCACAGCAGGTGTGAGGTAGCAACTCTATCAGGCCCAGAACATTGCCAATTTGTTCATAATGAAACTTATTTCTCCTTAACAATTCAAAAAAAGAGTTTAAGATAGAGTAGTATCCATTGAAAAATGCCCATTGTTTCCAATTGTGTCCATTTTAGATGGAATTACTGTGACAGAAATACACTGCAGGCACTGGGTTAAAAAGACCTAGTTAAATCCATCAGTGTCCTTTCCTTAACTTATAAGTAGGAGACTTAAAGTTTGGGTTTTGTACTTTCTGGAAGTCAAAGACTTGTAAGTGTGCAACAGAGGTGCAGAAAGACCTACACCCATGTTTCATTGAATGTAACAAAACCTTGATAATGTGAGACATGAAGAGCTTCTAAAAATCATTCAGCACTTGGACATTGATGGGAAAGATATCAGAATCATCAGAAATTTGTATTAGGAACAAAGAGCAGGAATGAGAGTTGAAAATGAGACAAGTGATTTTGTCCACATTCAACGTGGGGTCACACAGGGTCGTGTTCTTTTGTCTGACCTGTTCAACCTTTATAGCAAGAAGGTTCTAAGAGAATTTCACTGCATTCTTAGTGCGTTTCTGATCTAGTGATATTTGCCTGTATTGTACCCATATTCACCCCTAACATTTCACTTCCATACACTTGTCCAAGTGCTTTCTTGGAACAACATAGTTGCCCCGCCACCTCTGTCACATTGTTCCATATACACTTTGCATGAAAAACTTGCCCTTCAGGACATCGTAAAATATTTTCCCTCTCTCTTTAAATCTCGGTCCTCGAGTCTTACCCTCGCTATCCTAGAAAAAAATAGTCAGAGTGCTGATTTGTTGAATCACAGAGCATTGAAATTGTCCTTTAACCCTCTGAGTTCACACCAACTGTCAAGCATTCACTAACCCTGTTCTTTATAATGCGATTTTATTGAAACCTCATTTATTGTTCTTCAGTTTGGATTTAAAGGACATCTATTTTGATCTGAATACTGCTTCTTTCTTGTTACACTATGCTCCATCTTTAAAGTAACAACTTACATCAAACTTCAGTCATTTAGAATATTCCAAAATCAAAATATCTTTCAAAATGTTATTAAAGTTGATTCCCCCATCGAGCCTTTAAATGAGAATGTCTATCTGCCCGTTCTTTCAACATCTGCTGGAAAAAGACCTGGAAGATTGTCCAGAATTTCTGACAGTGGTCCTTAATTCTGCTCAAACATCACACCACCGCGCCCCCCCCCACCCATCATCAATGTAGAGAGTGAACAGTCAACATTTGAGGCAGAGACCCTTCATCAGGACTGGATAGGAAGAGGATAAGGCAGCTGAAGAAGCTAAGTGGGAGGGGAGGAGGAAATACGAGTGGTAAGTGATAGGCCAAACCAGGAGAGGGGGAGGGGTGAGGTAAAGATTTGGGATGCTGATTGGTGAAAGAGATAAAGGGCTGGAGAAAGGGGAATCTGATAGGAGAGGACAGAAGACCATGGAATAAAGGGAAGGGGGAAGAACACCAAAGGGAGGTGACGGACAAGTTAGGAGATAAACTGAGAGAGGGAAACGGGAATGGGGAATGGTGAAGGAGAGGAGGGGAGGGGGCAATACTGGAAGTTCAAAACTCAATGTTCATGCCATCTATTTGCAGGCTAGCCAGATGGAATACAAGGTGTTGCTCTTTCTACCTGAGTGTGGCCTCATAGCTGCAGTAGAGAACGTACATGAGAGGTAGATGACATAGAATGTACTCATTATAGAATGTACACTTTGTTCCCATTCCACATGGACTCCATGCAGGGTGTCTGAGTTCTGAAGGATATAGCTGCCAGGTATCAGCACGTGGTGAACAAGCCAGTTTAAGAGGACATCTTAAGGCCTCATTTCATCATTCGAACTATGGGAGATCCATCTGTCCAGGGTGGTATAGGTATGAATAATGATCATGTGGGCCTTGGGGAGATCTCAACTTCCCATAGAAGTGGCAGCGTGTGTGGCCACTTCGGTGGTGATGTCTGTAATCTATCAGATAGGGGACCATACACAATTCTGATTTGATGGAGACGGACGCAAGAGTACGGAGGAACATCTGGAAAACTCTTGCAATGCCCGCTTCACTACCGCTGCTACTGTGGTAACCGGAATCTCCGGAGCAGAAGCCCCCGAAATCCTCGGCTCAGCGGCCTGGGAGAGGTCGAAGGCACTTGGCAGAGGATGATGCTCGGGAGGCTGTATCAGAGAGGCTGGTCGGAAGTTCGAAGTTTTGGGACGGATGGACTCAGTGTCGGCTGTGGTTGGCCGCTTCCAAGGCATCGGCAAGTTGACAGTACCTGGAGGTATATGGCAGGGAGTTTCTCCCTTTTGCTGCCTGCTATCGGTGACTCGGGGACTTTTGAAACTTCATTTACCATGCCCATGGTTTATTCTTCATCAAATTATGGTATTGCTTTGCACTGCTGTAACTATATATTATAATTATGGGGTTCTGTCAGTGTTAGTCTTTGGTTTGTCCTGTTTTCTGTGATATCACTCCAGAGAAACATTGTATTATTTCTTAATGCATGTATGCATTTCTAAATGACAATAAAAGAGGACTGAGTGTTCTCATAATCTAATCTAAAATCTACGATTTTCTCTATCATTCTAAATGGCACCGCAATCACACTGATTTGGAAAAGATTCAGAACATATCTTCAAAATTGGAATTTCTTGAGTCAGTGTAAGCTATCCATGGCACAGAATTGCATTCGTCACGGTGCATAACATTATGTCCTCTTACACAGAGTGGCCAATTTATTAGGTACAAGATTGGAACCCGGTGTGCTTTTCTACTGCTGTAGCTGATCCATTTCAAGGTTTGATATGTTGTCTGTTCAGAGGCTCTTCTGCACGCCACCGTTGTAGTGCGTGCTTATTAGAGTTAGGTTGCTCTTCTGTCAGCCTGTCACTCTGGCTATTCTCCTTTGACCTTTTTCATTAACAGGGTGTTTACACCCACAGAATGGCTATTCACCGGATAGTTTCTGTTATTTTTTGCACCATTCCCTGTAAAAGCTATAGAATGATGTACATGAAAATCCCAAGAGTTCAACAACTTTTGAGATACTCAGTCCACCCAGTCCAACAGCAACAATCATTCTTCCAAAGTTAGAGTCACATAGATCAGATTTCTCCCCATCCTAGTGTTTGTTCTGAACAACAACTGAACTGCTTGACCATATCTGCTTGATTTTACACGTTGAGTTTCTGCGACATGATTGGCTGATTAGATCTTAGCATTAACGAGTAGATACCCCATTAAAGTGGCCATTGAGTCTCTATCTCGGTCTATCTTTACCATCAGCTTGAGAGGCCTGACAGACACAGCTGGCATACCTATAAGTGGGATGCATACTTGGTAAAGCTGAAATCTATGAGCACCAGTTTAAGTATCATTTGCAGAAAAACCCATCTTTAACCTGCATTGTAACAGGCTGGCAGACCACTGTGAATTTATTTATTTTTATTAAGCGATACAGTGCTGAACAGACCAGTCCAGCCCTTCACAACATCCCATCCCAGGAAACCCATAACCAAGATTAACCATAACCTAATCATTTGACAATTTTGTAATGGATGATCCACTTCCCTCTCATCCCCAACATTCAGCCCTCTCCCCATAATCCTTCGTGCTCTGACTAATCAAGAATCTAGCAACCACTGCCTTAAGTATACCCAATGCCTTGTCCTCCACAGCTTCCTCTGGAAATGATTTTCGCAGATTCACCACACTTTGGCTAAATAAATCGCCATTGTAAATGGACATCCTACGTTCCTGAGGCTGACCCCCACCACAGGAACTGTCCATTGCCCACAGTCACTGTCGTGATGATGCCACACTACGGTTGGAGGAACAACACCTTATATTCTGTTTGGGAAGCCTCCAACCTGATGGCATGAACATCGATTTCTCAAATTTCCAGTAATGCTCCCACCACCCCCGCTTCACCATTTCCCATCCCCTTTTCAGTCTCTCACCTTATCTCCTGGCCTGCCCATCGCCTCCCTCTGGTGCTCTTCCCCCATTTTCATTTTTTTCCATGCTTTCTGTCTCTTCAACGTCCCAGCTTTTTACTTTATCCTTCCCCCTCCGGGTTTCACCTGTCACCTTGTGTTTTTCTCGCTCCCCTCCCTCCACCTTTTGAATCTACTCCCTAGCTTTTTTCTCCAGCCCTGCCGAAGGGTTTTGGCTCGAAACATTGACTGTACTTTTTTCTATTGATGCTGCCTGCCAAGCTGAGTCCCTCAAGCATTTTGTGTGTGTATTGTTTCGATTTCAAGCATCTGCAGATTTTCTATTGTCCGTGACAGGAAATGTCCATTCCACATCCTCTCTACTGAGGCCTTTCAACATCTGATGGGTTTCAATGGGACCGCTCTTCATTCTTCTCAATTCCTATGAGTGTAGGGCAAGAGCCATGTTTGTCCTCATAAGGCAACCCTTTCAGTCCTAGAATCATTACAAGTGAACCTCCTCTGAACCCTCTCCACTATCAGCACATCCTTTCTTAGTTAAGGGAGCAAAAGCTGCTCACAATTGTCCAAGTGAAGTGTCTTAGAAAGCCTCAACATTACATCCTCGATCATTGCAGCAGAGAATTGCATCTATTCCCCTGATAAAACTATCACTGATCACAACAAGAGTGCATTGCTTACTCTCTTCTCCCTTAAAGGCCTCCTGAACCATGGAGCCATGGTGAGCACAAAATAATCTGCAGATGCTGGGGTCAAAGCAACACTTCGCTTGTGAGTCTGTTGGGGTCATCTATTGCATCCGGTGCTCCCGGTGCGGCCTCCTCTACATCGGTGAAACCCGACGCAGATTGGGGGACTGCTTCATCGAGCACCTCCGCTCTGTCCGCCACGACAGACAGGATCTCCCAGTAGCCACCCACTTCAACTCTGCTTCCCATTCCCATTCAGATATGTCCATACATGGCCTCCTGTACTGTCATGATGAGGCTAAACTCAGTTTGGAGGAGCAACACCTCATATACCGTCTAGGTAGTCTCCAGCCCCTTGGTATGAACATAGAATTCTCCAACTTCCGTTAATTCCCTCCCCCTCCCTTCCCCTATCCCTATGTCACTCTACCCCCCTCCCCCAGCTGCCTACCACCTCCCTCTTGGTTCCGCCTCCTTCTACTACCCATTGTGTTTTCCCCTATTCTTTCTTCACCTTTCCTGCCTATCCCCTCTCCCACCCCTTTATCTTTCCCCTTACTGGTTTTTCACCTGGAACTGACCAGCCTTCTCCTCCCTATCCTCCCCCCACCTTCTTTATAGGGCCTCTGCCCCTTCTCCCTACAGTTCTGACGAAGGGCTCCGGCCCGAAACGTTGACCGATCTTTTCCACGGATGCTGCCCGACCTGCTGAGTTCCTCCAGCGTGTTGTGATCCATGGTGAGGTTGCTCGTCCGTCCTACAGCTCCCATTCTCAATGTCAGAGTCACTAATATAGACAGGAACACGTGCACCATTCCCGCTCTTTAAAGTCAATGATCAGTTATCATATAGTATCATTCTAATTCAGAAGTTGGAAACTTTGAAGAGCCACAAGCTGCACCTCAAGGAACTACATGAGGTTCATGAGCCGCAGACTGTGTATCACTGGTTCAGACTGAAGGATTTTCCAACTACCTATTCCATGCAGTTTGTGTCAATGTGGTCCTGATTCCACCACCCCTTTTTGCAAATTCACCACTGTAGCATATCGGTTAGCGTGATGTTATTGACACAAGGTGACAAGATGTCAGAGCAGAATTAGGTCATTTGGCCCATCGAGTCTGCTCCACCATTTCAACATGGCTGATCCAGTTTTCCACTCAGCCCAATCTCCTGACTTCCCCTAATAACCCCTCATGCTCGGGCCAATCAAAAATCTATCAACCTCAACCTTAAATACACATAAAGGGTTGATCTGCACAGTTGCCTGTGGCAACAAGTTCCACAGATTGACCACTCTGTTGGTAAAGATATTCTCCCTATTTCCTCAAAACTACCTGCCCATTCACTTATCTTTGTATCGCCTGCAAACCTTGCAACAAAGCCATCAATTCCATCAAGTCCATCAATTGCATCATTCAAATCATTGACATATAACGTAAAAATAATCAGTCACAACACAAACCCCTGAGGAACACCAATAGTCACGGCAACCAATCAGAAATTGCTCCCTGTATTCCTGCTCTTTGCCTCCTGCCATTCAGCACTGCTTTATCCATTCTCGTATCTTTCCTGTAATATCATGGGCTCAGAGCTTGTTAAGCAGCCTTGTCAAAGGCCTTCTGAAAATCCAGGTGCACAACATCAATATATTCTCCTTTCTCTATATTGCTTTTTATTTCTTCAAAGAATTCCAACAGATTTGTCATGCAAGATTTTCTCGATGAAACCATGCTGACTATAGCCTATTAGTGCCCTCAAGAATCTGAAAACCTCATCTTTTACAATCAATTCCAATGTCTTCCCAAACACTGATGTCAGATTAACTGGCCTCTAATTTCCTTTTTTCTGCCACTCAATTTTCTTGAAGAGTGGGGCAACTGGGGCGTTCTGGAGTTTGGAGAACAACTTCAGTCCCATCACGTTCGGAGTCTCTGTACATCCTCTGTGTGGAAAGCATGGGATATTCCCGATTGCTCCGGTTTCTTTTCACAGTTCAAAGACCAACTGGCTTGGGAATTGGTCATTGCAAATTGTTCTATGATTACACAAGGTTGTATCAGGGTTTACTGGGTGGCACAGCCCGAGGGGCTGGAAGCCCCTGTTCCACGTTACATCTCAATCAATAGATTGGCAGCATCTCATTTCACCTGCAGAGGAATTTTGGGTGGGAGGGGAGAGAACCAGTTGTCATGGTCCATGTGGGTACCAACAATGTAGGAAGAACAAGGAAAAAGTGACTGCTGTGGGAATATGAGCAGCTAGTGACTAAATTATGATCAGAAACAAAAGGTTAATAATCTCTACATTGTTACTTAAGCTACGTGCAATTTGGCACAGGATCAATAAGATTAGGGAGTTAAATGTGCGGCTCAAAGATTGGTGTAAGAGAAGTGGGCTTAGATTCATGGTACTTTAGTTCCACTTCTGGGGAAGGATGGAGATGATTTGATTGGACAGGTTCCAGCTGGAACATACTGGTACTGAGGCCCTGACAAATCACATAACTAGGGCTGTAGACAGAACTTTTCACTAAATAGCAGGGAAGTGGGTTCAACAGTTTGAAAATGGAATGATTTTATTATTATCATATGTACCACGATAGAGTGAAAATCTTGCTTGCATACTGTTCAGACAAATCAGATCAGATCTTTACACAGTGCAATGAGGTAGGACAAGGTAAAACAATAATAGTGCGGATGAAGGTGAAGAATAATATGCAGAATAATTACAATTATAATGACAATGATCCGTAGGATCCCAAGCCATCCCAACCACAATCTTCCAGCTGCTAACATCAGGTCAGCATAAAAACCAGGACCAACAGGCTCCGGGGCAGCTTCTCCCACCAGGCCATCAGACTGATGAACCCACATTGACTTGAGTGTACTCTATATTAGATTGACTGTTCTAGTCATTATTAATTATTATAAATTACTGTGATTGCACATTACACATTTAGACGGAGATGTAATGTAAAGACTTTTACTCCTCATGTATGTGAAGGATGTAAGAAATAAAGTCAATTCAATTCAATTCATTAGCACTAAGGAAAAGTTTGATAAAATAAAAGCATCCAGGACATCCTTAAGGAGTGATGCCTCAAACAGGCAGCATCCATCATGAAGGACCACCACCAGTCAGGACATGCCCCCTTCTCATTGCTATCATCAGGGAGAAGGTACAGGAGCCTGAAGGCACACACTCAGTGATTCAGGAATAGCTTCTTCCCATCTGTCACCAGATTTCTTACTTATTTAACTTTATTTTAATAAATATATATATATATATATATACACACAAACAGACTTCTTACTGTGATTTACAGGTTTTATTATTATGTATTCCGATGTACTGCTCATGCATAACAACAAATTTCAAAATCTATAGCAGTGATATTAAATCTGATTCTGATTCTGAATATAAAAGGGGATACAAAAAGTTTTTTTCAGATATATAATGAGTAAATGAGAGGTTAGAATGGATATCGGACGGCTGGGAAATGACACTGGCGAAGTAGTGAGGAACACAGAAGTGGTAGAAAACTGAACACAAACTTTGTGTCAGTCTCCATTGTGTCCAACACGAACACCATGCCAGAAATTCAAGCCTGGGTCAGAATTGAGTATTGTCACTTTTAGTAAGGAGGAGTTACTTGGAGAATTGAAATTCTTAAAGGTGGATGGAAAAGACCCCAGAGTTTAGCAAAAGGTGGCTGTAGAGATTGTGGAGGCTTTAGTAGTTCAAGAATCACTAATCGGGAATTGTTCCAGGGGACTGGGAAATCACAAATGTCACTCCACTCGTTCAGAATGAAGGGAGTGAAAAGACAGGAAATTATAGGCTACTTAGCCAGATTGCAGTGGATGGTGCAATTTTATCACCCATATTAAGGATGAAGTTTTGAAAACGAAAGATTAAATAGGACAAAGTCAGCACAGTTTCCTTCAAGGGAAATATTGCCTGACAAGTCATTTGGAACTCCTTGAGGAAGAAAGAAACAGGACAGATGAAGGAGAGTCAGTGGATGTTGTCTACATGGACTTCCAAAATGCCTTTGACAAGGTGCACATATGAGGCAGCTAAATAAGGAAAGAGTGTTCTTCAATGTGAAGGAACATTGACTCAGCTGTTGAGGAGGATGGTAGGTGGAAATCATGAAGAGTCTCCATTAACCGATTTTAGATATGTCATGAGATTTTGTGGGGTCTGGCATCACCCAGAGCAAAGGATTTTGGGAATGGTGATGGTGGACTGCTGCTGGATGGATGTGGCAGAGACAAAGTGCCAGCTTGGGAGGCTGCACGGGAGCAGGCATACTCCCCCCGCCCCCCCCCTGCGACACTAGGCAAGGTCATTCGATTTGTAACAATTGGTTCATTGATCATTAAAGAATGTCTCTTCTGCTTCCTGCAGCATCCCTCTCCCTTCCCCTTTTCCCAACAATGATCCCCCTCTCTTTCCCCTTTCCCGCTTTCAGTCTACAATAAAGACCCATATCAGAATCGTTTATCATCACTCTCATATGTCATGAAATTTTATTTTTTGCAGCAGCAATACAGTGCGATACATAACATTACTACAGTACTGTACAAAAGTCTGTACTGTTAGTCATCCCGAATATCTGTGTGTGTGCATGTAAGACTTTTGTACAGTACTGTAGTCTAAGTCCCTGAGCTCAGGAATATAGCAGTAGTCTGCAGCTGAAAACAATCCAGCGTGTCTTATGCCATACATAACGGGAAGCAGCACCGACTCCAGCATGGGCACAGCACCACACCACCTCCAGCACTCCGGTGGCGGCCCCAGATACAATCCTCCTGGATGACAGCAAACAGGCGACTCCGCGGCTTGAGGCCTAGTCCTTGCTATGACCGGGACCGCACAGCTCCCCCACCATCTGTCAATGAATAAATTAACTTCCCACACCACCAATGGGCAATGGAGTGTTGTGATCACAAGACCAAGTCTTTGTGTTCTGATGAATGGTGTCGGACAAAATTTCAACTGTTAACTCTTTTCCATAGATGCAGCCTGGTCTGCTGAGTTCCTTCAGCATTTTTTGTGTGTTTCTTTGGGTTTCCAGCAGCTACAGACTTTCTTGTATTTGTTATGTTCTCCCTCACCTTGTTTCCATCTATCACCTACCAGCTTGTACTCCTCCACATCCCTCAGCTTCTTATTCTGGGTTTCTCCCCCTTCCTTTCCAGTCCCATTTGAAGGGTCTCAACTCAAAACATTGAGTGATATCGGCAAAGAGGAAAGCTCAGGAATATTTAGTACATCTTGGTTCTTACTTCTCCTGGCAGCAACAGTGTTCACTTTAATGTGTAAATATGTGGAATTGATCTCCAGGGATAGTGAGGACATAAGATCCCCAGTTAAATACACCGAGTTAGGAACTATTTGTTCACGGTCACCATGCGTTGATTACTCTTCACAAACATTTTTATCCAAATAGTAACCATTTGCATCATTGCAGAATACTCCGCTTTAGGTGTCTCCCCTCCCTGAATCACAATATATAGGGGGACAACCGATCGAATCTGATACAGCAGCTCAGAGAAGGCAACTTCGAGTTCTTTGTCACAGGTAAACCTGAGATTTCTGAGTCTTTCATTCTTTCTGAAATAATTATTGTCAAGCTTTAAATAGGACTTTAATTCATCTGAATAAGTTCCTTTTAATTACACTCTGATAATGAAGTCATAGATGCATGAATTATGAAACTTCTTTTCACAAGGTGACAAGAGAGTTTGATGAGGGTAGGCAGTGGATGTACCTACATGGATTTCAGTAAGGCACTGGGCAAAGTCCTTCATGGGAGACTAATCCAGAAGATTTAGATGCATGGGGTTGGTGGTGAATTGGCTGTTTGGATTTAGAAATGGCTTGAGCATATTAGACAGTAGTAGTGGTTGAAGGGACTTTTTTGAGCTGGAGGTCTCTAATTGGTGGAGCTTCACTGGGATCTGTGCTGGGACTTCTGCTGTTTGTGATATATATAGATATATAAATTGTCTGGATGAAAATGTAGATGGGTGCATTAGTAAATTAGCAGATGATACCATGGTTGTTGGAGCTGTGGATAATGTAGAAGACTGGCAAAAAAATACAGCAAAATATAGATCAGTTGCAGATAAGGGCTAAGAAATGGCAGATAGAAATTGACCCAGATAAATGTGAGGAATTACACCTCCGTAGGGCAAATACAAGGAGACAGTACATTGTTATGGGCAAAGTCCTTTAGAGTGTTACCGAGCAGAGAGATCATGACATCTAAGTTCATAGCTCCTTGAAAGTGGCAACACAGGTTGATATGTTGGTTAAAAGAGCTAACAGAATGCTTGCATTTATTAGTGGAGGCATTGAGGTCAAAAGTCAGGTGGTAATATTCCAATTTTGTCAGACTCCAATTGGGCCAAATCTGGATTGTTGCATACAGTTCTGGCCGCTGCACATTTGGAAGGATGTGGAGGCTTTGGAGTGGGTGCAGATTATGTTTAACAGGATGCTGCCTGCTTTAGAAGGCATGTGCTATCACAAGAGACCTGATAAGTGGGTTGTTTTCACTGGAGCTCCAGATGCTGAGGGGTGGTCTGAAAGAGGAATACAAGATTACGAGAGGCATAGATAGAGCGAAGAGTTTGTGTTCCCCAGGGTTGAAATGTCTTATACAAGGCAGCATGCATTTAAGGTGAGAGGGACAAAGTTTAAGGGGGATGTGAGGGATATGTTCTTTCCCTCATTGTATAGTGGATGCCTGACAAGCGCTGCCTGGTTTGGTGGTAGAGGCAAATACATAAGAGGCTTTTATCAGACGTTTTGATAGGCAAATGGATGTAAGGAAGATGCAGAGATCTGGACATGGTGTAGGTAGGAGGGATTAGTGCTTGATTTGCTTTTTAGCTAGTTCAGGACAACATTGTGGGCCAAATGGCCTTTTTCTGTGCTGTACTGTACTGTTCATTGTTCTATGTTCTATTTAGTTCTCAAAGCAATTTCATAGCAAACAGACATGCTTGACTGTTACTTTGAAGCTGTAGGTTAAATCCTTTGCAATTTGCAAGTTGCTATTTCTTAATTCAAGGTAAATATCAGATTGCATATAAGATTTTACAGAATGAGCAATTTTGTCACAGTATCATCAGTCATTAATGCTTCCTAAGCTGCATGAGCAGACAATTGTGTTAAATTAGTTTTAACCTGCCATATGCTCAAAGATGTTCTTCTACACATCACTGATGTAACGTGTGGTTATTTGACTTAATATTACCTTCCTGTTAGCTGAACCAGTCTGGCCATTCTCCTCTGTCTTCATTCATAAACAAATGTTTTCACTCACAGAACTGCTACTGATGAGATTTTTTTTTGTTTCTCACGCCATTCTCTGTAAACTCTGAAAACTGTTGCGCATGAAAATCTCAGCAGTTTCAGAGAAACTCAAACCAGCCTGTCCGGCACTCATCATCATTCTGCGGTAGAAGTCACTAAGATCACACTTCTCTCCAAAGATGATGTTTGGTCTGAACAACACCTGAATTTCTTGATCATGCCCGCATGCTTTTATGCATTAAATTGCTGCCTCACAATTGGATGCTGAGATATTGAAATTAACCAGTGTAATGAGATGCACAGGTGTACCTAATAAAGTGGCCACTGAGTGTATTATGCTCTGCTTGGTCTGTACACTATACACTCTATCCAGGCATTTCAATATTTAAAAGGTTTCAACGAGACTCCTCCCACCCCTCATTCTCTGAAAGGGCCCAGACCCATCAAACGCTCCTCATACATTATCCATACTTCCCAGTGTTTACAAATTCACACAGGATCATTAACATGTGACCCCAGATTTACATCCTCCAGTTTTACTTCCCTCTGGTGTGGGAATATATTTCCCTGTAACCTTATTGATTGATCAATTGATTTGTTTGTCCGTTGTATCTGACAATGAGAGTCAGATTTGTGCTGTTCATCTAATGCAAATTGCATGAAGAAACCTGTGTGGAAGAGTTTTTAAAAAGGGGAAAGTCATTGCACTGGGGCTGTTCCACTCTCTCTGCCTTGGAAGTCTGGGTCCAGTTGTATGTGTCATCATCACAACCGGATTCTTCCTTGGTTGTAATAGATATCTTTGACTTCTTCTGTGCAATATTGTGCTTTCCGCTCTCCACAAAGCATTGCACAACTGCCTTCCTGGCGTTAGATCTCACTGTTGATCTCATCCTTCCAGTCCACCAAAGATGACTTTGTATGTCACCAGGATATGAGGCTACCCTCACATTGTTTAGCCTGCCTGTCAATACGGTGTACTGGGGTGCAGCTATATCACATGCAAACAGCTACTTGGACCCTGTCTATAACTTCCATAATATTATATACATCAATCATGATCCCATTTAACTTGCTTTCCACCAGACAAAACAGACTGAGCCTCTCCTAGATATGACTTAGGAGCGACTGATCCACTCTCTGCCTTCACCGTAAGTTAAAGCAATCATGAATTCATATCCAAGCTCACCCAGGAATAGATTGTCACCATTGCTTCATGATACAGAGTCAGGTTCCCAAGCAGACCTGAGTCCTCTGCTAAGCCCTGATAAAGAATGTGTATTTCCTCCCCACTTTAATCCCAGGCTCAAAGTGAAGAAAAAATCTGTCCAAAGTTTTCTTGGGATGAACTCAGAAGCTCTAAGTGCAGAATAATTCTTTTTTTTTAATCGATGTACATATATGTTACGATATACAACCCTGAAATTCATCTTCATGCAGGCATTCACAGCAAAACAAAGGGATACAATTTTGAGATGAGTTTAATAAATGTTTATTTGTTTATAAAACCTGACTCAATTCTATATTCATTGTTGCCAGTCACGTGACAAATTAAATAATTAACTAATTAATAGATAAACTCTTGGCTCACCCAATGTGAAGTCCAAGGCAGTGTAGCTAAAACCAAGAATGGTACCACCAATGAAATACTGGAAGTTACGACAAAACAAAGAAGGAAGCAGTGTGTTTCTGAACAAGCTTCCTAACTTCTAGTGAAGGAACAGTAAAATGATGGAAAAACCAACAGGTCAGATAGCACCTGTGGATTGAGAAAAGAGTCAATGATTCAGATCCAAAGATAAAGTGTCATGGACCTGAAGTGTTTGTTCAGATTCTTCTTCTACCTGCTGAGTGTTTCCAGTATTGTCCAAGTAATTTCAGATTTTCAGCTCAGAGGATGTGGGCATAAGCGATAAATGGCAAATCGCTGTAAGAGGGAGAATGTGATCACGGCGGACGGGGAAGACCTGAATAAATACTCTGATTCAGTATTCACCAGTGAGAGGGACCCTGACAACTGTGAGATCAGAGTAGAACAGGCTAATATGCTGGAACATGTTGAAATTAAGTAATATGGTGTTTTGGAACTTCTGAAAATCATTCGGATAAACAAATCCCCGGGGGGGGCGCAGACCTTAGGTTACTATAGGAAGAGATTGCTCTACAATTGGTGATGATTTTGAAAAATTTCAGGGTTTCGTATGTTATTCCTTTGTTCAAGACAAGTGTCAGGGATAATCCCAGGAATAATGGACCAGTGAGGTTTACATCAGTCTTGGGTGAACTACTGGAAAGGATTCTCAGAGACAGGATTTATAGGTATTTCATGCAGCCAAGTTACCCTGGATCACATGCCTCCAAACTTTCTCAATAAGTCTACCACAGGGCACCATGTCAAATACTTTGTTAACATTCATGCACCATGTTCAATGTTCTACCTTCATCAATTTTTGTTATCACCTCCTCAAAAAAATCCAGGCTCCTGAGGCATGAGCTGCCCTTCACAAAGCCATGTTGACTATCCCTAATCAGATTATGTTTATCCAAATTCTCATCAACACTGTCTCTAATCATCCACTCCAATAGTTTTCCCACCACTGACGTAAGGCTCACTGGTCTATGATTCCCAAGATTGTCCCCATTGCTTTTCTTGAACAGAGGAATAACATTTGCCACCGTCCAATCTTCAGGAACTGCACCTGTGGCCAGTGACTAAGACAAGATGACTGCCAAAGACACAACGATCTTTTCCATCACTTCCCGTGCTAACCTGGGGTGTATCCTGTCTTATTCCAGGGAGTTATTTATCAAAAAAATCTCAGTACATCCAGCAAATCAGCCTGCTCTACGCCAAACTCACATTCAACATAGTCCCCCGCACTGATGAATACTGAAGCAAATTATTCATTGCGGAACTCCCCTTACCTCCTCCATGGGTTAAAATGTCAGCACAACATCATGGGATGACAGGCCTGTATTGTGCTGTACTGTTCTATGTTCTATGTTCTAATATGATGGATTTCCAGCTGTATCTTTAGCATGCTTGACCTGAAGGGCAAAGCTGACCATACATTTCTTTCAACTTGGCAGCTAAGATTGTTTTGAAATTGTCATGTTCTTTGAAACAGTGTGTGAAAAAGGGTGAGCCTCTCACCAGAAGTGCAGCAGATTCCTGATGTGGCACATTTTCCGCCATTCCTGCCACAGACCCTGCCTGAGGGTTCACAGGGTGAGGGCAGGTAGACTTCCTTCTGGCACCACAACGTCTCAGAAGTTCCGAAGTACCAACCAACCTCCTCCCCACAGCAAATGTTCCTTGCTAAGCATTGGCCTGATTGCCAGAACCACATGGCATACACTGGAAAAGAGCAGAGAATAGATTGAATCAGCAAGGCCACTCCCAAAGACAGTTATATAATAAATCATAAAAACAAGAGATTCTGCAGATCCTGGAAATCCAGAGTAACACAGACAAAATGCTCAAGTAACTCAGGAGGTCAGGCAGCAACTATGGAGAGGAATAAAGAATTAACTGATGAAGAGTCTTGGCCCTCCAGCATTTTGTGTCTTACTCCAAATTACAAATAATTCTTGGTAAATTCGTTCATTATTGTCATGCATTTCACTGTATGATTTGATGTTTTTATGTTTATGTGACAAATAAAGTGAATCTATAAGAATGGGATAGAAGCAGTTTGTGAGCCTTTGCTACGTACTTTCAGGCATTTGAAAGTTCTGCTTGATGAGAAGAGTACAGTCTTACAGTATTGCTGAGTTCTAAAGAAAATCTCTTCTGTTATGATCAACGTAACTAATTTCTGGAGGAACACAGCATGTCAAGCAACATCTACTGAGGCAAAGAGATAGTTGGAATATTGGGTTGAGATCCTTTTGCCTCCATGGATGCTGTTTGTCTTCAAGAGTTTCTCCGGCAGTTTGTATTTCTTGCTCCAGGTTCGTCACATTTCCAATCTCTCTTGTTGCACCGTTTTTGTCTTCTGGTGACCCTGATTACATTTTCTAGATGTGTTTTACAGAGTTTTTTAACCATTGAGCTTGGAAATAAGCTCTTTGACAAATTGAGTCCACATGAACCATCAAGCACTCATTTACACTAACCCTGTGCTTTCTCAAAGTTCAAAGAAAAAAATTATTATCAGAGCACAGACATTTCACTATGTATAGCCCTGAGATTCATGTTCCTACCGGCATATTGAGCTAATTTATAGAACTGTAACTGCAAACAGCATCAATCAACAACAAACTGAGCAAATGAAAATATAAATAATTAGCAATAAATAACAAGCAGGAAATAGCATGAAATGAAAGTGCATTTGTTCCTGAGTTCCTGAGTAGACTGAGGTCCTTTAACATCTGCTGGATGATGCTGAGGATGTTCTACGAGTCTGTGGTGGCCAGTGCTATCATGTTTGCTGTTATGTACTGGGGCAGCAGGCTGAGGGTAGCAGACAGCAAGAGGATCAACAAACTCATTCGTAAGGCCAGTGATGTTGTGGGGATGGAACTGGACTCTCTGACGGCGGTGTCTGAAAAGAGGATGCTGTCTAAGTTGCATGCCATCTTGGTCAATGTCTCCCATCCACTACATAATGTACTGGTTGGGCACAGGAGTACATTCAGCCAGAGACTCATTCCACCGAGATGCAACACAGAGCGTCATAGGAAGTCATTCCTGCCTGTGGCCATCAAACTTTACAACTCCTTCCTTGGAGGGTCAGACACCCTGAGCCAATAGGCTGGTCCTGGACTTATTTCATAATTTCCTGGCATAACTTACATATTACTATTTCACTATTTATGGTTCTATTACTATTTATTATTTGTGGTGCAACTGTGACGAAAACCAATTTCCCCCAGGATCAATAAAGCATGACTATGACTATGACTATGACTATTAAATTACAAGATAGGGTCATTAAGGTGAGACCATTGGTTGTGGGAAAACCAGAAACATAATGAGTGTAGTTATCTCCTTTGTTTCAAGAGCCTGATGGTTGAAGTTAGTAACTGTTCTTGAACGAGATGGTGTGAGTCCTAAGGCACTTGTACATTCTACCTGATGGCAGCAGCAAGAAACGAGCATGGCCTGCATGGTGACGATCTTTGATTACAGATGCTGCACTTCTTCTGCAACACTTCACGTCGATGTGCTCAGTGGTTAGGAGGGCTTTATCTGTGATGCACTGGGCCATGTCAACGAACGTTTGTAAGACTTTTTTGAATCTAAGATTGAATGGCTTGTCATATGGAGATCTCTGGGCCTGTTTTCACTGGAATTCAGAAGAACGAGGGGTGACCTCATTGAAGCATATCGAATGGTTAAAAGCCTTGATCTGGAAAGCATGTTTGCTATGGTGGGATAGTCTGAGACTAGAGGACACAGCCGCAGAATAGAGGGGCATCTTTTTAGAATTTAGATGAGGGGAAAGTTCTTTAGCCAGAGAGTGGTGAATCTATGGAATTCTCTCCCACAAGCAGCTGCAGAGGCTAAGACTTTCGAATATTGTAAAGCCATAATCTTATGAAAATTCATCTCCCTGTTGAGCAATGATTAAAATCAGTTTGTCCGTTTGGTCAATGTTGCCCATTATTATAAATTATACCTCTCAGTTATCGACTTCTTAGACCTGACAGCATCCCAGCAGGGGTTCATGGAGTGAGGGACACTACCACAAAGTAGAATTTGGTGTTATCGGTGGTGATTTGGTATCACAGAAACCAAGTGATGGCATTTTGCTTCCAAAACTCCAGCAGTTTCAAAGCAACTGCATTGGCCAACACGTTCAATAACTCTCAAATCATCCTTCCTAAGGCATAGGGGTCACCAATGTAGGTTTTTACATATAAAACAAAGTGAGACATTTTATGTTTTATGAAACCCAGAATACAGTTTATCAAATTCCAAGACCTAAACACCAAAAAACGCACTAACAAATCTTTATGTGGTAGCATCGTCATGTCAGACCAGGCTCTTAAAGTGAAACCCCAGCTCAATTTTGGTGGTTGTGAATTATGTATATTTCTCCGAATTACGTCACCCTGCACTTTGGTTAGACATAACTGAGCACTGAAACTTCCACCTTTCTCAGAATTATTCAGTAAATTTCAGTCAGGTACTTTTAGAATTATCCATTTTATGGAATTGCGAAAACTCTTCCTCACTGTCTGGAATGTCAAGGATAATTGTCAATGACACATTGAAGCCACAGGTTTTGATGAGAGGGTTTGAATTCAGTGCCTTTACAAAAGAAGGTCAGATCATTGATTCTTATACCACAGATGCTGTGGTTCGAAGCCACCCTTGCTTAAGAACCATCCGAATGAATCTCTGTGGCATATGAAAAGAACCCTGTATGATCTTCAAATTGAGAGCAATTTCAGTATTTGCACTGGTACCAAATGTAAAAAAGACTTTTGAAAAATAAAGGTGTTATTCCCTTGCAGGAATGATTATCAGAACTGTTTAGAAATTTTCTCCTAACCTGTCTGATCTCCATGTCCATGATGGATCTTTTGCTTGCGATAGGGCAGTTGTTGATTTAGCAAGCTGAAGAGAAGGAGATGGGACAGAGGAGTACAACAATGAGGCAAGTAGATAGCATGATGTTCCCCTGGTGTATTTGGACACAGGAAGCCTTCTGTTTGTTCTGTTCTGTTCTGAGTAATTTCCCATCTGCTCCCTTTTTATACCTATGAAAATAATCAGTGGCCAGAATGTTTAACTTCGCTAATTTGTTGAATTCTGATTATATTTTTGAAACATTATAATGAATTCTCAAATTGCACTACTCAAAAATCACCTGAGGTCAGTCCATAACCTCAACATTTTAATTTTATAAATAATTTATTCTACACATATTTCCAGTCTGAATATTATTCACCAATTAAACATTACTTTTGTACTTTCATGCACAAAGATCGTCGCAATCAAGAGGAAGGTGAACATTAATCTTTCAAGTTACTGTGATTTAGAAAATAGTCTGTGGGGCTAGAAGTATTGGGAAATAATTCAGTAGGAAGTGGGATTGAACATCGAAAGAGCTTCGAAGAGTTTGAATGTTTCAGAACAATGTTGTGCATCATAACCAATCCAAGCTGAAATAGCCAATGCAAGAGGGCACAGTTTTAAGGTGCTTAGGAGTAGGTACAGAGGAGATGTCAGGGATAAGGTTTTTTAGGCAGAGAGTGGTGAGCGCATGGAATGGGCTGCCGGCAATGGTGGTCGAGGTGGATACAATAGGGTCTTTAAAGAGAATCCTGGATAAGTACATGGAGCTTAGAAAAACAGAGGGCTATGAGTAACCCTGGGTAATTTCGAAAGTAAGGACATGTTCGGCACAGCTTTCTATAGACAAATCCTGCTCCTCAGTGTCTAGGGAAACCCCGCAACCTGCCAACTATGTAAGCCAGTTTATGTGGAGGTTGCGGAATGGCCCAATTCACAGATCAGACAGAACACCATAGGCGGATAAATACGTAAACTTTATAAATCTTACTGCGAATATTGGTTAACAAAGAATACAGTCTAAAAGAATAAAACAAAGAAAGGCACCAAAGTTCGAATAGAGTTTTAAAAGTCAGTGCACTTAAGGTTTCGTTAGAGCTCAATATCCCACAGAACCTTGCCCCGCCGTCCTCAGCCTCTGACGACCCGCACTGGACCACTCCTCGGGTTGTCGACCAGAGCGCCTCCGAATCCGACCTTCCTCTGTCTTCTCCATCCAAAAAACCCGCCAAACCACACAATCCCCCGCCATATGAGACAGAATATCACCCACAAAAAGCATAACATTGACACTCATTGGTTAGTTCTCTCCTTTATCAATAATATAACCCGAACAAGCAAAGAGAGAGAGAACTCCTTACATTGCAGTTATTATTACAGAAAAGCCATTTTAGACGCTTCAGCAGCCAGTGTAACCAAGACCTAGTTACACATGTTTCTATGTCTATGTCTCAACCCAAACAACTGCAGCAGGGTGAATGAAATGTACTACATTAGCTTTAACTGAAGCTTCTGGATTTGCCTTTCAGTCAGAACAACCAATATACCACACCCACCAGACCAGTGAAGTGCATTTCCGTGAGTGTCTAGAGCAATACATCCCGAGCACTCTATTCTCTGCTTATCAAAAGGGGAAAACAAATCAAGTTGGCGACAACTCTGTTCCAAAAGTCAGCTTGTGAATCCAGGAAATAGGATCAGGAACAGGCTATTCAGCCCTCATCCGTGTACCATCATCACTCGAATAGACCATGTCAGATCTTTGGCTCAAAGCCATTCATAAATCAGACTGAAGAAAAAGATAGGGATGGTAGGGCTTTTGGTCCAGTTATGAAAAAGAAAGTGTAGGACTTGATTGTTAGAGAAATGAAGATGAAGTAATTACCATTCTTTTTTTTGTTGATGCATAAGAATAGATTACTGGTTTACTAGCTCAGAATATATAAGCTAAATTTAGGAGATTTGCGATCAATTCTTTCAAATTTAGGAGATTTGCGATCAAAGAGAGGTCAGAGGCTGAATATAACTCTTATGCTGGTCCATAAGTAAAGGCATCCATTAGTCTTGCGAGACCATGGATCTGCGCCTGGAAAATCTTCACTCTCCAGGGCACAGGCCTGGGCAAGGTTGTATGGAAGACCAGTAGTTGCCCATGCTGCAAGTCTCCCCTCTCCATGACACCAATGTTGTCCAAGGGAAGGGCATTAGGACCCATACAGCTTGGCACCAGTGTCGTTGCAGAGCAATGTGTGATTAAGTGCCTTGCTCAAGGAGACAACACATTCCCTCGGCTGGGGCTCGAACTCACGACCTTCAGGTAGCTAGTCCAATGCCTTAACCACTTGACCATGTGCCCACACATAGGAGATCACAAAATAGAAGAAAAATTACAAGACAGATAGACACAATTCAGCCCATCATAAGCAGCCATGCAGCCTAATTCAGTTTTCCCACCCTTGACCCATAACACTGTAAGTTACAACATCTCAACTTCATGTTCAGTTCAACCAGTCCTTCAAGCAGAGGATTTCAGAGCTTGCTGTATCAGGTGTTTGACAGCTTACTGGTAGTTCCAAAGGCAAGAAACTTAACTGAAAACATTATTACTAACACCTTCTCTGAAGTAAATTGTGGCAAACAATCAAGAGATGAATGGAGGTGAAGCTGATTCAAAGTCGAAGCGTAACATGGTGTCACTGTCGGAGATGGAGTTGGAGTGATCAATGTGGTGGGGAGGAGTCGAGGAAGAGGAGGTTAAATCCCCGTCCATCTAATCTGGGTGCCAGATTGGATTGCTCTAAGTGCCGAGCCAACTTGGAGAGGTTGAGTATGGCTTTGGGCTGGATAGCAAGGACTAGACCCTGAATGTATCGCTGTGCTGGGGCCTGGGTCCCAATGCGAGGTGCAATTCTGTGTTTAGACAGCTTAAACAGCCCAAAAAGACTGGAAAGGCAGGCTGTAGGGAACAGAGGCGAGGGTAGGGCCGATTTTTCTTGCTTTCCCTCACTGTTCACTCCTCTCTCTGCAATGCTGAGATTGTGAGACTCTCTGTTGGCTGTGTTTCATGTCGGCAAGCTTCATGGCGATTAGCCCTGCTACTATGATGAACTGAGTTCAAAGAATTGTCCCTTCTCCGGATGTTCTAAGGATTTGGAGCTCTGGACTCAATTTGATTTGAATTGTTGCAGTTTATATGATTTGAGTTTTTTTTCTCTTTGTCTGTGAATTGGGTGTTGGTCTTTCCTGTTTTCAATTTGGTTCTTTCAGGTTTCTTGTTTTCTAGCTGCTTGTAAGCAGACAAATCTCAATGTTGTATGAGTTATACATACCTTGATAATAAGTGTGAGATTTCTTGCTGGCCACTGATGGAGTAACAGCTCTTTACTGCTGCTCCTAATTTATTTACTTTTCTTTCCAACCTTTTGAAATATTATTGTTAGATTGGATATTATTTTAATATTACTGCTAAAGCAGCTTTAGAAGCTATTACGAGCTCAATTCAAAAGCTTACTGAGGAGTTTCAACAGTTTAGAAAAGAAATCAGCGCTGAAATTAAACAAATAGGTAAAAAACTAGAAGATATTCAAGCAATTCTAACCGAACATGATAAGAAGATAAAGGAACATGAAGACTTAAAGAACAAACTGAAGGAGATAATCCTGAATAATTCTTTGAAAATCTTTTGATGGAATTATTCCCTAATATTATAAAGTCTCTGCCTTTGATTGACCATGCTCACAGGTCACCTATCTATGGATTGTCTTCAAAATCCACATCAAGATCAGTCATTATATGTTTCCATGAATTTCAAATAAAGGATCACCTGATTCAAGCTGCCCATGGAAAAGATATGATTGACTACCAGGATCAGAAGATAGTATTGTTCAAGATTTTTCATCAGAAGTTATGGCAGAACGTGTTCAGTTCACAAAAATTATGACGGAGTTATACAGTCAAAATTTTAAACCCTCTCTTTGTTCTACTGCTCGACTGAGGATTACATTGGAAGCCGGATTATTTACATGGTTTTATACGAAGGAACAGGCGCAAGAATTTTTAGACTTAAAAAAATGAATGACTGTATATATATGTATAGAGTAGACTAAACATCTTGCAAAAACAGAAATACTACACATTAAAAATGACTGATTAATATTTTAGTACGAATAATTGTTACTTCTGTTTGATAAACCCATCTAAGCTTGTTTCTCGATGTATATTATTTAATCTTGGTTTGAATAGTATAATAACCTTGAACTCTTGGAGCGGTTCCAACAGGCTCTCTAAGGGAATGTGTTTAGGGGAAGTAGAAAACGGTTGCTCTATGACCGAGTGTCTCTCTTTGGGAGGGAGAGGAGGGATGGGGAGTCTTTTCATCTTGAAGCTGATTGGGAATCCAGTCAATTCTGTTGCTTAGTTAATATATTTCAAGGTTTATTGTTTGGGTTTGATATACATTTTTGTGATTGCTATTTTAATCTTTCTTTTTTTCCCAGTTTTTGTCTTGTTTTGAGGTAAATAAAAGCACCTCAATTTATTTTTGCAACTCAAGCCATCTAGTTATTTTTCTTAAGCAATTGACCCACAGTTTTTTGTGACATATGGTGGCAGCAGTGGGATGGCCAGTCGCAAAACTGTGTGCTTTTCAAAAACAAACTGGGTTACGGTCTCAAAACCAGCAACTTCAGATGAAGAATGAGGATGAGTGGGAGACAGCGGTGACATCAGACGAAGAGGCACAAGGGGCAAGATCCAAAACCTGACAGCTGCAGCCTAGGCCATCGCTGGAAGGGGGTCCCTCGACCCTAGAGGTGGTAAATCTTTTCAGGGACTTTTTAGCCGCCCAGCAGAAGAGAGATGATATTCTCCAAGAAGAGCTCCGGGGCCTGTGGATCTCACTGGAGGCCTCTCGACAGCCTGTCCTACAGCGATCCCCAGCAGTCCAGCGTAAGGAACCCAAGATACCAGTGTATCAACAAGGTGAGGACATTGAAAATTACCTTCTACGTTTTGAACGCATGGCAAAAACATGGCAGTGGCCCTGGGAGGAGTGGCACTGTCGACTAATTCCCCTGCTGACCGGGAAAGCCCTGGAGGCCTACACGGCCATGGATGAAAACAAGTCCAACTGTTATACGGACCTGAGGGAGGTGCTGTTGGCCAAATTTCACATCTCTTCAGAGACCTACCGTCAACGGTTCCGGGCCACCTCAACACCATCTGGCGAGACACCGACAGAGACGTATCACCGGCTGAAGGGCCTCTATCGTCGCTGGATGCGGCCAGGGCAGAGGAGTAAGGATCAGCTGGGGGAGACCATCATCCTGGAGCAGCTGCTGCAGGTGCTTCCTCCAGACATCGGGACGTGGGTGAGAGAGCATGAACCGGAGGGATGGACTGACGGCAACGAAGTTGGCCATGCATACCTGAACGCCAGAAAGGGGACCCCATCACGACCAACATGGGTGGATTCCAGGGACTACAACCAACCCAGGGACAGCTTTACGAAGAAACTTTGAAGATAATCGGGGGGCAAATGACAAGGAACACACGGCTCAGTCATTTACTAAGACTTTGGTACGTTATCATTGTCAGCGGCAGGGACATAAAGCATCTGTTTGCCCCCTGAAGAGACCAAAACTGACTGGACTGTGTTATGTGCCTAGACAAGGTGAGCAGAGTGACGGCCAGGACAGGGAGGGAGAGTCTAGATCTATTCCAGTAAACGTTAATGGTAAACCCCTTACTACTCTCCTTGATTCTGGTAGTTCCATGTCATTCATAAGAAAAAGTTGTGTGCCCTGTGCTATTGACTTACAGCCAGCAAACAGAGGTTTTATGTGTACATGGTGACTGTAAGCTGGAGCCACAGGTAGAACTTATAGTGGAGATAGATGGACAAAAGTATCTGATGGCAGTGGGGATGGTGGAGAATTTACCAGTGGAGATGTTTTTGGGGTGGGATTTGCCTTTTCTGTATTATCTCCTAAGCAGGGGTAGAAGTCTCTGTAATGCTCGTGAACCTGTGCCAGAACCGAAAATGCATGTCTCTTGTTTTGTCATGACACGGTCCCAGGCAAAAACCCAAGCTCTGTCTGGAATACAACCTTCGCCAGCCTTGTGTGGTAGTCTGTGCAATGCTGGGACCACAGAGCCCTGACCTGGATCCAGACAATGAAGGATCGGAATGCCAGGGTGACTAGGTGGTACCTGGAACTTTAACCTTTCAGGTTCTGTGTGCGGCACAAAGCAGGCAAGGAGAACATCACAACGGACTTCCTGTCAAGACTGCCAAACATTGCGGCTGCAGGAGAGGAGGGTGGTAATGCGACGAAGGCCCATCACTGATTACGGACGGCACATGGCTCACTCGGTAAAACACTCGTCCCCAGCAGTAATAGTGACTGGGTCTGAAACAGAGCTGCTGCATGGAGCTGTCTCATATAGAGTCAGCAGCAACCTGCACAGTGTGCTGATGGTGGAGGATACCATCTTTAATTGGATAATTGAGTTAATTAGCTTTTCATTGGTCTAGGGGGCGGGGCTTAGCAGTTATAAGCCTCAGGTTACCAAGGCTTTGGGGTTAACCCATAATATGCAGCATTTGGTTCAATATAAGAAAGCATAGGCAGTGGTGAGAAGAACTATTCGTCAAGCTAAAAGGGCAAGCTGAAGGAGTTTTTGCAGCAAAATAGGAAGAACAACATCTGTGGGAGAGGTAAGGGGAATGATTAAGAGGATGGGAGGAGATAGGAGGGAATGGGAATATCCAGTAATGATATCTGAGGAGGAAATGGCAGTCTCCAGTAGGGATAAGGCTGAGATTATGGCCAAGTCATTTGTACAGGTACACAGTTCAGAAAATTTGTCTGAAGAAGAGAGAAGGAGAAGGGAAAGAACAATGAGTCAACATCCAGGTGTGTTAAACAGGAGGAAAGGAACAGGTAATATAATTGCTGATCCATTTATGTTAGCAGAAATGGTGAGAGCAATAAAGAGATTGAGACCAACCTCCCCAGGGAAAGATCTGATATGCTCTGTGATGCTAAAAAATCTAGGAGAAGGAGTGCTCTTGAAGTTGCTGCATTTTTATAACAGAGTGTGGGAAGAGGGAAGATTACCAAGTGCATGGAAAGAAGCAGTAGTAATTCCAATAAGGAAACCTAGCAAGGATCCATCAAAACCCACTGGCTACAGACCAATTGCATTAACATCAAATATATGTAAGATAATAGAAAGGATGATAACAGAAAGGTTATCGTATGAGCTTGAGAAGAGGGGAATGCTGGCAAGTTATCAGAGTGGTTTACAATTTACACGAGTTTGAAACTGTTACTCTTTAAATCATAGCGATATGGTGAAATTAACAAGACTTGGGTTGGGGCATTGTGGGCTAAACTATTATTTAAATATGATAGGAAAACATCCTACTGGATTATGTGACTGTGGTAGTCCAGAGACAGTCCAGCATGTTTTGATATAAAATTGAAAGAAGCATATTGTTCAAGAGGCTGCCTGACTTAAGTGTATTTTGTTTTTCTATTAAATCTTTGTTTGGCCACCAAGAGAAGCACCATCTGATTGAAGAGTTTATTATTCTGTTTCTACGTATGACGAGTTTATATTTGAGAATTCGAGTTTCTTGAAATTCTATGATTAATCATGCATCCTGCAGAGGGCAGTAATACACCCAGATGCATCTAAACTGCCAGAAATAGTAGAAGAAATTTAGTTGTTGCTCATCAGCATGGGAGAGAAGTGTGATCTTCGTGACTTTGACTATGAAATGATCATTGGTGCCAGACCGGGTGGTTTGAGTATCTCAGAAACTGCTGAGATATTCATGCACAACAGTTTCCAGAGGTTACAGGGAATGGTGTGAGAAACAATAAAAACATCTCATCAGTTGCAGTTGTATGGGTGAAAACTTTTGTTTATGAGAGGTCAGAGGAGAATGGCCAGACTGGTTAAACTGACAGGAAGGTGATATTAACTCACAGGTTACATCAGAGGTGTGCAGAAGAACATTTCATGAACACACGGCACTCGAAACTAGTTTAACACAATTTTCTGCTTGTGTAGTTTAGGAGCCATTAATGATTGATGATATTGTGACAAAATTATTCATCCTGTAAGATCTCGTATGCAATCTTTACCTTGAATTTAGAAATAGCAAATTGTAAATTGCAAAGGATTTAACTTACAGCTACAAAGTAACAGTCAAACATGTCTGTTTGCTATGAAAATGCTTTGAGAGCTAAGTAGAACAATGAATAATACAGCACAGCAAAAGGCCATTTGGCCCACGATGTTGTGTTGAACTAGCTAAAAAGCAAATCAAAAATACCCAAACACTAATCCCTCCTACCTACACCATTTCCAGTTCCCTCCATCTTCCTTTAATCCTCTAACAAATCACCCCTCAGTCTCTGGAGCTCCAGTGAAAACAATCCATTTACTACACCTCTTGTGATAGCACATGCCTTCTAAATCAGGCAGCATCCCAGTAAACGTATTCTGCACCCAGAATTATATACAATAATCCAGAAGTGGCCCAAATAGAGTTTTACAAAGTTTGAACATAACCACCTGACTTTTGAACTTAATGCCTCACCTAATAAATGTAATCATTCTGTTAGCCTTTTTAACCAACATATCAACCTGTCTAGCTACTTTCAAGGATCTATGAACTTAGATGTCATGATCTCTCTGCTCAGTAACACTCTAAAGGACGTTGCCCATAACAGTGTAACTGTCTCCTTGTATTTGCCCTACTGAGGTGCAATCCCTCACATTTATCTGGGTCAAATTCCATCTGCCATTTCTTAGCCCATGTCTGCAACTGATCTATATTGTTCTGTATTCTTTGCCAGTCTTCTACAGTATCCACAGCTCCATCAGTCGTGATATCATTCACAAATTTACCTCCGCACCCATCTACATTTTCATCAGACCATTTATATACATCACAAACGCAGAGATCCCAGTGAATCTCCACTAATTAGAGACATCCAGCTCAAAAAAGTCCCCTCAACCACTCCTTCTGTCTTCTATGCTCAAACCAATTCTGAATCCCAACAGCCAATTTGCTGCCGACCCCATGCACCTTAATCTTCTGGATTAGCCTCCCAAGAAGGACTTTGCCTAACGCCTTACTAAAATCCATGTAGATACATCCACTCCCTACCTTTGTGTTGGGCACGTGGCCAAGTGGTTAAGGCATTCATCTAGTTACCTCAAGGTCGCTAGTTCGAGCCTCAGCTGTGGCAGTGTGTTTGTGCCCTTGAGCAAGGCACTTAATCACACATTGCTCTAGTGTCTGTGCGAGGAGTGGCGCCGCACACAGACTTCCAATCTGCATCTTGTAAGGCATGAAAGTGCCTGATGCAGGCCTCTCATGGTCTGAGTCGACATTCCCACCCTCCCTTCCCTCCCCCCACCCTCATCAAACTCTCTCGTTACCTTGTGGAAAAAAAAGTTAAATAATTCATCTATGACATTATTAACAGAATGTAAATAAACTTATTCCTATAAATTAAAGTCAAATTTAAGTTTGGCAATAATTATTTCTGAAAGAATGAAAGACTCAGAAAACTCAGATTTACCTGTGACAAGGAACTCACAGTTGCTTTCCCTGAGCTGCTGTATTAGGTTTCGGTTGGTTATCTTCCTATATATTGTGATTCAGGGAGGGGAGTCCCCTATCACTGCTGCCATCCTCTTCCTTTTCCTTTCCCTACCCTTCTGAGCCACAGGGCCAGACTCTGTGCCAGAGGCATGGCCGCTGTTGCTTCCCCCAGGTAGGCCGTCCCTCCCAACAGTGCTCAAACAGGAGTACTTATTGTCAAGGGGTACAGCCACAGGGGTGCTCTCTAGCCTCTGACTCCTGCCCTTCCCTCTCCTGACTGTTACCCACTTATCTGTCTCCCCAGGTCCCGGTGTGACTACCTGCCTATAGCTCCTCTCTATCACCTCCTCACTCTCCCTGACTAGAGGAGGGTCATCGAGCTGCAGCTCCAGTTCCCTAACGCGGTCCCTAAGGAGCTGCAGCTCGACGCACCTGGCACAGATGTGGCCGTCCGGGAGTCTGGGAGCTCCCACATCTGACACCGAACACAGAACACTGGCCTCACATATATTCTTCCTGTCTGTAATCTACACAGATAACCTACCTCGCCTCGACCTGTTAACGACTAAGCCCCATTGAGCCAAACCCTTCCTACTATGTCTCCCTCTACTCTGTTGCCTGCTCCTCTGGCACCCGCTCTATAAAGCTGTCTCCTTTTAAACTCTTCTCGCTGTTCTCACTGGCTGACGTCCACGCACTTGTGAGGTCGTGCCCCGATCAAACCGCTGAAGAAATACTTTATACTCTATTGTTGCCAAACAATTGATATTAGAATGTACAATCATCACAGCGATATTTGATTCTGCGCTTTCTGCTCCCTGGATTACAAATATTAAATATTAAAATATTAAAAATAGTAAAAAAATTAGTAAATATTAAAAATTTAAATTATAAATCATGAATAGAAAATAGAAAAATGGAAAGTAAGGTAGTGGGAAAAAAAACCGAGAGGCGGGTCCGGATATTTGGAGGGTACAGCCCACTTCTGGGTCAGGATCCGTTCAGCAGTCTTACCACAGTTGGAAATAACCATCTCCTTTTAAACTCTTCACACTTTTAAACTCTTCTTGCTGTTCTCACTGGCTGACGTCCACGTGCTTACGCAGTCGTGCCCCAATCAATTTCCTCTCGTTTCGAAACCTTTATGAATCATGGTTTCTATCCTATTCAACTTTCAAGTTGATTGTATTCCACTTTTGAAGGCACCAAGCTTTAGGTAACAAATGAATTTTTCTGATCTTGTGTTGTAGAATAGGAATTGCCCAGAGATCTACAATCATCTAAAGACTGGATGGTGACAATCTTCAATCTTCCATGATGCTTCAATCAGTGATTAATAGACACTTTAATTGTTTCAAAATTAAGTCAATCATCAGCTAGCACCCCAACTCTGAGCTTAGTCTTTTAGCTTACTCTATTAATAATTCACATAATTCTGTTGGAAATCTTTGAGGAGATTACAAGTAGGATAGATAAAGGGGTTGTAGTGGATGTTGTATATCTGGATTTTCAGAAGGACTTTGACAAGATGCCACACATGAGGCTGCTTACCAAGTTATTTTTATAGGCATCTGTTAGTTTCATGAGACCATGGATTTGTGCCTTGGAAGGTTTCCAGGGTGCAGGCCTGGGCAAGATTTTATTAAAGATCAGCAGTTGCCCATGCTACAAGTCTCCCCTCTCCACGCCACAGATGTTGTCCAAGGGAAGGGCATTAGGACCCATACAGCTTGGCACCGGTGTCGTCACAGAGCAATGTGTGGTAAAGTACCTTGCTCAGGGACACACACACTGCCTCAGCCAAGGCTCGAACTAACGACATTCAAATCACTAGACGAACACCTTAACCTCTTGGCCACACGCGAACACTTATCAAGTTAAGAGCCCATGGTATTACAGGAAAGTTACTAGCATGCTTAGAGCATTGACTGATTGGTAGGAGGCAGCGAGTGGGAATAAAAGGATCCTTTTCTGGTTGGCTGCCAGTGACTAGTGGTGTTCCGCAAAGGTCGGTGTTGGGACCACTTCTTTTTAAGCTGTATATAAATGACTTAGATGATGGAATAGATGGCTTTGTTGCCAAGTTTTCAGATGATACAAAGATTAGTGGAGGGACAGGTAGTGTTGAGGAAACAGGTAGGATGCAGAAGAACTTAGACAGATTAGGAGAATGGACAAGAAAGTAGCAAATGAAATACAACGTTGGAAAATGCATGGAGATAAATCTGCGGACTATTTTCTAAACGGGGAGAAGATCCAGGAATCTGAGATGCAGAGGGACTTGGGAGTCCTTGTGCAGAACACCCTGAAAGTTAACTTGCAGGTTGAGTCACTGGTGAGGAAGGCAAATGCCATGGTAGCATTCATTTCAAGAGGTCAACAATACCAGAGCAAGGATGTGATGCTGAGGCTTTATAAGGCTCTGGTGAGGTCTCACCTTGAGTAATGTGAACAGTTTTGGACCCCTCATCTTATAAAAGATGTGCTGGCATTGGAGAGGGTCCAGAGGAGGTTCACAAGGATGATTCCAGGAATGAAAGGGTTATCATACAAGGAACGTTTAATGGCTCTGGGTCTATACTCGCTGAAATTTAGAAGGATGAAGGGGATCTCATTGAAATCTTTCTAATTTTGGAAGGCCTAGACAGAGTAGATGTAGAAAGGATGTTTCCCATGGTGGGAGAGTCTAGGACAAGAGGGCACAGCCTCAGGATAGAGGGCATCCATTCAAAACAGAGATGCGGAGAAATTTCTTTAGCCAAAGGGTCGTGAATTTGTTCAATTTGTTGCCACATGCAGCTGTGGAGACCGGGTCGTTGGGTGTATTTAAGGCAGAGATTGATAGGTTCTTGATTGGACATGACATCAAAGGTTACGGGGAGAAGGCCGGGAACTGGGGTTGAGGAGGAAATTTTAAGAAGGATCAACCATGATTGAATGGCGGAGCAGACTCGATGGGCCAGATGGCCTAATTCTGCTCCCATGTCTTATGCTCTTATATAGTGTGCAAGTCTAATATTAATTGTTTAAAATAATGGTGTGTTTAATGGGAACAAACTCAAGAGCACAGACATTAAGTATGGAGAATAAATGTTGCCAATATCAGTAGTAACCACATCCAGTCTTACAATAAAAACTAATGAAGAGCAAGTCCTTTTGTGTGTTTCATTTATTGTTAATTATTCTTACAAGTGTTGCACTATTTCACATTTCTTTAACACACACCTATACAAGTTTGAAGATCTTTACATTCTGTAATTTTTATCTACTCAGCATTAAAAACAGATAGTGTTGAACAATTATTGGCTGGATCTTTCGGTAGTGACTCTGGGTTTCTGATCTTGTGCTATTGATCAGATTTAACCCAGAAGTGCACCAGAACTTGAGGAGAAGATATTCCTGGTGTCACATGTGGGATCCATGGTGCAGCTGTCTGAAATAAATGAACAGCACAAATGCCATTATTGTAATTGACATACACCATCATAAACCATCTCCAATAACTACATCATCTTCACTCAGCTGGAGGAACTGCGAGAATGAGACTGCAGGATACTTTGGGATTTGAAGTCAGACAGTCTCATTCTCATAATTGCTTATGATCTCAAATGAGGCCACTTCGCCCAGGTGGTCAGTGCTGGCTCAGAGCCACGGTCAAACATTTACTGTCACTTTTCCCTGTTGTGAGGAAAAAGACATGGACCTGAAGTGTTAGTAGTTTCTCTGTGGTTGCTGCCCAAGTGGCCAAGTATTTCCTGCATTCTCTGTTCTATTTCACTAATTAGATTATTCACTAATCTAAAATGGATAATAATTCCAGTTCCATGTCTCAGGAGACAACATTGCTATGATTTAAGTTAGTTTTAGTCAGATAACGCAACTTCTGTTTAAATCATCTGAAAGCAGATAGAACATAGAACAGTACAGCATGGGAACAGGCCATTCAGCCCCAAACCTGCTAAATAGCAAATCAAAGGCACCCAAACACTCATCGCTCCAACCTGCACCATGTCTATATCTCACCATATTCCTTATATCCATGTGCCTTGAAGGTATTTGCCTTATACGTAGCCTAACCAGAGATTTTTAAATTTGCAAAATAACCTCCTGACTTTTGCACTCATATATAGGCATCCGTTAGTCTTGTGAGACCATGGATTTGCGCCTTGGAAGGTTTCCAGGGCACAGGCCTGGGCAAGGTTGTATGGAAGACCGGCAGTCTCCCCTCTCCACGCCACCAATGTTGTCCAAGGGAAAGGCAGTGGGGCCGATATAGCTTGGGACTGGTGTCGTCGCAGGGCAATGTGTGGTTAAGTGCCTTGTTCAAGGACACAACATGCTACCATAGCTGAGGCTCGAACCAGCAACCTTCAGATTACTAGACCAATGCCTTAACCACTTGGCCACGCGCCAACACTCAATGCTTCAACTAATAAAAGGAAGCCTTCTTAACCACCTTTTTGACCCATGTAGCCACCTTCATGGAGCTATGAACTTGGATTCCAAGATCACTCTACTCAGCAACACTGTTAAGAATCTTGCCCTTAACAGTGCACTCTCTCCTTGCATTTGCCCTAATGAGTTGCAACACCGCACATTTACCTGGGTACTCCAACTGCCATTTCTCAGCCCATATCTGCAACTGCTCTTTATCGTGCTGTATTCTTTACCAGTCTTCTACACTATCCACAAATCCACCAGTCTTGGTGTCATCGCAAATTTACTAACCAAGCCAAGTACATTTTCATCCAGGTCATCTACATACATAGCAAACAGCAGAGGTCCCAGCACAGATCCCTGCGGAACTCTACTAATTACAGACCTCCAGCTTGAATAAGTCCCCTCAAACACCACCCTCTGTCTTCTATGCGCAAGCAAGTTCTGAATCCAAACAGCCAATTCGCCACAGGTCCCATGCATCTTAATCTCCTCGATTACCCTCCCATGAGAGATTTTGTTAAATGCCCTGCTGAAATCCATATAGATAACATCCACTACCCTACCCTCATCACCTTGTCAAAAAACTCAATTAATTTGGTCAGGCATGACCTGACATGCAGAATGCTGTGCTGGCTTCCTTAATTAGGCCATGCGTTTTTAGATGCTCACAAACCTATTGCTGAGAATATTCTCCAGCAATTTCCCTGCAACTGACATGAGATTCACTGGACTATATTTCCAGGAATTTTCCATGTCCCCTTCATAAATAAAGGTACAACGTTAGACACTTGTCAGTCCTCCAGGACCTCGCCTGTGGCTCAAGTGGACACAAAGATACTGGTCAAAGGCCCAGCAATCTCATTTCTTGCCTCCTTTAATAACCTGGGGTGAATTCCATCAGGCCCTGGGAACATACACTTTAATACTCTTTACGAGGCTCTTCAGTACACATTACGGTCATTACCTGAAGCTTCCTGTGTCCACAATTAGTTGTTCTGATTAGATTAACCAAGAACAAGAATCAGTTCAGAGTCCACAGAATGTGGCGGGGGGAGAAACAAGGATAAATGGCTTGTCTGCTTCCCCTGTGCTTGATCATACTGTAGTTTCTTCTGGCTAACACTCTTCCTCTGATGTATATATAGAATACCTTGGGATGCATCTTAATCTGACTTGCCAAGGACTTTTCTTTAGTTCTTTTCTGGGTTCTTTATACTTATCATGTGCTTCCTTTGATCCTAACTTCGAAAGCTTTACATATTTTTCCTTTTTATACTTGACTAAATTCATCGCCTCTCTGGACATCCAAGGTTCTTTTATCTTTCCATCCTCATCCTTCCTTTTAACAGGAACGTACCCTTCTGCTACTCTGTGCAATTGATCTTTGAACACCCTCCACATGTCTGATGTGGACTTGCCAGAGAAATAGAGTTCACAATCAACATTTAGTTCCTGCCTAATACACTCATCATTTGCTCAACTCCAACTTAAAATTCTCCCACAAGGCCTAAGTTAAAGTGCTGTGGTCAGACTGTTCTCTAACTGTTCACCCACCGAAAGGTCTGTCATCTGGCCAGGCTCATGAACGAAAACCAGGTCCAATTTGGCCCTCTTCTTGTTGGACTATTCACATGTTGATTTAAAATCCTCCTGGATACACTTAACAAATTCTGCCCCATCTCAATCCCCTACATAAAACATGTCCCAGTTTATCAGAATCAGGAGTATTATCACCAGCATGTGTCGTGAAATTTATTAACTTAGCAGCAGCAGTTCAATGCAATACATAATATAGACAAAGAAGAAGAAGGAAAAAAATAAGTAAATCAATTACAGTATACGCATATTGAATAGATTAAAGATCATGCATTAGTGTTCATAGGTTCAATGTCCATTTTGGAATTGGATAGCAGAGAGGAAGAAGCTGTTCCTGAATTGCTGAGTATGTGTCTTCAGGTAAGTTGAAATCCCCCATGACAACAACCCTATTATTTTTATGCCTTTCTTTAATCTGATTATATCATCTGTTCCTCAGTGTCCCAGTGGTGATTAGGGGTACGTCGTACAGTCCCATCAACATGATTGCACCCTTCTTAGTCCTGAGTTCCCTCCAAATGAACTCAGTGTCTCACCCCTCCATTATGTCTCATCTAAGTGCAGCTGTGATATTTTCTCTGAATAGTAGTGCAACTAACCACCCTTTTCCTTCTCCTCTATCTTTTCTAAAACTTCAAAAACCTGGTACATTAATCACCCACTCCTGCCCCTCTCTCAACCAAGTTTCAGTAATTTCTACAATATTGTAGTTTCACGTACTGATGCATGGTCTCAGTTCATCACCCTGACCCTTAATATGCCTAGAATTGAAATATGCACACTTCAGACTATCCGACCCATCATACCAGCTATTTCGATTTTCCCTTTCAATGCTTTCCCTGAGATCTACCTTCTGATCTGATCCTTCCCTTACTGACCTGGGGCTCCAGTTCACAGCCCCTGCAAAATCTTCAATAGGGAAATTATTTTGCACATCAGTTGATGTTTATGCATAGATTTCCATTAATTCTGATGTATTTCTTTATTTTCCTTTAAATGCCTGCAAGAAAATGAATCTCAGGGTGGTGTATGATGACATATACATAACTTGATAATAAACTTAACTTTGATTTTTGACTTTTGAATATGGATTTTGACTCTTATCCATGTACTTGTTCAGATAGTCCTGGTACTGGGTCAGTGCCATGGCCAACAGATGACTTATCTATCCATTATGTGACTAGTCACAGAGTCATATAGCATGGAAGTTGGCCATTTGGCCCAACTCATCCACACTGACCGTTCTGTGTTATCCCATCTTCCATCACCTGACGTGTAGCCTCCTCTGTCTCGGCAATTCAAGTTCTCATCTGGATGCTTTGTAAATACTGGCAGTGACTCTGCTTCCACCTCTCTACCACACTTAGTCTCCAGAGCTGTCTGTTGAAGTGAATTCCATAGATTCATCACCCTCTTTATGGCTAAAAAAAAATTCTCCTTATCTCCGTTCTAAAGGGACAACTTTGTATTCTAAGGCTGTGCCCTCTGGTCCTAGGCTCCCCTACTATTGAAAACATTCTCTCCACATCCACTCTATACACTCTATATGCTCTATCCAGGCCTTTCAATATTTACCAGTGAGATGGACCCTGATAACTGTGAGATCAGTGTAGAACAGACTAACATGCTGGAACGTGTTGAAATTAAGAAAGAGGGTGTTTTCCAACTTTTGAAAATCATTTGGATAGTTAAGTTCCTGGGGGCCACTTATGTTGCTGTAGGAAGAGATTGCTCTGCAATTGGTGATGATTTTGGAAAACTGCAGGGTTACAATTGTTATTGCTTTGTTCAGGGCAGGTAACAGGGAGGGACATAGGAATGATGGACCACTGAGGATAAAGATCTGGAGAAGATTCTTAGAGACAAGATTTACAAGCATTTCATGCAGCCAAGTAACCCCGGATCACATGCCTCCAAACTTTCTGAACAAGCCTACCATGGGGAACCGTGTCAAATGCTTTGCTAAAATTCATGCACCATATCCAATGCTGTACCTTCATCAATTTGTGTTATCACTTCATCAAAAAGATCAATCAGACCTGTGAGATATGAGCTGCCTTTCACAAAGCCATGTTGACTATCCATAATCAGATTATGCTTCTCCAAATTCTCATCAACTATCTCTAATCATCCTCTCTAATAGTTTGCTCACCACTGACATAAGGCTCACTGGTCTATGATTCCCTGTATTATCCCCATTACTTTTCTTGTACAAAGGAATAACACTTGCCACCGTCCAATCTTCTGGTACTGTACTTGTGGCCACTGATGACGACAAGAACACTGCCAAAGACACAACAATCTTTTCCATCACTTCCCATGCTAACCTGGGGTATATCCTGTCTTATTCCAGGGAGTTATCTATCATAAAATTCTCAGTACTTCCAGCAAATACTCTTTCTGAGCATCACCATGTTCCAGCAAATCAGCCTGTTCTACACTGAACTCACATTCAACAAGGACCCCTTCACTGATGAATACTGAAGCAAATTATTCATTGAGGAACTCCCCTAACTCCTCCATAGGTTAAAATGTCAGCACAACATTATGGGCTGAAGAGCCTGTATTGTGCTGTACTGTTCTATGTTCTATGTTCTAATATAATCAAGTCCCAGCTATATCTGTAGCATGATTGACCTGTAGGACAAAATTGACCATACATTCCTTTCAACTTGACAGCTAAGATTGTTTTGAAATTGTCATGTTCTTTGAAACAGTGTGTGATAAAGGTGAGCCTCTCACCAGAAGTGCAGCAGATTCCTGATGTGGCACATTTTCCGCCATTCCTGCCACAGACCCTGCCTGAGGGTTCACAGGGTGAGGGCAGGTAGACTTCCTTCTGGCACCGCAATGTCTCAGAAGTTCCGAAGTAGCAACCAATCTCCTCCCCACAGCAAATGTTGTTTCCAAAGCATTGGCCCCGATTGCCAGGACCACATGGCATACACTGGGAAAGAGCAGAGAATAGATTACATCAGCAAGGCCACTCCCAAAGACCGTTCACAAACACAAGAGATTCTGCAGATTCTCAAAATCCAGAGTAACAGACACAAAATGCTCAGGCAACTCAGCAGATCAGGCAGCAACTATAGAGAGGAATAAAGAATTAACTGATGAAGAGTCTTGGCCCTCCAGCATTTGTGTCTTACTCCAAATTATAAACAATTCTTGGTAAATTGGTTCATTATTGTCATGCACTTCACTGTACGATTTGATGTTTTGATGTACGTGTGATAAATAAAGTGAATCTATAAGAGTGGGATAGAAGCAGTTTGTGAGCTTTGTGGTCTTTACTTTCAGGCATTTGAACCTTCTGCTCGATGAAAAGACTACTGTCTTACAGTATTACTGAGTTTGAAAGAAAATCTTTTTTGTTATGAAAAACAGAACAAATTTCTGGAGGAACTCAGCAGGTCAAGCAACATCGACTGAGGCAAAGAGGTAGTTGGAGTGTTGGGTTGAGATCTTTTTGCATCCACGGATGCCGCTTGATTTGCTGAGTTCCTCCAGCAGTTTGCAGTTCTTGATCCAGATTCGCCACATTTGCAGTCAGTCTTGTTGCACCATTTCTGTATGTTGGCGACACTGATTAAATTTTCAAGAAGTGTTTTACAGAGTTTTTGAACCATAGAGCTTGAAAACGGGCCCTTTGACACAATGAGTCCGTACTAGCCATCAAGCACTCATTTACACTAACCCTGTACTTTCTCAAATTTCAAAGTAAAATTTATTATCAGAGTACAGACATGTCACCGCATACAATCCTGATATTCATTTTCCTACAGGTATACTTAGCAAATCTATAGAATAGTAACTGTAAACAGGATCAATGCACAACAAACTGTGCAAATGCTAATATAAATAAATAGCAATAAATAACAAGTACGAAATAACATGAAATGGAAGGACATGAAATGGAAGGACATGAAATTACAAGATAGATTCCTTAAAATGAGACCATTGGTTGTGAGTACACCAGAAAATGAATGAGCGTAGTCATCCCTTTTGCTCAAGAGTCTGATGGCTGAGAGGTAGTAATTGTTCCTGAACCTGCTGGTGCGTGTCCTGAGGCACTTATACCTCCTACCTAACAGCAGCAGTGAGAAAAGAGCATGGCCTGGGTGGTGAGGATCTTTGATAATGGATGCTGCATTTCTATGTCTATGTTTCATGCCAATAAGCTTAATGGTTGGGAGGGCTTTATCTGTGATACACTGGGCCAAATCAACTAACCTTTGTGAAATTTTTTTGTGAATCCAAGGTTGAACGGCTTGTCATATGAAGAGCTTGTAATGGCCCCGAGCCTGTTTTCACCAGAATCCAGAAGAATGAGGGGTGATCTCCCTGAAACACGTTGCATGGTAAAAAGCCTTGATAGAGTGGATAGGGAGAGGATGTTTCCTATTGTGGGAGTGTCTAAAATGAGAAGACACATTCTCAGAATAGAGGGGCGGCCTCTTCAAACAGAGATGAGGAGGAATTTCTTTAACCAGAGAGTGGTGCATCCGTGGAATTCTCTGCCACAAGCAGCTGTAGAGACTAAGTCTTTATGTATATTTAATGCAGAGTTTGATTGATTCTTGATTGGTCAGGACATGAAGGGATACGGGGAGAAAGCAGGAGATTGGGATTGAGAGAAAGTTGGATCTGCTGTGATGAAACTGTGGAGTGGATCCAATCGGCCAAGTGGCCTAAATCTGCTCCGAAATGTTATGTTCTATTTTTAGAAGAACAAGTTAAATCAAATTTTGATCATTTTAGAATATACTAAAAGCCAACTCTTATGAAAATTCATCTTCCAGTTGAGCGATGATTAATACCACTTCGACTCTTTAGGTCAGTTTATCCATTTCATCAATATCGCCTGTTCCTATAAATTATCCCTCTCAGTTATTGACTCTTCGACCAGACAGCTTCCAGTTACACACAAGCTACCATTAAACTATCTCGGAAATAGAATTTCATTCCAATCTATTCCAGATACTTTTATAGCTTTTCATAAATAAAATGAAGTGAGGGGTTTTACATTTAATGAAACCTGAAACACATTTTATTGAATTCCAAACCCTACTGTAATGCCCTGGTTCACATCTTTACTGTTCTGCTGTAGGTATTTCATTTAGCAGTTCTGTAAGAGCAGTCTGTTCTGCTTTCAGCCTTTTGTGGGTTATTGTTAAAGATAAGGAATATGTGCAATGTGTGCCACCCAATTAGGGGGAGGTTTTCTTGGTGTGGGGCTCTAAGGTTGGTCTTGGAGGTTTTTTAGGCTCTGCTGGAGATGAAGAGAGAAGACACTGGGGAGAACTGGTCGTAGGTTGCGACCTGGTGGGGGACATGTTTGTTCGAGATGGATTGCGAGTGACAATCGGAAGGTGATGTGTGCTTTCCAGCTGACCGAGGGCCCAGTGCATGTGTGACAGAGAAGTTCAAGCTGAGCTCCAATTTGTGCACATTTGACTGTTCAATTAAAATGGGCCATTTTCTTTTTGTTTTTTCTTTACTAACCCTTTAGTTAAGTTAAGATTCATAAATATAATTCCTTTCATGGTATGCAGGGTGCTGTCTGTTATTTCATGGCACTAATTTGTAACAGGGTAGCAAATTACATAGCAGCCACACAAACCGGGGTTTGGGGCTGGACAGCTGACTCAATCCCACGAGTTTGGCGGGACTGCAGAGTGTTTTCCCTAGACTTACGCAGCCCAGGAAACCAGGGGATTTCATTGTGGGGGTATCATTTGGGATTGATTTCGTCGGATGCTGTGTGATTGCCCTGAGCATTGATCCAGTGAGTTGTGTGTTTAAGCCTGTGTTAAACTATTGTCCGGTAAAGTGATTATGATACGTGGTTACGGATGTTGTACAGGGTTGAGCGGAGGTGCGAATCCATGGGGTTACCGGTAACGAATGCACGTGCATTGAGTGGGGTAGACATTCATATTCCCAGCAAATTGTTAATTCAAACTTTAAGTACTGTTAAATCAGTAGGAGCAGTTACTATTGTGAAACAGAGGTTTGATAAAATGATGGGCAAAGGTGTTGTTTTAGTTCAGACTAGCACTGACAGAATGGCAGTGGAACTGCCTGGTACTATTGAGGCCTCGGGAGGTGGGTGGGGTGCCGTGTGTTGTCCATACTTTCCCAGAGGAGGAGAGTGTAGGCGAGTGTGCAAAATCAGAGGCCAAGTCTCCCGTAGCTGGGGGCGGGGACTTCAAAGGCAGGTTATTCTCCTTTGTGCCTAGCGAGAGGAAGTGGTGGTCTGCTTTGGAACGTCTAACAAGTCCTCCAGCAAAGAGTGAGAATTCTGAGTTGGTATCAGCCCTTACCTCCCTGATGAATAAATGGCAAAGTGAACAGTTGGGGATTCCTAGCTATCGAAAGCTGAGAATGTTCTCAGGAGTGAAGCCCACCCCCAAGAGGGAAGAGGAGTCTGAGACTTGGGTGGAGAGACTTCTCAGATGCTGAATGAGTGGCAGGGCTCTGATGATGTAAAGACAGTGAATGGTTGAATGTCTGAGGGGGCCAGCTGCTGACAGAGTGAGATCCATAAAGACACAGAACTCCTTTGCTACTTCTGTGGTCTACATGCTTCCAGGTTTTGTTTGTGGAGGAAGTCTCTTCTCGTTTGAGCAATTGTCAGCTAAGTATAGCCTGCCAAAAACCCACTGTTTTCGATATCTACAAATTAGAGACCTTCTGCGATCTCAATTATATACATTTCCTAAAAATCCTGATAAGAACTTATTAGATGTAATTTTTAATTTGAAACCTTTTCATAATGTTTCAGTATTTAATATTTACGGTATGTTGCTGGGAATGAGAAATGTCCCTTTAGACAAAATTAAAGATCTTTGGGAACAAGATTTACAGACCTCAATTTCTGAGGAAACTTGGAATAAAATTTTTAAATTGGTTAACTTTTCATTGATCTGTGTCTGCCACTCCCTGTTACAATTTAAAGTGGTCCATAGGGCCCACATGACCAAGGATAAGCTATCTTATTTTTATTCGGATATATCTCCCTTTCATGATGGATGTAATAATGTAGAAGCTTCACTAATTCATATGTTTTGGACCTGTCCGAGTCTCGGGAAATGCTGGAAGGAAATATTTCAAACGTTCTCTGTACTTTTCAAAGTAAATTTTAAGCCTAACCCTTTGACTGCTTTATTCAGTAATGTTGGAGAAAAATATATTATTCTGGAGACATCTGATTTGCACATTTTGTCTTTTATTTCTCTAATAGCTAGGAGGACGCTCTTGCTTAAATGGAAGGATGTCATCCCACCTACTCACGCTTCATGGTTACGTGATATTATGTTATGTTTAAATTTAGAAAAGATCCGTTGTTCAATTTCTGAACCTAGCCAAGACTTCCACACATTGTGGGGACCATTTTTGAACTATTTTCAAAATCATTGATTTGTTGTTAAAGTACAGTTGTTGGTTAATAACATATTTCACTATACGATAAGGATTTTTTTCCTTCTTTCTTTCTTTACCAAGCAGCTTCAATCTTGGTAGTGGTTTTAGATTTTTTTTCTATGTAATAATAATATTATCATATTTCAACATTTTGATTTAATTTAATTTGCATGAATGTAGAGTAATGAGGTTGCAAGTGTGATTCAAATATGTATTGGTATTATTTTATCTTTTTTTACTTATAATATATACTTGTACTCTGTATTCTTTATGTAGAAATTAATAAAAATATTGAAAAAGGAAAAAAAAGAATATTTTGAGGATGTGACTAAACACCTTGATGAAGGTAGAGCGGTAGATGTAGTGTATATGGATTTCAGTAAGGCATTTGATAAGGTACACCATGCAAGGCTTATTGAGAAAGTAAGGAGGCATGGGATCCAAGGGGACATTGCTTTGTGGATCCAGAACTGGCTTGCCCACAGAAGGCAAAGTGTGGTTGTAGAAAGATCATATTCTGCTTGGAGGATGGTGACCATTGGTGTGCCTCAGGGATCTGTTCTGGGATCCCTACTCTTTGTGATTTTTATAAATGACCTGGATAAGGAAGTGGAGGGATCAGTTAGTAAATTTGCTGATGACACAAAGGTTGGAGGTGTTGTGGATAGTGTGGACAGCTGTCAGAGGTTACAGTGGGAAATTGATAGGATGCAAAACTGGACTGAGAAGTGGCAGATGAAGTTCAACCCAAATAAGTATGAGGTAGTTCATTTTTGTAGGTCAAGTATGTTAGCAGAATATAGTATTAATGGTAAGACACCTGGCAGTGTGGAGGATCAGAGGGATCTTGGGGTTCAAGTCCATTGGACACTCAAAGCTGCTACACAGGTTGACTCTGTGGTTAAGAAGGCATACGGTGCATTGGCCTTCAACAACTGTGGGGTTGAGTTTAGGAGCCACGAGGTAATGTTGCAGCTATATGGGACCCTGGTCAGACCCCAGTTGGAGTACTGTACTCAGTTCTGGTTGCCTCACTACAGGTGTCATCTTCAGAAGTTTTCAGATGACTCTGCCATAGTTGGATGCATCAGCAAGGGAGATGAGGCTGAGTACAGGGCTACGGTAGGAAACTTTGTCACATGGTGTGAGCAGAATTATCTGCAGCTTAATGTGAAAAAGACTAAGGAGCTGGTGGTAGACTTGAGGAGAGCTAAATTACCGTTGACCCTTGTTCCCATCCAGGGGGTCAGTGCGGATATGGTGGAGGATTACAAATACCTGGGGATACGAATTGACAATAAACTGGACTGGTCAAAGAACACTGAGGCTGTCTACAAGAAAGGTCAGAGCCGTCTCTATTTCCTGAGGAGACTGAGGTCCTTTAACATCTGCTGGACGATGCTGAGGATGTTCTATGAGTCCGTGGTGGCCAGTGCTATCATGTTTGCTGTTGTGTGCTGGGGCAGCAGGCTGAGGGTAGCAGACACCAACAGAATCAACAAACTCATTCGTAAGACCAGTGATATTGTGGGGATGAAACTGGACTCTCTCACTGTGGTGTCTGAAAAGATGATGCTGTCTAAGTTGCATGCCATCTTGATCAATGTCTCCCATCTACTACATAATGTACTGGGTAGGCACAGGAGTACATTCAGCCAAAGACTCATTCCACCGAGATGCAGCACAGAGCGTCATAGGAAGTCATTCCTGCCTGTGGCCATCAAACTTTACAATTCCTCCCTTGGAGGGTCAGACACCCTGAGCCAATAGGCTGGTCCTAGACTTATTTCATAATTTACTGGCATAATTTACATATCACTATTTAACTATTTATGGTTCTATTACTATTTATTATTTATGGTGCAACTGTAACGAAAAACAATTTCCTCTGGGATTAATAAAGTATGACTATGACTATGATTATCTTTGTACAAGAAACTCATGTCTGGAAAGAGGATAATCAGTGTTTTTTTAGGTTCTGGAAGGTCTAACAGTATCACTCGAATTCACAGGCCAAAGTAAAGGCGTTTCTATTTTTATAGATTCGTCAATTTCATTTTTACATCATGAGACGGTTTCAGATCTGAATGGTAGATTTTTGTTAATTACTGGTTTGCCATTTAACAGAAAAGTTGTTACGCTTAATGTTTACACCCCAAATGTCAATTGTCCCAAATTTTTTAAGAATCTCTTTGCATCTCTTCCTAATTTAAATGATTATATGTTGATTATGGGCGGAGATTTTAACTATTGTTTAAATCCCTTGATGGATAGATCCATGTCCAATCAAGTACTTCCAAATAAATTGACTACTCCTATTAACTCTTTTATGACTGACTCTGGAATCTCAGAAATTTGGAGATTCTTGCATCCCAATGAGAAAGTGTTCTCATTTTTTTCACATGTATATCATCACTATTCAAGAATTGATTATTTTCTTATCGACTCTCGATTAATTCCACTTGTTATTGACTGCAAATATGATTCCATTTCTGTTCCCGATCATGTGCCATTGAGACTATCTATTAAGTCAAGGGATACATCTTCTAGTTCTAGACAAAAGTGATTTAATACTACTTTGCTTCAAGATTTGAATTTCGTTAAGTTCATTGAGGAACAGATTAATTTTTTCTTTACAACGAATTTTACGGAGGGAATTTCCAGTGGGACACTATGGGATACTATTAAAGCATACATTCATGGACAAATTATTTCATATAATGCAGGATTAAAAGAGCGAACTAATAATGAAATACGTAAACTGGTTGACAAGATCAAAGAAATTGACAAGAAATATTCTATAGCTCCTAATCAGGAGCTTTACAAAGAGCAAGTTGAACTCCAAATGGAACATAGTCTATTGCTATCATCTTTGATTGTAAGCCAGTTAATTAAAACTAAGAGTCAATTCTATATACATGGTGATAAAACTGTGAAACTATTGGCTAATCAATTAAAATCGGCTTCGGTTAAGCAAGATTCGTAAAAAAGACGGTACTCTGACAGTTGACCATGATGAGATAAATAAATCTTTTCAAGAATTTTATACCTCCCTATATCAATCAGAATTTCCTGATGACTCCACTATAATGCATGATTTTTTAAAGAAATTGTATATTCCAAAATTATCATCCAATGAACGTTTATAACTAGATGTACCTACTATGGTAGAAGAAATAAAAAATGCTATTCTTTTGATGAATTCAGGTAAAGCACCTGGCCCAGACGGATATACAGCAGAATTTTTTAAATTTTTCCCTTCTACACTGACTCCTTGGCTATGTAGAATTTTTAGTTATCTATAGGTAAATTACCACAATCTTTTTATCGAGCTTCTATTTCCCTAATTCTTAAAAAAGATAAGGATCCTATAGAATGTGCATCTTATAGGCCTATATCTTCGTTGAACATGGATTCTAAGATTTTTTCTAAAATATTGGCAATAAGATTGGAGAATGTATTACCTCAAATTATTTCTGCTGATCAGACTGGATTTATTAAAAATCGTTACTCTTTCTTTAATATTAGGAGATTAATGAATATTGTTTATACCCCTTCACCCAGGACTCCAGAATGTGTCATTTCATTGGACGCTGGGAAAGCCTTTGATAGAGTTGAATCGACATATTTGTTTAATGTGCTTGAGAAATTTAATTTTAGTCCGAATTTTATATCTTGGATTAAATTGATATATCTTACTCCATTGGCTTCGGCATTTACTAATAATCAAAGATCTCCCCTCTTTCAATTATTCTGTGGTACTAGGCAGGGTTGCCCTCTTAGTCCACTGCTATTCGACATTGCCTTGGAACCGCAAGCTGTTAATAATCATGACTCCCCTAATATATTTGGTATTACCCGTGGAAATGAGACACATAAATTATCACTATATGCAGATAATCTACTATTATATATTTCTAACCCGGGGAAGTCTATTCCGGCACTATTAACTCTGCTTGCTCAGTTCATTAGTTTTTCTGGTTACAAATTGAATCTAGGTAAGAGTGAACTTCTTCCATTAAATATGCAGGTTCCCATGTGTAGATGTTCACCATTCAGAGTGATTACTGACTATTTTACTTATTTGGGAGCTAAAATTGCTAAGAGACATAAGGATTTATTCAAGCTCAATATTTTACCATTATTTAGTCAGGTTAAACAACTGATTACTAAGTGGTCCCCATTGTCTCTATCACAGATTGGCCGAATTAATGCTATTAAAATTATTATTTTACCTAAATTTTTATATCTATTTCAAGCTATACCAATTTTTATTCCTAAATCTTTTTTTTTGATACTACTGATTCTAAAATTTCCTCTAGATATGGCAGAACAAAAATCCCAGGTTAAGTAAAAAATATTTACAGAAGTCCAAGAAAGATGGTGGTTTAGCATTGCCTAATCTAAGATTCTATTATTGGGCAATTAATATTTTGGACACAAGATTGTAGTATAATTCCAAGTCCACATTGGGTAAACCTTGAAGGCTACTTTGCACAAGGGTTCTCTTTGGCTTCCATTTTAGGAATTTCTCTTCCTTTTGTACTATCTAAATTGAATAAACAAATGGTTAATCCAATAATTAAACATACATTACGAATATGATTTCAATTTCGTAAATTTGTTGGTTTGAACAAATTTATGTTATCAAGCCCTATTATATCTAATTTTTTTTCAACCCTCAGTTATGGATCATGCCTTTTTGACATGGAAAATGAAAGGTATAACATGTTTTCGTGACTTATTTCTGGATAACTGTTTCATGTCTTTTGAACAGTTATCTAATAAGTTTAATTTGCCCAGATCCTATTTTTTTTAAGATATTTACAAATAAGAGACTTTTTAAATACCATGCTGCCTACCTTCCCAATCTCATACCCTACTGAGATCATCGATAAAATTTTAGGTTTAAATCCTTTTCGGAAGGGATTAATAGCATCTATTTATGATATAATTATGAAATTACAGCCAGGTATATCTGATAAAATTAAAAATTAATGGGAAAGGGAACTTCAACTTTGCCTACCTATAGAGAAATGGGATAAAAATTTTCAATTAGTTAGTTCCTCTATATGTGCCAAACATATGCTAATACAATTTAAAGTAGTGCATAGGGCCCATATGTATAAAGATAAATTAGCCCATTTTTATTCCCATATAAACCCTATTTGTGACAGATGTCACTCTGAGGTGGCTTCTTTAACTCATATGTTTTGGTCCTGTCCTCTTTTGGGAAAATTTTGGAAAGATATTTTTGATATTATCTCAACAGTTTTGCGTTTTGATTTACAACCCCATCCTATTACGGCAATTTTTGGTTTGTCAATGGTAGAACATAGATTTTTATCCTCTTCAGCCTGTCGGATGATTGCATTTGTTACTTTAATGGCTAGAAGATCCATTTTATTGAACTAGGAGGAGACCAATCCTCCTACCACATTTCAATGGTTTTCCCAAACTATATCATGTTTAAATTCAGAAAAAATCAGAAGTGACATTTTTGATCCTTCAGTTAAATTTGAAAAGACTTGGAAAACATTTATTCAACATTTTCATACGATGTAATTTGACCTTTCCGAATCCTTCTTATTAACTTAAAATATATGAGCAGAGTTGACGACATTACTGGACGTGTTCAATTTAAGATAATGGTCTAGCCTTGTTTTGTTCCATTTGCTTTCTTTTTTGGGTTTAGTATTTTTGTTTGTTTTTTTGGGGGGGTTTTCTTTGTGTTTTTTTTCTTTTTATTTCTTTTTTTCTCTATGATTAATTATATTAAGAGTTTGGAAGTCTATTATACTTGTACTATTTGAAATCTTTTTTGCACATGCTTATCAACAATATGATTATTCCAATCTCTCTGTATTAATATTGTTATTCTGTTTATAATTTTGGAAAATTAATAAAAAGATTTAAAAAGAAAGAAAGAAAAATAAAACAACAATTCTGATTTCCAAGGAGAGACAGCTTGTGGTCTATTAGCTCCAAGGGCCTCGTATTGCCAAAGCTAGGCAAGGGGAGCAACTGTTTGGCGCACTCAAGCTCCGATAGCCCAAAAGTCCATAAAAGTTGAGTTTTCAGCCATCAGTACTTATTGTGTTCAAGCTCACTTAACAATCTCACAGCCATGGGGTTGCTAAGGGACTCCACCGTGTAGTAGAATTTGATGTCATCGGCTGTGATTTCTTGTAGAAACCAAGTGACAGCATTTTGCTCACAAAACTTCAGCAGTTTCAAAGCAACTGTGTTGGGCAACATGTTCAATAACTCTGGAATCGTTCTAACGCATTGGGTCACCAATGTAGGTTTAACAAATAAAACAAAATGAGGCATTTTATGTTTTATTGAACCCACAGCACATTTTATTGAACTCCAACACCTAAACACCAAAAATGTGCCAGAAAATCTTTATGTAGTACCATCATCATGTCAGAGCAGCCTTTTAAAGTGAACCCCCAGCTCGATGTCAGTGGTTGTGAATTATGTACATTTATTCCAATTACATCACCCTGCACTTTGGTTAGACATAACCGAGCACTGAAACTTCTACCTTTCTCAGAATTATTTAGTAAGTTTCCATAAGATAATTTTAGAATTAATAATTTTATGGAATTGCAAAAAATTCTTCCTCTCTGTTTGGAGTGTCAAGTATCATTTTCAACGACACACTGAAGCCATGGGTTTTGATGAAAGGGTTTGAATTCAGTGTCTTTACGAAAGAAGGTCAGATCACTGATTCTTACAACACAGACCACCTGGTTAGGAACCACACTTGCTTAAGAACCATCTGAATGAATCTCTGTGGAACATGAAAAGAACCCTGTATGATCTTCAAGTCAAGAGAAATTTCAATATTTGCACTGGTTTTCCAATGTAAAAAAGTCTTTTGAAAAATAAAGGTGTTATTCCCTTACAAGGCATTATTATCAAAGATGTGAAGAAATTTACTCCTTACCTGTCTGATCTCCATGTCCAGGACGGATCTTTTGCCTCCAATGGGGCAGTTGTTGATGTAGCAAGCTGAAGAGAAGGAGATGAAACAGAGGAGTGCAACGATGAGGCAAGTAGACTGCATGATGTTCTCCTGGTGTATCTGCACACAGGAAGCCTTCCAAACTGTTCTGAGCAACTTCCCGTCTGCTCTCTTTTTATACCCACGAAAATGTTCAGTGCGCCGGAATGTATTAACTTCGCTAATTTGTTGAATTCTGATTATATTTTCTAAACCATTATAATGAATTCTCAAACTGTACTACTCACAATTCACCTGAGGTCACTCCATAACCTCAACATTTTAATTTTATAAGTAATTTATTCAACACATAATTCCAATCAGAATATCATTTTCCAATTAAGCATTACTTTTGTACTTTAATGCATAAAGGTCATCATAATCAAGGGTAAAGTGAAAATTAATAGTTCAAATTACTGTGATTTAGAAAAAAGTCTTTGGGGCTAAAAGTATCATGAAATAATTAAGTAGGAAGTGGGACTGAACATCGAAAGAGTTTCAAAGACTTTGAAAGTTTCAGAATAATGTTGTTCATGATAACAAAATCCCAATGAAAGGACCACAGCAGAGTGAATGAAAGGTACAACATTAACTTCGGGTGAAGCTGCTGGATTTGCCTTTCAGTCAGAACAACCAATATACAACAGCCACCAGACCAGTGAAGTGCATTTCCAAAGGAGTCTAGAGCAATACATCCAAAACACTCTTTTCACTGCTTATCAAAAAGAAAAAAAACTCAAGCTGGGGATAACTCTGTTCCAAAAGTCAGCTTGTGAATGTAGGAAAGAGGATCAGGAAAAGGCTATTCAGCTCTCAACTGTGTACCATCATCACTCAATAAGAGCATACCTGATCTTTGGCTCAAATCCATTCATAATATTCATTCATTCATGATACATGGTGCTTAGATAAATAGAGGGCTATGGGTAACACTAGGTAATTTCTAAATTAAGTACATGTTCGGCACAGCATCATGGACCGAAGGGCCTGTATTGTGCTGTAGTTTTCTATGTTTCTATGATTCTATAAATCAGACTGAAGGAAAAAATGGTGATGTTTGGGTTTTCAGTCCAATTATGAAAAGGAAAGTGTAGGACTTGGTTGTTAGAGAAATGGAAATGAGAAAATTACCATTCTCTTTTTTTTTGTTAATGACAAGAATAGATTAATGGTTCACTAGCTCACATGATTTAAGCTAAATTTGGGAGCTTTGTGACCAAGTTCTTTCTTCAAAGAGAGGTTAGAGGCCAAATAGAACTCTCATGTTGGTCTATGGCACGGGAGGTCATTCTTGCCTGTGGCCATCGAACTTGCAGCTCCTCCCGTGGAGGGTCAGACACCCTGAGCCAATAGTCTGGTCCTGGACTTATTTTCCATCTGGCATAGTTTGCATTCTGTTGTTTGATTGTTTGTGGTTTTTGTATTGCCATATTTACGCTCTATTCTTGGTTGGTGCGGCTGTAACGAAACCCAGTTTCCCTGGGGATCAGTAAAGTATATCTACTCTACTCTACTATAGGAGATCACAAAATAGAAAAAAAATTACAAGACAGATGGGGGCAATTCAGCACATCATCCAGATATGTGTCATAAGGAGGCATGCAGCCTAATTCATATTTCCCACACTTGACCCGTAACACTGTAAGTCACAATTTTTCAATATCACATTCAGTTCAACCAGTCCTTCAAGCAGAGAGTTCCAGAGCATTCTGTGTCAGGCGAGTGACAGCTTACTGGTAGTTCAAAAGGCAAGTAATTTGACTGAAAATTTATTACTAACTCATTTTCTGAAGTAAATTGTGGCAAACAATAAAGATGCAAGCAAAAGTGAAGCTGACTGAAAGTCAAAGTATAACATGTTTGAGACGGAGATGGCGACACTGTTGGAAATGGACTTGGAGGGAGGAGGAGTCGAGGCAGAGAAGATGTGATCCCCAGCCACCTAAGCTGGGTGCAAGATTGGATCGCTGTAAGCGTTGAGCGAACTCAGAGAGGTCAAGAATGGACTTGGGCTGGACGGCAAAGACTAGACCCTGAGTGTATTACTGTGCCGGGGCGTGGGTCCAAATGTGGGGTGCAATTCTGTGTTTAGACAATTTAAACACCAGCTCAGGTGGGTTGGAAAGGCTGGGTGTAGGGAATAGAGGTGAGGGTCGGGCCAATTTTTCTCACTTTCCCGCGATATTCACTCCTCTCTCAGTGGAAAAAGCCTGCTTGCATTCACTCTATCTATACCCACCATAATTTTATATACCTCTATCAAATCTCCCCTCATTCTTCTACACTCCAGGGAATAAAGTCCCTTCAACCTTTCAACCTTTCTCTATAACTCGGTTTCTCAAGTCCCGGTAACATCCTTGTAAACCTTCTCGGCACTCTTTCAACCTTATTCATATTCTTCCTGTAATTTGGTGACCAAAACTGTATACAATACTCCAAATTTGGCCTCACCAATGCCTTATACAACCTCACCATAACATTCCAATTCTTATACTCAATACTTTGATTTATAAGGCCAATGTACCAAAAGCTCTTTTTACGACCCTATCTACCTGTGACGCCACTTTTAGGGAATTTTGTGTCTGTATTCCCAGATCTCTCTGTTCTACTGCACTCCTCAGTGCCCTACCATTTACCTTGTATGTCCTACCTTGGTTTGTCCTTCCAAAGTGCAATACCTCACACTTGTCTGCATTAAACTCCATCTGCCATTTTTCAGCCCATTTTTCCCGCTGGTCCAAATCCCTCTGCAGGCTTTGAAAACCTTCCTCACTGTCCACTACACCTCCAATCTTTGTATCATCAGAAAATTTGCTAATCCAACTTACCGCATTATCATCCAGATCATTGATATAGATGACAAATAACAATGGACCCAGCACTGATCAGTTAGTCAGTTCGTATGAACAACAGCTGCGGAAATTGGCCACATTTCTTTTGGCCATCAAGGAAATTTTAAAAGCCCAGAATCGGGTACTCCACGATCTTCAGGGGGAGAATCCCGATAGATCCCTAAATCTGCCTACTCCTGAGCGCGTCGATGGGAGTCCTGTGTCATGCTGCAGGTTTCTACCCCAGTGTTCTCTGATGTTTGAACTGATGCTGCACAAGTTTCCATCCGAATGAATCAAAGTGAGTTACATTATTCTCCTCCTCTCTATAAAGCTCCGGAATGGGCAATAGCGAAGTGGGAGCGAGAGAGGGCCCCGAATGTTACTTTCTTGACCCCACTTATCGGCACCCTAAAGAGTGTTTAATCATCCCCTCGGTGGGTAGCCAGCGGTGGCAAGACTTCTTGGCTTAAAACAGGGGTCTCACTTATTTCCTTGCTTGATCATACAGCCCCCTGGATTAGAACATGACTAGTTCATATCAGCTGTTTCTTTATATACCCACTGTACACTAGAACAACAAAAGCTTCATTTTCATGAGAAGTGTTGCTTTTTGGGGTTTGTTGATTAAATGAATGCTTGCAACTGTCTCTTGGGGGATAAAGTTCATTTAATTTATATGTGGCTTGCCACGTTTTAGGACAGAAAGCTTCCACAAGCAACAAAGGCTATTTAATCGGTATTGAGATGTAAACTGACGGGTCATTTGCATCCATCTAAAGGCTGCTTAAAACCTGTTATGCCTCGATCATTCCCCAGTTCTCATCTAGAATACTGACTGTTTTTTCTCTCAATGGTTGCTGCCTGAACTGTAGAGGGTTCGTAGCATTTTTTCTGGAGACGTCAGATTTTGGAATCTAGAACAACACGCCAAGCGCTGAATGAATTCAGGTGAATTCTTCCAGTGTTGTGTGTGTTGTAGCACATTTTGTTTCTGTCTTCTTTTTATTGAACTACATATGAATCCCCTTCATAGGGTCACCTTGTGTTTGGCGTTGGTAATGGCAATTGCTTTATCCTCCTGCCCAGTGATCTCCTGTTCTCTGCAGGAAATAGACCCCTCGATCTGTCAGTGACGGAATTGGACTCAACACTCTCAGATGATAACCGTGTTCCATCTAGTGGTGTTAGAATGCAATTGGCCATTTTACAACTTCTAAAGATCCCCTTTCTCCTATTCTTCCCATTCTCACCTCCTTCACTTTTCCAAATCCAGGTCTGGTAATGCTTTGTGTCCCTACTTATCTGCCTCCAGCAACTGTATCCCATCTTCACACTCCCTTACTCCATCTAAAAACGCAAACAAGAGGAATTCTGCAGATGCTGGAAATTTAAGCAACACACATCAAAGTTGCTAGTGAACGCAGCAGGCCAGGCAGCGTCTCTAGGAAGAGGTACAGTCGACGTTTCAGGCCGAGACCCTTCGTCAGGACTAACTGAAGGAAGAGTTGACTGAAGGAACTCTTCCTTCAGTTAGTCCTGACAAAAGGTCTCAGCCTGAAACGTCGACTGTACCTCTTCCTAGAGACGCTGCCTGGCCTGCTGCGTTCACTAGCAACTTTGATGTGTGTTGCTTACTCCATCTGTTGTTTTTTCCCTTTCTCTCTTTGTCTGCCTCGATCTATTGTTCACCTTCCACAGTCTTCCAACTCCACCCCTGCTCATTCCTCATGGCGCACTACCTGCCTGTCATCCTACAGCTCTCCCCATCTACCATTCATCTCAGATTCTTTAATTGTCACTCCTGCTCCTCTCGCTATGCTGGCCGCTTTGCCTCTCTGCTTGCGACCCCGAATTCTTTCCTCTCACAGATGCTCCTTGACACACTGCGCTCCCCCAGTGGCACCAGCAGGCCTGTAAGGGGAGACTCCCAAACGTCACAACAGGAGGCAGCGATACACATGTGGAGGGTGCCTAGAGCTAAGGAGGCCTTCTGCATTTGCTGAGAAACCCCAACCTGCACTTCTGTGCATGTGTAGAAAACCAAGCAGGGAGCAACACACTACAGAGCTGGGCAGGGGGGTACTCCGGCAGCTTCTACAGAGGGAAATGACAAAGTTCAAAGGTTTATTTATTATCAAAGTATGTCTGCAGTCTACAACTGTAAGATTCGTCTTCTCGAGACGGCCATGAAATGTTGCAGGTTGAGGTTCTTCTTCATGACCGGAAAGAAGTACATTAAAATGTGTGAGGGGGCTGCAGGAACAGCTAGTGGATGATAGATCGATCCATGTGAACGGGAGTAGAGCTGAAGAAGGTGGGGAGAAGATAAGTAATTATATAAGAAGCTGGAAGGTGATAGGTGGAAATGAAAAGAGGTTTTTTTCCCCTATGGTACTGCTCTTTTTCCTGTAAATGCCTGCAACAAAATGAATCTCAAGGTAGTATTAGGTAATATCTACGTACTAAAATGATAAACTTACTTTGAACTTTAATAAGGTGGAATCCGATTGAAGAAGACAGAGGGCCATGGAATAAAAGGAAACCGGTGGAAAACCAGTAGTTGGAATGTGAGGGTGATGGGCAGATGTTGAGGGACAGAAAAAAAATGAGGTAAGGGAAAACAGAATCGAGGGGATTGGCTGCTCGAAGTTAGAGTAATCGATGTTCAATAAATCATGAAGATATTCGAGAAGGAATCAATTAGGGGAGAAACAGGGGAGAGGGAGGGACGTGGAAATACGCGCAAATAGCCAGCTCCCGCCAGCCGGGAAAGTGCGCACGCGCATACGGAAGGCCGGCAGCGATCCCTTATGCGCACGCGCTGAGTACAGGGCTCTATGCGCATGTGTGGAGGCCTCAAGCTGGCGAGGCCTGTGGAATCAGGCTTTGAGGTGCTTTGAAGGTAATTAAAACATTCAAATACTTTTCAATGGGAAAGGAAAGCACAGTAGTTTATATAGCTATGATTTAGACGTGGGGTATAGAAAATATTCTGTACCGTCAAGGCTGGAAAAGGTTTGAGACACAAAGCGAGAGCGTGAAGTAAATTGACGGGTATCAGGTTCGTATATAGGTATATTAAATAGTTAAAATAAAACTAGTACAAAAATAGAAATAGTGTCAAAAAAAAGTGAGGTGGTGTTTATGGATTCAATGTCCATTTGGGAACTGAACGGCAGAGAGGAAGAAGCTGTTCATGAACGGCAGAGTGTTTGCCTTCAGGCTTCTGTACCTCCTTCCGGACGGTAACATTGAGAAGAGGGCATGTCCTGGGTGATGAGAGTCATTAATAATGGACGCTGATTTTCTGAGGCTCCGATCCTTGAAGATGTCTTTGATACTACGGAGGCTAGTACCCAAGATGGAACTACAACTTCCTGTGGCTTACTTTGATCCTGATCAGTAGCCTTCCCCCCCTTCCCGCCATACCACACAGTGATGCAGCCTGCCAGAATGCTCTCCAAGGTACACCTGTAGAAGTTTTCGAGTGTTTTAGGTGACAAACCAAATCTCAAACTCCTAATGAAATATAGCTGCTGTCTTGCTTTCTTTATAGCTACATTGATATGTTGGGACCAGGTTGGATCCTCAGCCAGCTTGACACCCAGAAACTTGAAAAATGGCCCAGGCTCTCCACTCCTGATCCCTCTATGTGGATTGGTTCATGTTCTCTTGTCTTACCCTTCCCGAATTCCACAATTCCGTAGTATCAAGGTTGTTGCTGCAACACAACACAACTAGTTTGTATATCTCGCTCTTGTGTGCCTTCTTACTTCCATCTGAGATTCTACCAACAATGGTTTTATCATCAACATATTTAAAGGTAGCATTTGAGCTATATCTAGCCACACAGTTATGGGTACAGAGAAAGAAGAGCAGTGGACTAAGCTCACACCCCTGCGGTGCACCTGTGTTGATCATCAGCAAGGAGGTTATTTTATTACCAATCCGCACAGATTGTGGTCTTCTAGTGAGGAAGTCTGCACCCTAGGGTTCTGAAAGTTGTAGCGTTAGAGATTGTGGTGGCATTAGAAATGATCTTCCAAAAATTATTGGACTCTGGCATGGTGCCAGATGACTGGAAAATTGAAATGTCACTCCACTCTTTAAGGAAGGAGGAAGGCAGCAGAAAGGAAATTATAGACCAGTTAGTCTGACGTCAGTAGTTGGGAAGATGTTAGTGTCAATTGTTACGGATGAGGTGATGGAGTACTTGGTGACACAGGACGATATAGTACAAAGTCAGCATGGTTTCTTTCAGGGAAAATCCTGCCTGACGAACCTGTTGGAATTTTTAGAGGAGATTACAAGTAGGATAGATAAAAGGGATGCAGTGGATGTTGTATATTTGGACTTTGAGAAGGCCTTTGACAAAATGCCACACATAAGGTTGCTTACCAAGTTAAGAGCCCATGGTTTCACAGGAAAGTTATGAACGTGGTTAGAGCATTGGCTAATTGGTATGAGGCAGCGAGTGGGAACAAAAGGATCCTTTTCTGCTTGGCTGCCAGTGACTAGTGGTGTTCCGCAGGGATCGATGTTGGGACCACTTCTTTTTATGCTGTATATAAATGACTTAGATGATGAAGTAGATGGCTTTGTTGCCAAGTTTGCAGATGATATGAAGATTGGTGGAGGGGCAGGTAGTGTTGAGGAAATAGGAGGATGCAGAAGGACTTAGATTAGGAGAATGGGCAAGAAAGTGGCAAATGAAATACAATGTTGGAAAATGCATGGTCAGGCACATTGGTAGTGGAAATAAGTGTGTGGACTACTTTCTAAAACTGGGAGAAAATCCATGAATCTGAGATGCAAAGGGACTTGAGAATCCTTGTGTTGAACACTCTGAAGGTTAACTTGCAGGTTGAGTTGGTGGTGAGGAAGGCAAATGTCATGTTAGCATACATTTGAAGAGGTCAAGGATACAAGAGCAAGGATATGATGCTGAGGCTTTATAAGGTACTGGTGAAGCCTCACGAGTATTGTGAACAGTTTTGGGCCCGTCATCTTAGAAGAGATATCCTGGCATTGGAGAGGGTCCAGAGGAGGTTCACAAGGATGATTTCAGGAATGAAAGGGTTATCATACGAGGAACGTTTGATAGCTCTGGGTCTGTACTCGCTGGAATTCAGAAAGATGAGGAGGGATCTCATTGAAACCTTTCGAATGTTGAAAGGCCAAGACAGAGTAGATGTTTCCTAAGGTGGGTGAGCCTAGGACAGAGGGCACAGCCTCAGGGTAGAGGGGCTTCCTTTCAAAACAGAGATGCGGAGAAATTTCTTTAACCAAAGAGTGGTGACTTTGTTGAAATTGTTGCCACATGCAGCTGTGGAGGCCAGGTCATTGGGTGTATTTAAGACAGAGATTGATAGGTTATTGATTGGACATGGCATCAAAGGTTACGGGGAGAAGGCCAGGAACTGGGGTTGAGTAGGGGACAAAAAAAGGATCAGCTATGATTGAATGGTGGAGCAGACTAGATGGGCCAGATGGTCTAATTCTGCTCTTATGGTCTAAGTTGAGGATCCAATTGCAGAGGGAGGTACAGAGGCCCAGGTTCTGCAACTTATCGATTGGGACTGTGGGAATGATGGTGTTAAATGTTGAGCTATAGTCAACGAACAGCATCCTGACATAGGGGTTTGTATTGTTCAGGTGATCTAGAGCTCTGTGAAGAGCCATTGAGATTGTGTCTGCCATAGACCTATTGTAGCGATAGGAAAATTTCAGTGAGTCCAGATCCTTGCTGGGGCAGGAGTTGACTCTAGCCAAGGCCAACCTCTTAAAGCATTTCATCACCGTGGATGTATTTGCTATTGGATGATGAATCATTAAGGCAGCTGACGCTGCTGTTTTGAACACTGGTATAAATGTTGCCCTTTTGAAGCAGGTGGGAACTTCAGACCGTGGCAGTGAGAGGTTGAAAATGTCCTTGAATACTTCCGCCTGTTGGTTGGCACAAGTTTTCAGAGTCTTACCAGATACTCCATTGGGGCCTGCCACCTGCGCAGGATTCAGAAGAGAAACCAGTGCACGTTGTTTTGTGGCGGTGACGGTTATGATATTTTGCAACACACAAGGCATCCAACAGGTCATTGTGTCTGTGCCAGCTGTTTGAAGTTCGTTCTGACTCCAAACAGCTCTGCAGCTTTTTTCTTTCAAACATATCTTGTATCCTTTAAGAAATAAATTTCAGACTGTAACAGTTCTTAAAAAATGTTAGAGAAAATGGACCAATAAACATGAGATTTTTCAGATGCTTGGAATCTAGACTAACACACACACACAATAGTGGAGGAATTCAGCAAGTCGGGCAGCAGCTATGGAAAGAAATAAAGAGTCAACATTTTGGGCTGGGACCCTTCAGCACTAGAAAGGAAGGAGGAAGAAACCAGAATAAGAAGTTGGGGGGAGGGACAAGTACCAATAGTGAGGTTAGTCTTGATTGTGGCATTTTTTTTTTTACCTGCTTTGGCATGGTATGTCAAATGGCCTTTTTTCTATATGGCTTTCCATGGTTAATTAAAAAATAGGTGCTGATTGCTTAGCTAGGAAAGATAGAGCAGCCAATGATGACACAACTGTACATGACACAGGCAGAGTCACACTTCTTGCTCATTATAATCTGGGAGAAGGCAAAGGAGTCGGAATGATTGAATAGCTTGCTGATTTGATTCTCATTTAAGTGGATTATTAAATGTGCCAGTTGATGGATGGAAGCATTTGATATTTATATTTTAATTCTAGATTTAATAAACTGCATTTAAATTTAATTTGTAGTTCCAGATCTATAGTCCACACCTCTAGAGGCAAATACAGTGATTGAACCACAGTGCTATGCACTTCAAAAACTATCCTGAGCTCCTTCCCCAATTTGCACCTGTGAAGAGGGTTTGATTTGTCAAACATGAAGAACCAGTGTTGGTTTGATGAGAATTACTGGGAATTTTAGGTGCTGGTTAATTGCAGGTGCAAGAACATCCTGGATTGAAAGCTTCACCTTTCCTCACAGGAGTGGGGAGGGGGACCCTTGAGGTCAAACAGAACAGATGGTGTAGAAGGTTTATCAACTGCTAGTCATGACACACATATTCTTCTTTATTGCCGAATCCAAATACGGTCCTAGTTCCAAAGGCTCCACCCTGCTGAGAGCCAGAAAAGGAGGTGAACTCAAAAGCAGAGAGGCTTGCACTGGCTTCTTGAAGATATACTTAGAAGATCTTCTCATCTGTCTCTCAGTGTAACCTCACCAAAGACTTTCACCAGTCAAAGGGGACAGTGGCATATCAACCTCTCCATTTTGCATTTACTTAACAATGTTAACCAGTGGGTCTACAAGAAAACTATTCTCTGCGGAATCAAAAACTATGGTATCGTCCCAATGATTTCTCAGTCTTTCTTGCTGCAACATTGCATCTCACCTCCAACCAATTTTCCTCATGAGGGAATGATAATCTTCAGAGCCAATGGTAAGTTGTCAATCGAAATGACCACACTCCACAATCAGACTTACTCAAACCTCAGTATTTGAGCTGCCTTCTGGACATGAGATTTGTGCTTGCATATACTTGGAAGCCAAATCATCATCAACATTCTCATCATGTGAGAGGGCGGGCTGTCTGCTCAACAGACGCAAGGCAAGTGACCCCTCAGCTGCACCACACATCAACAAGAGAAAAACTGGTACTTGAGCCATATCTTAGGGGCCACCTCTTGAAGGCAGGCGTGGTTGATTGAACGGAAGGACACCAGAATAAAAATCAAGATCTGAGAACTGGTACAAAACTCAGTCTAATGAGCAACAATGATCTCTACCCTACAATGTGTTCCTGACATCTCAAGGGATTTGGAAAAATACATCACACAATTCTCCAAATTCACTGAAGAACAAACAAACCAACACTGCTGTTCTCACCCAGGTCATTCTCCATTGAAGGCCTAGTTATAGTTGGTCTGATACCTTGTTGAACTGCAGAAGATGAGGGAAAGCACCTGTATCCACTACATCAGTGTTCGGTTGGATATTAGCATAGAATTAATAGTTAGAAAGTGCTTCTAAGTTTTTTTAAAGGAACTGTTTCTTTGTCATAAAGCAGATGTTGATGATTAAAGGTGATTGCAGATCCCCAGGAGTTTTGCACTGAATTACTAATGCTGGTCATCTTGGAACTTCAATACACTTACTATTCTGCCTTTTTTTCAGTACTGGAGAGAAGCCAAGTGTCATACTCTTCACTGACATGGCTACGGTCAACTCCTGGAAGCTTCCCAGAAGAATCTGTAACTGGCGAACATATTCAAAGACCATTCGATGCACTGAAGTGACAAGACTTGAAGAGAAGAAAGAGGATGACAACAACAAGCCAGGTGTAAGGTTTGACAGGACCAATCTCTTTTTGTCTGGCACAGACTATAAAATATATTCCTGTCCTGCAGCATATGCTAGTACTAAAATCCAGGCACAGCAGAATGCTTCCAATGAGATGAAGGATGACAGAAATGCTTTACCATTTTTCCTGGAGCACGTTCCATCCAATGTAGGAATCAAGCAAGTATGTAACACTTACATGGTGACTTGTTCTCGCCGACTGTCCAGCATCAGGAACACGTTGCTGGAGCTGGCTTATAGCAAGCCCAGTGAAGACCAGCATAGCGATACCTGGCGGACCATGACTTCAAAGGAAAAAGCGGGGTTAGACATTGTGGAGGTCTATGATACAAAAGAAGACCCTCGAGGATTCCAGAAAATTGGAAGTGCCTACAAGGGTCTTTGTTTTTGCAGCTCCGAGCAGAGAGAGGAACTCACTGTGAAAGAGGGGCAGAAGATTCTCTCTAACGTTTCTATCTTGAAAAGCAGCCTGACCCCAGAGATCATATCTGACTATGCCTGGCACCTCAGCTGGTTGCCAGCTGAGCAACACGTGCTTCTGAAGGCTGATTTCCGTTTTGGAATGCTTTGCCAGTACAGCATCGACAGCCTGGATGCATTCACTTTGCCTCAGCTTTTCCAATTTCTCAAGGCCATGGTCCGCCTTCAGCTGCCCCCTTCCCACACGTTGCTGAAGCCCCTCAGCGCTGAGTTCTGCCGCCGTGTGTGGGACATGGAGTTTAATCAGCTCTTGTACGTAGCCGACATGTGGCGCTACCTTGGGTACAGTGTGCCACGGTACATGGAACTAGTCCTGAGCTACGTGGGCTTGCGTTGGAAAGAGCTGACTATGCCCCAACTAGTTCAGCTCCTTTACATCATTGGGGAAAGCCGCCAAGCCCCTGCAGATCTCATGCAGAAACTGGAACTGCTGCTGTCCAATTACCTGGACCAGATGAACCTGGAGGAGATTGGAGCTGCCTGCTTGGGTTTCTTCAAGTCAAAAAATGGATTTTCTGAGCAGCTGATGAGGAGAATTGGTGACAAGGTTGCTGCAAAAATGGAAGACATTAGCAATTATAGCTTGGTGAACGTGTTGAAGATGTTCCGCTACACACACGTGAGCCACATGCCTTTCTTGGAGCGTCTAGGGGAGGTAGCAGCTGAACGGATTCCTAAAATTGGCACTCAGGGGGTAATGCATATTGTGTTGGCATGTGCATCGTTGCGCTATCGAGACACTCATCTCCTGGATTCTGTTGCTGCCAAGGTGCCTTCAAAGGTACAGTACTGTAGGAGCAAAGACATTGCTAAATACCTCTGGTCCTTTTCGGCCTTGAACTATGAGCCTGAAAATGCTACTGAATTTTTTTCCAGCTTAACTGAGCAGTTGCACCTTAAAACACATGAATATCAGCGTTTCCCAGAGCATTTTCTCACCGCTTTGTTGGCACTGGCGTTTAGTCAGCGCTTCCCTCACAACCTGATCAATGTTGCTTTGAGTCCACATTTTATTAAGTTGGCGATCGATGGGAGTCCATTTGAGCTGAAGAAAGATCTCTTCACACTCGATGGAACGGTGGCAATTGAGTGCCCCGATTACACAGGTCACCGTCTCCCCTTGCAATTACGGCAGGAAGTCACAGAAATGCTCTGGAATTTTGCCAGGCAGGATATTTGTATGAAGCCAGAGATGGTTGAAGCTGCCACTCTGCTGCAAGTCATGCTTGGTGGCCCTCAGTTTGTAAAGAAACATCTGATTTTGCCGCATACCAGGTCAGCTGACCTTGAGGTGCACTTTGACCCCAGTGGTGAGCCACTGCCATTCAACACAGAAGCAACAAACAAGGACTTGAAAAAACTTGAGCTGAAGTTCAATAGTGTTCAGGTCACTGATGAGCTAATTTCCCAACTTGCCAAAGGCAGCACCGGCAGATCCAGTTTAAAAAGTGACTTTGACGGTTTGTGCGTGAGAGAAGATGGGTTTGTTAAAGATTTGCACAAAACTGAAGACGTCAAAGAAAGAAGCCACGTAGGTTTGAATCTAAAACTATTTAGAAACGATGTTTCCCTTACAGACAGTCTCCTAAGTTCATTGACTAACTCGAAGATTGCAAACCAAAATGCTGCTCAGAAATCAGAAATCAGAAAACTTGCCATTCAGGTATCTAACCGTAATCACTACTGCCACAGTTCCCACATCCTTCTGGGATTGCACAGTATGAAGAGGAGGCAGCTGGTACGAGCAGGCTATGTCGTCATAGAGCTTCCTTATTGGGAGTGGGTCCCATTACTTAAAAGAACTCGCTCTGAGAAAATAGCCTACCTGCATCAGAAGCTCTACAATTCACTGGGTTGAAATAAATTGTCTTCCAGAAAGGACATACTATATTTACTTCCTGAATTAAATTAAGAAAAAAAGTGAATGAGATGATTCCATATCAAGCTCTTTGCTCTGTTTTGTGAACAAATTTTTTTTTTGGAGTGAATCTACTGGTGCAAGAAACTTGGCTTCATAAGAACAATTGGATTTGATTTGTATTGTTATAACTGCTATTGTTAGTAACCCAAATTAGCTGTTATGTTTTCCCTGAAAACTAATTTTTTGTTTTACTCCTTACTCGTTCAAAGACCTTCACACATACTACATCGTATGACCATTGACTGTTATGCCACCTAAGCATCTATAGTTTCATTTTTGTGAAACGAGACACATTTCTCTTGTGCAGTGCTAATACTTGCATATTCACTTGGTCTGTGAGCCACTGAATTACAATTGGACATGAGACTTGAGCTACTATAATTTTCCCCTCCCAGCTAAAGGGCCATGAGATAATCTTTATGATCCCTTTGCCTGACTGCTGTCAGCTAACCACCTTGTGCCTCGTTCTGAAAAATTCTTCAAGCAACTCAATTCATCTGGAATTAAATCAATGAACTTCCAGATGACATGATAATAACCTTGTGCAGATGAGAAGTCAGCATATTTGTTTATATATCAAACATCATTGTCAATTAAGAATAATTAAAGTCTTATTGCAAGAATTTTATTTGGAATCTAAATCATTAATATGTGGATTAATATGAATTCTTCCAGCACTGCAGCAAGATCCTAAAGTAGGTACTTCTGTAGTTCTAAATTGGACAGGAGTACAATGCTTAACTTAAGAAAACATCGTCATTCTGCTTTTGTATAGTTTTGTCAATTAAAATTCAAAGGTTGTAAGAAATCCTGTCACTGTCTGTAAGGAGTTTGTATGTTTTCCTCATGACCTTATGGGTTTCCTCCAGGTGCTCTAGTTTTCTCCCACATTCCAAAGACATACCATTTAGTAGGTTAATTGGTTGTAAATTGTCTTGTGATTAGGCTAGGGTAAAATTGGGGGATTGCTCAGTGGCTTGGCTTGAAGAGTCGGAAGGGCCTATTCCATGTTGTAGCTCAAATAAATTTGACTAAATATTTCACACTGCATTAAGTTTTTTGTGATGATTTGATACCTAAGGGTAGCACTGTCATTTCATTTCCTTCATCTGGATATGTATCTTTCCCTTGGAAATGGGATAATCCTTATCAGTGTTGCTGACCAGAGAGATCTTGGAATCCAAGTTCATAACTCCTTGAAAGTGTTACACAGGTCCACACAGTAGTTAAGAACGTTTATGGAATGCTTGCTTTTATTAGTCAAGGCAATGAGTTCAAACATCAGGAGGTTATGTTGCAACTTTATAAAACGTTAGTTAGGCCACACCTGAAGTATTGCGTATATTTATAGTTGCCCCACTATTGGATGGATGTTGAGGCTTTGGGGAGGGTGCAAAGATGTC